>NC_080559.1:4413269-4731730 GCF_030253575.1 Rhododendron vialii
GACTTTGTCGGTTAGCGTTGTGGAGGCATAACTTGAACAGGATCTGGGTCTTCTCGAGTTCAACATTTGGATTGGATGCAGGGTCAACGCGGCTCTACTGGAGTAGTTTGAACCGTTAATTTATAGGTCGTGCGTAGACCGTGATTCATTTGGGCTCTAGACAATATTCCATCACTGCGAAAAGCTTGGACACATGTACTCTACACAGGGTATCCTTTGGCAAAAAATGCTCAGGCTTTTCTTTGTAACTGTGCATTAAGAAAAATGTATCTCTACAAATAGAGGGCAAAACTCATCCAGAAGAAAAAACGTGTGAAGATAACTAAGGAGCAACTTGAAACTGGGATAGAACCCAAACACTCCAGTTACCCATAGCAGCGCTCGGAGAATCTTCGCACTGTGGTTGCACTCTCATGACATGAACCAATACCAAATTTGCAGAGGGCAAACTCGAAAAACACACAGCATCTACACGCACAGACCTATTTGAACCGCTTAGAAAGAAAAGGGTTTCCATATGACGTTGGGACAAATCATATCAAAGCAAGAAAGGGATTTCCATACGAAACATGGAAAGAAAAGGGTTTTCCATATGACGTTGGGACAAATCATATCAAAGCAAGAAAGGGATTTCCATAAGAAACATGTTTAACCTCCTTAACCTATTTCAACGAAACAAATTGTTGCATTCTTGGACGAAATGGCCAACCTTACTGTATGGAGGGTTGACCAACCCAGCTGCTACTGCTGACTGCTGGGTATACCTTATTGCGGTGGAGGTGGCGGACGCCAGAGACAAGGTACACCTTTGCAGTCCCTTTCCACATGTCCTGGAAACGAAAACTTTATGCATATCTTGAAGGGAGCAATACTTGAAACAATTCTGCCACCGCCCCCATGATCGAAACGTTCCCAAGTCCTTCCACCATGGTCATAACCACCCAGTCCACTGCCCCTCTCTCCGCCTTCATCCTCCTCTCCAAGACTGCGATGAAAACGGCACAAAGAAAAGGAATGATCTCTTGGATTAACACACAGTGAACAAATAAAACAGTCAACTATTTTTTCAAACTAGAAAAACAAATAAAACCAGAATTTAATCGTGAATGAGAGAAAGAAACAACAATTGGATGGTTTATCAATATTCTTTGACCAATTGAATGGATTGCTCAAGTTCCTTGCCGTTTGCTCAAGTTAGGCACGTCTGATGAACAAAGCCAGCCACCTATTGCGGTAGTTCTCAAATTAAGTTCTGTCCTTCTCAGGAAGAAACTTTGCAGTTGAGGTGAGATTGAATGGTCACGATGGTTGAAGCACACCTTGCTATGCAACTGATAACTTCAAGTGACATATGATACAATCACTTATATCATGGTGGGCTATCAATAGGGTGGATATTGGCAACAGTGTTCTAAAAGTCGGTATAGGTGGCCGACTAGTAGGTGCCTAGGCACTAGGTGGGAATCCAACGCCTAGACTATAAACCGACTAGTTGGTTGGCTGTACTAGTTGGCTGCGAGGTGGTGCCCGACTAGTCAGCCCCTAGGCGCTCCTCTTTCACCCGACCAACACCTAACGACTTTTAGAGCATTGATTGTCAAATAATCACCTACTAATAGTTAGCATCCACTTGTTTATCAGATGATAGCCCGCAGATTCTTTGCGGATAAAGGACCTTAGACAAACTATTATGCGGGGATTAAGGCATACACACGTACGAATATAACAACAACGTTTATCGAGAGAAGGGAAAGGGAAAAAAGTAATTAAAAATTAACACACAGGACAGAAGCATGGGATAAATAGTACTCACAGAACATGGGAACCAAAGATAATCTCATCTCGTCAAAGCAGCGCATAAGATCGGGAGGCGACAACAACGGCATCAAATCTGGATTCACCCTGGGCGTCCGTGTAAAAAAAATAGTGATCCACCTACCACAATGTGTCTTCGTCCAGGCAAGCTTGCTGTTTATCACATCCCACCACATGATAATTTGGCCATATTAAAAACAAATAATACTGTAGGGTCCAGCCATTACTTTATGTGGTATCATCCAGCTCTAGTGGTCTTTTCTCAAATGCTTTTCAGAGGCTGAATCATCCTGAAAGTGCCCTATTAATGGTTTTAATCTCACTGTTTTGAAAATGCCGAATGAATAACGTGAAGTTTTTGACAAATGCACTTAGAAAGTTACATGCATCCCCTCTACTTTCAAAAATTAAATTGATCTTTCTTACTTCTCTAATATTATCATTCAGTGCCTAGGGGTGCCAGCGAGCCGAGCTTTAAAGTGTTTGAGCTCGGCTCGTTTACTAAATAAGACAAAAAATCAAGCTCGACGCCGAGCTTGGTTAGTTTCCTTAATGAGTCTCTTAAACGAGCAGAGTCTATACAAACGAGTTGAGTTTTTTCGAGTCCAGCGAGCTTTAGAGTGTCTAGCTCGGCTCGATCAATAAATGAGTCAAGATGAGCCGAGCCTTAACAAACCTAGTCTCTAACTGCTTGCGAGTGACTTGGTTTTTTTTGCAGCCATATGGGTGCCTGAAACCAGCGGAACTGTAATTTTCAGAAACCTCAAGAGAGGTCGGGGTAATTTCCCCATATTTTCCCTACATGTAGCTTGCACCATGCATGTTTGCTAATTCCAATTAAGGTATGTGGAGCCTATATAAGCATAGACGTGGCCGTTCACTAAAACGTGGAGAACTGAATAGACATATATCACACGAAACATATGATTCTTTTTTTTAATTGGACGTCTACGTCATCATGCGCGCACCGCAGCTAATTTTGAGACTTTAAAATTAACGACTAGGTAAATTAACCTCCAGTGTTGCTAACGACCAGAATGTAAAAAAGCTCATTAAATCTTTATGACATGAACTCATATATGATTAAGAGGACAGAGCTCAATGGAAACGGAAAAAAACTCGTCAGATCTTTATGGCATGAACCCAAATATGATTAAGAGGACATAGCTAATCAATGGAAAAAAAAGATTTATGTAGCCGACCCCAATTTATTGGGACCTAAGACTTAGTTTGGTTTGGACTAGGTAAACCTCCTGTAGCCTCAAAGTTTAGAATGTTAGATTCAAATTAACTTGCAATCTTTTGAGGACACGACTTATAATTACTCTATCGATCTGTTTCTCATACTCACTCGACCAAACCATGCCCGGCCAGCTTCACACTTCCCCAGTATATAAGCATGAATCCATGTCCCCACATATCATGTGCCTTTCACAAACCATGTCTCATTTTGGCCCAAACTTGTTCCTCATCACCACATGCACAATCCTTCTCCTATCTGCTTTGCTCTCAATTGATCACAGCAAAATTCTCACTCTTTTACCCTTTACTTGCACCAACAAGGATTCATATTCTAACTATGATGACAAGAAAGTTATTCCAATTGTGGGTGCAGTGTTGGGCCGGAGAGCCTTGCCTTTGACCCGCACGGCGGAGGCCCGTACATCGGTGTATCGGACGGCCGGATAATCAAGTGGTTGGAAAACGAATGGCGGTGGATTGATTTCGCCGTCACCTCTACCCAGAGGTATTTCGATCCCTGTTATCTATCTTTTGTGTTCATTGCCATTGTTAATTGCAAAAGGTGGCCTGAATATTTGACTGAAAAAATTAACGAGTCGTTTCGGTCTAAATTTAATTAATTATTCTTAAAAACAGTTTTGGTATATTTTAGTGTTTACAAAAATATTTTTTCTTTTTTGTTAAAATATAAAGGTTCAAGTACACTTTCTCCTTGGAGGAAGTAGAAAAGAATGAAAATTTGGTCCGAATTAAAATTTGGACCGAAGTTTCAAAAAGTACATTAAAAAACAAATATTTCAAAAAAAAAAAATCATTCTTGATGAACTCTTTTAAACTTTCTATCATAATTTTTATTGTTTGAAATTTATCTTGTCAAGAAGAACAATTAACCCAATATAATTACACAAATCCAACTACAACAAAAAAACACATAGACGAACAAGAAGGCATTTTCAAACGAACTTATTAAATTTATCAACAAAAAAAAAAAAACACATAGACGAAAGAAAATTTCCTCCACTACTTTTACTATTCCTGAAAGGTTAGAAGAAAGAAAAATCAAACGAACTTATTAAATTTATTTATTGTAATTTATGTATCTCAAAAGACTCCAATATTGCAATCTCGCCAAACACTTCCCGAAATTATATATGAATTTCAAAAGACTTATAAAATTTATTATTATTTTTTTAAATGGATTAAAAGATTGCGGCCATGTGGGATGGCAAATGTTTTTTGATGTTTCAAAAAAGGTGTACAAGTAGATGGAATTATTGACAGCCACCATATTATTCTCTTGCTAGCCCAACTGAAGCCTTCAATCAGAGGCCACCCTACAGTGGACACTATTCTCGATCTTGCGGCTACCTACTCATGCCTCTAACCACTAGCTACCGAAAAAGCTGAAGAAGTCACACACTTAATTACACAAGTTCACGATGCGCATGGGATCCACAAATCGTGCATTATGAGCGTGGATACGATGTGTATCACGGATGTGTGCATAATTGTGTTTATGCAAGTGTGTGTCTGATGTAAATTATTTGCTTTCGACTCATCATTTCTTGTGGAAAATGAAATCTCTATTTAATGATCTGACAACTATAAGAATAATAAATAAAGATTGTGTGAGGAACAAACACGCGTTACCCCATAAGAGACGCATTTAACATTTTTAACATCAATTTAATAATACATCATGATATGTGGTCAAGGGCGAAGGTAAATTTGGAAATTTGGGATGGTCGAGATATTGAAAAGACAAGAAATGATGAGTCATGTGAAATATCCAATCATAATTACACATATCACTATAAAGACTTCAATAACATTCGTCATGACTCGATGAACTTCGCCATATATCGGCTCTGTTGGGCCTTTTGCATCTCAAGCCCTGATGATGATTTTTACAAGCAGAGATGAGTGTGAAGGTTCACAAGTCGACCATGAAGAAAGGGAGCACATTTGTGGGCGACCATTGGGCCTACGTTTCGACGAAAGAACGGGCAATCTCTACATAGCGGACGCGTATATGGGTCTCCTCATCGTGGGCCCTGAGGGTGGACTGGCCACCAGAGTTGCAACACAGGCCCAAGGCATTCCTTTTGGGTTCACAAATAGTTTAGATATCGACAGGAGAACTGGAGTAGTGTATTTTTCTGACAGCAGCTCGCGTTTTCAGAGAAGGTAGTACGTTGCTCTCTCACTTCCTTTCATCTTCTTTTATTCTTTTTTTTTTTTTGGTTAAGAAGATAGAAGTGCATGAATGGTACATCGTCACTTCTCTCAAGGAGTATTATCTCATCACATCACGGCATTATCTGTAGATGATCATGACCTTCCCAGACCTATGTCGGGATTGAAGTTAAAATTCCACCCCGTGTGGGTGGTGTTAGAAATTAAAATAGCTAACATGATATGCAATTACGGAGATAATTGGAGGTATCGAAGTCAAATGTGCCATAGAAAGGAGATTGATTATAAAAGTACTGATCCGGCCTCTTCAGTTTTGTAGCAGGCCGAGCAGAATGGCTCGTTCCATTCCGAGCGTGATCTAGTAACCGTGGCCGAAGGTCAGCAACCGTGGCCGAGGGTCCCTGTTGCCAAGGGTTCCTCTAATTACGTCTTCTTTTATACTCTATTCCCTATACCTGCTCGGGAAGGAGGATACGATCGTTTCGATAGCCGCCGAAGGTCCCAGAACATGCTCGGTGCCGAGCATGGCTTGGCCGACGGTCCAGCTCATCCGCGTCAGAACAGCATCCATGGCTATGATGATGGTCGTGACGTCATCCGAACGATTATGAGAACAATGATGGTGGCACGTGAAGGTGCCAGCTCATCATGAAAACGGTTGCAAAACCCTAAACGTGATGCAACAGTGACATCAGCCGACGCGTGTCGAGCGTTGGTGCAATCTTGGAGACCAAGCGAAGGGTTTCCTATAAATATCCCGTTATGCCTTCTTGGATGAGGTACGCTCAAACAAAACCCTAGCTCCCAATCTCTAACTTTTCCTGGCAAGCAAACTGACTCTTGCACCGGAGGGCCATCCCGGAAAACCTCCGGTGTGGTTTCTTAGTCGTGCTTCGTTTTGCAGGACTGAGCAAAGGAGACAAGAAGCTAACCCGAACCATCATTCAAAGAGGACGAACCACCCAAAATGGAGCCCCACAATTTGGTGAACCCGACGTGAAACTTGATTTTCAGATCCACGGCGGCTCCTCCACCTCGACCGCCTCGTTCGTACCTACTAGAGATCTCCACCACCAGTCTCCTCCAAAGAAAAATGGGCGGAGCACCACCACCACCTCCTCTCTTTCAACCCCTCAGCTCCTCTTTGCACATCACCTCTGAAACCGGTATCAACGCTGCCTCCCCATCTCACCCTCCTGGATTTACTCCTCCAGGCGTAAGCTCTTCCATCCAGCGTCCAGTGGGCCTGAGTGAAGATGCTCTAGCATACGTACAAATGCTAGAACAGCAACAAGAACAGACAAACGCTGATGTAGCCATCCTAGGAATGGAGATCGAAAAGATTAAGGCCAAAGAATTTCCAACGGTTTCCCACTCTGGATCTCAAGGTCGGCGCCGGAGAGGAAATTTGCCGCCCCCTCCACCTTTGGGTATTGATGCACGGCCAAAAAGAATCTCAGTCCACGACCGCCTGGACCCACCATTGACAGACCATCGAACTGGGGACAGCGCTCGCCTTAGGCAGCAGCTCTCACCAGTTCATAAACGTCTCGGCAATGGTGCGGGACATACAGGCAGAGAAGGACGACGAGAGGGGAGCCCGCATACTGTCTTCTCCAGTTCATCGGCTGGAGACGAATACTCCCAGGGCTCCCAAAGCTACGATACCGTGGAATTCCAAGACAACGATCAGGCTCTCATCCCATACAAATCCGAACGACAAAGAAGCCGAACGCCGAGAAGAAACGGGAAAGGTCCCCAAAGCCATCGGAATGAACACGATGAAGTCCCTCGGGAAAAGTCCTATGAAGGACGAGCAATAAATTCAGTCAGCGCTCGGAGGCTAAACCGTGAAAGAAGTGTAAGTGTCGTCGTTCGGCAAGACGATCGCCCTAGCCGACGAAGAGTTTACCATACCGAAAATCTTCCAGAAGAAGACTACGGAAAGGTCCCCATAGAAAAGAGGGAGAGGGGATTCCAACGTCGGCAGGATGAGAACGAAGGAAAACAAAGAGAACAGGAATGCCGAGCATCAAAGAAGTCTCGAAACGCTCGGGAAGGTCTTCCCCCTCGGCCAACCCACGAGTACCAATTGAAAAAGCTGACAGAATCACCCTTCTCGGCAAAGATCCAAGCCACCTTGCCAAAGCCAGGTCTACATCTTCCAAAATTCCAGAAGTTCGATCCCAGCCCGACCGAGGCATACACCCATCTCATCAGCTACAGAAGCACCATCTCATGCGTCACCGACGATGATGCCATCATGTGCAAAGCATTCCCCTCAAGTCTTGGGCGCCTCGGCTTGCTTTGGTTCAACCAATTGGAGGCTGGATCGATCCATAGTTTCAAAGAGCTTGAAAGAGCTTTTAACTATCGGTTCATCACTAGCAACAAGCAAGCTAAGGAAGAAGATGCCTTAGCCCAGATGAGAAAGAGGCCCGGCGAGACGCTTCGGAAGTATGCCGAACGTTACTGGCAGCTATTTAACGAGATACCCGGTGTTGATCAATACTGGGCGGCAAGGAATTTTAAGAATGGTTTGGAAACTGGAAGCAAGATCTTGGATGAGCTGGCAATAAGGGCGCCTCATGGAATGAATGAGCTAATGAGGACGGTAGAGAAGTTCTGTTCCTACGAAGAGTTCCTTGCCGAGCGAGAACTTCAAGGAGGACAAAACTCAATTATACCTCAAAGCCTTCATGTCCCCACGCCCCAAATCGCACCACCGAAGCCTGTGGTCGCTGTCCAGCCAAAGAAGCAGGTCAACACAGTCAAGGTGGCAAACAAAAAGGGGCCGAAAGCTCATGACTATGTGGCTGAAACCACAGTTTTCAAAGAGCCAATTTATTTCCTCCTCCGTACGATAGAGAGGGAACCGTTCTTTGTCTGGCCAAACCCTCCCAAATTAAACACCGAAGAAGGAAACAATAACAATCGGAAGAGATGCTCGTACCATAATGAGCTCGGGCATTACACCACTGCTTGCGCTCCCTATAAGGCACTTTTGGAAAATCTGGCGGCACAAGGACTTCTTGATGATCATATCGATTGGACAAAGACGCCGAGAAGACAGCCGAACGCTGTCGGACAAAACCTTATTCCGCGTCCAGTCGGAATAATCAATGTTATTCATGGGTCAACAACAAAGGAGGCAGCAAGACAGCTTCGGCAAGAGCTTGTCAAAGCTGAGAAAGTTACCCAAATTTTTTCCATCAATCGTGCTCCAAAAAGAGTCAAAATGCTTGAGCGTCCTTGGTCAATCACCTTCACCGAGCAAGATTTGCAACGTGTCCAAACACCCCATAGCGACGCTCTGGTGGTCACAATCCAAATCTCAACTCACTCTGTCAAAAGGGTGTTGATTGATCAAGGAAGCTCGGCAGAAGTAATGTACCTGTCCCTCTTTAAGGAACTCAAAATTCCTGAATCATGCCTTCTCCCCGCTGAAGTCCCTCTGATCGGATTCAGTGGCACTCCCGTTTGGCCTCTTGGACGGATTACCCTCCCTGTTGTTACAGGCTCGGTTGCTTCTAATTTGGAGTTTGTCGTTGTGGACGCCCCGAGCCCATACAACGCGATCCTCGGCCGAAATTGGCTTCATTCAATAAAAGCCGTCGCCTCAACCTACCACCAGGTGGTCAGGTACATCGGCGCCAACGGCAGACAAGAAGACCTATTTGGAGATCAATTACAAGCCAGACAGTGTTACGTCTCGGCCATTGGAAAGTTATCATGCACCAGAAGAGTACATTGGGTTGAAGTCCCTGACAAACCAGTTCTTGAAGACGTCGGATCTCTTCCTGAAGAGAAATCAGTTGAGGATCTTACCAAATTCCCTCTTAACGAAGACGCATCACGTTATTTCATGCTCGGCTCTGGTCTATCCCAAGCCGAGAGTGAAGAAACCTTGCAGTTCCTAAAAAGTAATATCGAAGTTTTTGCATGGACACCGTACGAAATGCCAGGCATTGACCCAAAGCTTATCCAGCACTCCCTCAAAGTTTCAAAATCAGCAAAACCTGTAATTCAGAAGCCTCGGCGGTCAGCCAGCATTCACGCCGACGCAGTCAATGAGGAAGTCGGCAAACTCCTCGAAGCGGGCGCCATCAAAGAAGTACAATACCCCACTTGGCTCGCAAACCCTGTGGTGGTGAAAAAGAAGAATGGAAAATGGAGAGTTTGCGTGGACTACACCAACTTGAATGATGCTTGTCCGAAAGACTGCCTTCCCCTTCCGAAAATTGATCAACTGGTAGATGCAACGGCGGGTCATGCTCGGCTGAGTTTCTTGGATGCTTACCGAGGTTACCACCAGATAGCCATGGATCCCGACGACATGGAAAAGACGGCATTCATCACACCCAGGGGCCTCTTCTGCTACCTAGTTATGCCGTTCGGCCTTAAGAATGCTGGTGCCACATTCCAAAGAATGGTATACTTGTTGTTCGGAATCCTCATCGGCGAAATCATGGAAGCTTATATCGACGATATGGTGGTGAAAAGTCTCAAGGCTGAGAATCACCTCTCTCATCTTGCCGAAGTCTTTGCAATCTTGAAAAAGCACAAGCTACGGCTTAACGCCGACAAATGCGCCTTCGGAGTCAGCTCAGGGAAATTCCTCGGCTACTTGGTTACTCGGCGCGGTATCGAGGCAGATCCGAACCAGATCTTAGCTATTCAGCAATTAAAACCACCATCCACTCCTCGGGAAATTCAGAAGCTCACTGGGATGGCAGCGGCTCTCAACAGGTTTATCAGCCGCTCGTCGGATAAGTGCCATGTCTTCTTTCAAACGCTTAAGAAGCAAAGCCGACGAAGTTTCAAGTGGACGGAAGATTGTGATGCAGCCCTTGCCGAGCTGAAGTCTTATCTCAGTTCGGCCCCTCTTCTTGTCAAACCGGTAGCCTTCGAAACTCTTCATCTCTATCTAGCTGTCTCTCCACACGCTGTGAGCTCGGCACTTGTCCGAAGGGAAGGTCTTGAGGACCAACCAATCTACTTTTCTAGCCGAACCTTGCTCCCGGCACAGACTAGATATCTGCCACTGGAGAAGCTTCTTCTAGCATTGGTTACAACAGCTCGGAAATTGCTCCCTTATTTTCAAGAGCACCCCATCATAGTTCTTACGGAGTTTCCACTTAAGAACCTCTTGAGGAAGGCTGATCTATCTAGCAGAGTATCTCAATGGGCGGTCGAATTAGCAAATTTTGATATCCACTTTGAGCCTCGAACTGCAATCAAGGCACAAGTATTGGCAGACTTTATTGCTGAATTCACCCCTGGAAGCCCGGACGAGGAAACACTGGTAAAGCCTAATTACGGGATGCTGGAACAACAAGAGGCTAGGAAAGTTTGGAACTTATTTAGCGGAGACGTTTGGAAGTTGCACGTGGACGGGGCATCCAACAGCAACGGCTCGGGCGCAGGGGTCGTTCTTGTAAACCCTTGTGGCGTCCTTCATGAAAGTGCTATCACAATCAACTTCCAAGCTACAAACAACGAAGCCGAATATGAAGCTCTGCTTGCTGGTCTCCGAGCCGCGGCTAGTTTACAAGTTGAAGATCTACAAGTATTCTGCGACTCTCAGCTGATCGTCAATCAAATAACAGGTGATTATGAAGCTCGGGACCCAAGAATGATTAAGTATCAAGCTACCGCTCTAGAGCTAATCCGAGGGTTCAAAGGATTCCAAATCGAACAGATCAACAGAGAGAACAACGCTCATGCCGATGCTCTTGCTAGTCTGGCCTCGGCAAGCAAAGCATCTGAATACCAACATATCAGCCTCGGCGAGATCCACGAGCCGAGCTTTGAAGTATCGAAAGAAGTATACAACATTTCCCTCGGCCCAAGTTGGATGGATGAAATCATCTTATTTCTCAAAGATGATACTCTTCCCTCCGACAAAAAGGAGGCCCACCGTGTACGCAGCAAAGCAGCCTACTACTGGATCTCTGAGCTCGGCCAACTCTACAGAAAAAGCTTCACTGGGCCATACCTTCGGGTAGTTCACCCAACCGAGGTCCCGATTATTTTAACCGAGCTCCACTCTGGCAGCTGCGGTTGTCACTCTGGCGGCCGTTCCCTATGTCAAAGAGCTCTAAGTCAAGGATACTTTTGGAAAGGAATGAAGAAGGATTGTGAAGAAGTGGTCAGAAGGTGCAAGCCTTGCCAACTTTTCTCCCCCATACCAAGGCAGCCCGCTCAGTCTCTCAAACCTATCACTAGTCCATGGCCCTTTGCTCAGTGGGGCTTGGATATAGTAGGCAAACTTCCAACTGCTCCTGGGGGCTTCAAGTTCTTGATCACTGCAACGGATTACTTCTCCAAATGGGTGGAAGCCGAACCGTTAGTCACAACTACTGAAACTGACGTTCGGCGATTCGTTTGGAGGAACATTGTCACAAGGTTCGGCGTGCCTTATGCTATTGTATCGGATAACGGCTCACAATTCGTCGGCAAGGAATTAACTGGACTCTGTGCTGAATTTGGAATTAGATTCTTCAATTCAACCCCATCCTACCCCCAGGGCAACGGCCAGGCCGAAGCCACTAACAAGACTGTTTGCGCTGGCATCAAACGTCGGCTGGACTCTAAACGAGGAAAATGGGCCGAAGAACTTCCTAGGGTCCTCTGGGCCTACCGCTCCACCCCCAGACGCTCTACCGGCCAAACTCCCTTTGCAATGGCCTTCGGCATGGAGGCTGTCATACCACTGGAATCGAAGTTCCCGACCCTGCGGACCGAAACTTTTGATCTAGAATCTAACAATGATGCCGTGGCAACCGAGCTAATCTTAGCCGAAGAAAAGCGAGACGATGCTCAGCTCAAGTTAGCCAACTACCAGCAAGAAGTTGCTCGGGGCTACAATCGAAGCGTAAGGCTTAAAAAGTTCAGAACCGATGACTGGGTCTGGAGGAAGGTTGTCCGAGCCAATCAAAAGACAAAATTCAAACCAAATTGGGAAGGACCCTACAGGGTGATTAAAGAGGTCGGCAATGGCTCGTACAAGTTAGAAGACAAAGAAGGAAGAGAAATTGAAAATCCCTGGAATGCTCTGAACCTCAGGAAGGCCTATCTTTGAACTCTCTCGTCGGCGCACTCTATCACACCACCTATCAAGTCTATTACTTTTCTCTTACCAAAGTGTTGTACTTGTCTTGGCAATCTTTTTAATGAAAAGTATCTCCTACTTCTGAAGCATCAGTGCTCTCTATATTTGATTACAATGATTCAAAGTATCAATCAGTATAAGCTCGGAATTCTAAACAGTTACAGCTACGTTCGGATTTCTTTACTGCAAACACGATTATGGCTCGGACAATTTGATTTCCAGTCACAACTCGATCAAACAAATTGGTTCGGCAATGTCCACCCTTAGAACATTTACTTGACAAATTGACTTGGTACAAGGCTGGCATTTTGAGCCGAACCTTATACCAGCATTGGGGTTGTTTCGAGTAAATCATAAACAACTCTAGCAAATTAGAGTCCAAACAGAAAGCAATAAGATAAACTTGAAAGTTTATCCTCAGTACGGCTATGTTCATAATTCGACTTGAACTAAAATGGCCACATCAAACAATTACTCTACCTATTACCTTGGCATAAGACTGGCATTTTGAGCCGAGCCTTACACCAAAGTAGGGGCTACCATAAGTAACTATCAAAACTTTCAAAGCAAGCCAAGGTTGCTTAACCTACGGCAGTCAAAATCAGAAAATATTTCTAAGGCATAAAGAAATATTCAGTGCAATAACACAAACTTAAAATTCAGAACCTTCTACCAAGAGGGCTCGGCTTGGTAAAACGTTCGATGCCGATCCCTATTAAACTATTACACCTGGCATGGCAAAATCCCAAATGTTCGGTGCCATCCAGTCTAAAAGCAAAATTCAAAATACTTTGAAACAAAATAAAAGCCTAAGGGAAATCCTAAACAGGGGTATCTTGAGCAGCCTTGTCTTGAGCCTCGGCATGGCTCTCATCTCCTCCAGCCTTCTCCTTCGGACTTGCCACAACTGCTTCGGCCATCTCTTCATCGTCATCTTCGGGAGGCAAGGGTTGGCACTCTTCCTCAGTATAAGGAAGGTCAAGATCGGGCACGATCGGCTCCGGTAGCTGCTTAAGGAAGCCAGACTCGGGCTGAATTGCCATGACACCAGCCATTGCGTCGGCACCAGTAGCATATCCAAGCCTGAAGAAGTCAGGCAAACGAGCTTCAAGCTCGTCGTTGACCATCTTGTGAGCAATTTGGGTATACTCCAGCGCGGCTCGGTTTATTCCAGCCTCATAGCCTTTGGCGTCAGCAGCCCTGAGCTTCTCTTTCTCTTCTGCCCTCATCTTCTCGGCATCAGCCTCGGCAACAGCCTTAGCGTCGGCCAGCTGCTTCTTCAGGCGCTCCAGCTCTACCTCCGCATCTTTTGCCTGCTGATCCGAGATCCTCCATTAGGTTCGGTAGGAATCTCGGTCAGACCTGTACCGTTCACGCTCGGCGGAGACCTTGTTGGCCTTGTCATAGGCTTTCAAGGCAGCCTGTCCAGCCTGTCAGAACATGGGAGCAAAAGATTACCACAAGGCGAGTACAAAGCAAAAAAAAATCACAAGTACAAAAACTAAGCAAAAAGTAAGCACAAGTGATACCTGCACAAGATGCGAGCACATTTCCCCGAGCCCTGGGATCAGGTCGGTTGGAACTTGATCATAATCCCTCGGCAGGGCCAGCCCCCTCAGAAGCGTGATGGCAAGGTTCGGCTCTTCTTTGACTGAGTCATTCTGAAGAAGAACCCTGCCATCAGCCATCGTGTATGAAGGGCTGAATTGTCGAAGGACGGCGGCCTCGGTTACCGGATCGGTAAGATCAATGTGGGTTTCAACCAAATTCCCCTGATCCTTTGTTAAAGGGGCTTGAAGAGTGTCAAGAGGCACGGGTTGTGAGATGGTCGGCAGAACGACGTCCTCTGACGTTTTCTGTCTCTTCTCCCTCTGGCTTTGCTGCTCGGAAGAGCTTCGGCTTCGGCCAGGATTAGCCGTCTTCGTTGGAATCACCGGCCTTGGAATGTTCCTTCTTGACATATCTTCGAAAGAGGGCTGGGGAAGTTCGGCAGAGTCAAACGGAGTAAGCCACTCCTCTGCTGTAAATCCGATCCTCGGCAATCTCACCCCTCCTTGCTGCCTCTTCTTTCGGAGTCCAACAGAAAGAGAATCTCCTCCCTTCTTTTGAACAGCCTCGGCAGCGGGAGCACTGGATGTCTTCTTCTTGCTCTGAGCTACCTCTTTTCCTTTCTCCTTCCTCCTCAGCACACCTTTATAGGAGGGTCGGTAATCAAGAAGGGTCGGAGCGTGACAGCAAACCTGGGCAAGCAACGTCTCGGTCTCCTTCTCCCGAGAGTTGGTGTTGAGTACCTTGGAAATAGGGCCGAGCTCTGCAAAAAACGTAGCAATTCAAGAAATACCCAAAGCAGGAGAGAAGAGAAAGTAAAGCGTAACAGATAACTTAAGCACGTTCGGTCAAATTACCTCTTGTATCAGCCACTTTTGGAACGGCGAACCGACGAAGACCGTCGCCGAACTCAAAATTTCCATGCACTTCAAGATAAAAGTCAGCCCACTTGTCAGTGTCCGAAAGACCGTCTATCAGTGGCTGCTTTTTGGGACGCGTTGACAAATATCGACGGCCTGATTTCCCGTGTCTAGACATAGTATATGTGTAAAAAAGGTCCGTCGGCGTAAAGTCCAAATCTTGACTCTCGATCAAGGCAATTACCGACATGATGATTCGGTAACTATTGATCGCGAGTTGATGGGGGGCTAAACTGAATTTCCAAAGAATTTCCCTAAGGAAGGGGTGAATGGGGAACCGAAGCCCGGCCTCACAAATGGCCATTAAAGGCACGGTTATATGTTCGGGACGGTGATCCCTATGGTCTTTTATGTCTGTGCTTCTGACTCTATGAATCAGAACATCCTCGGGAATGTTGTATTTCGTTCGGAAGGCTGCATACTCTCCAGGGCTGCCGCTGAAATAATGAGCATAGGGACATAGCAAGCCCTTGTCGAAAAGGTCGGCATCGCTTACAACCGATGTCGAAGCTTCGGCTCCTGACATAAGCCTTGACTTGGCTTCTTGACCCACTTGTGGCTCGGTTTCGGATTGGGTTTCTGGAGAGAAGCTTATCTCAGGCTCCGTAAGGAAGTCGTCGGCAGCGTACTCATAATTTCGCTCGGCGTTGGAATCGTCGGACACAGGAGAAGTTGCCGACATCCTTGTTGAAGAAGATACTACCGCTCGGCTATTCCTCAACCTACGCCACTCAATGAGTTCGCTGAGGAACTGACGATCGGATTCGGTTTCCGAGCAACCCGAGTCTAAAGACACGTCGATGACCTCGTGAGCCAGACCTAGGAAAAGAACAAAGGGGAGTTAAGCTATTGAAATATGCGTCGGCAAATGAAGCCGTTTGGAAGTTCGGTTCATCTTATCGGCTCACGAGTCATATTCTGATCTATACTGGGCTCGGTACTCCTACAAAGACTCCCTACGTTCGGCAAAATAAGAGGGTTGGGGAACGTTCGGTAATTTACCCCAACAAATAAATCGTTCGGCTAAGCCCCAGATGTCCTATGGGGGCTCGGAAGAACAGGATGAGTTCAGGGATGAACATCATCGTTCTCCCCAGAAATCTACTATTCACTAAGTACAAAAAACCCCAGAGTCATCCCAAAAACCCAGAAAATAAGCATGGAAAGCAAGAGAAAGAGTAAAACGATAAGAATCGATGACATACCTGGAGATTTCAGTTGATTTGGGGCTTGAAGTTGAGGATTTGGATTCAAGCTGAGCTCTGGAACGGAAATGAAGAGAGAGAAGGTCCAAGCGCTAGAGAGAGAAAGTGCAGAAGAACTTTCTCTCTCCTCCCTCACCGGTATTTATAGGCAGAGCAGGCCTTTTCGAATTTCCCGCCCATCATTTCACCGCCGAACCCCTCGCCAACCTCTATGTGACACGTGGCGACTGAAGCCCCAGCCCATGCCAGCCGTCTCCTCGTCTGCCTAGATGTCCTTTCAACTGACACACCCGTTCGAATACTCGACAGCTGTTACCCAATGTGGGGCTCGGATTCTTCTGCCGAAGGTTCAAGCTCGGCCAAGTTTTGAATCAACCCATACCGAGTGAAAAGCTTCGGCATAGGTTGAGGGGCTATTGTAGCAGGCCGAGCAGAATGGCTCGTTCCATTCCGAGCGTGATCTAGTAACCGTGGCCGAAGGTCAGCAACCGTGGCCGAGGGTCCCTGTTGCCAAGGGTTCCTCTAATTACGTCTTCTTTTATACTCTATTCCCTATACCTGCTCGGGAAGGAGGATACGATCGTTTCGATAGCCGCCGAAGGTCCCAGAACATGCTCGGTGCCGAGCATGGCTTGGCCGACGGTCCAGCTCATCCGCGTCAGAACAGCATCCATGGCTATGATGATGGTCGTGACGTCATCCGAACGATTATGAGAACAATGATGGTGGCACGTGAAGGTGCCAGCTCATCATGAAAACGGTTGCAAAACCCTAAACATGATGCAACAGTGACATCAGCCGACGCGTGTCGAGCGTTGGTGCAATCTTGGAGACCAAGCGAAGGGTTTCCTATAAATATCCCGTTATGCCTTCTTGGATGAGGTACGCTCAAACAAAACCCTAGCTCCCAATCTCTAACTTTTCCTGGCAAGCAAACTGACTCTTGCACCGGAGGGCCATCCCGGAAAACCTCCGGTGTGGTTTCTTAGTCGTGCTTCGTTTTGCAGGACTGAGCAAAGGAGACAAGAAGCTAACCCGAACCATCATTCAAAGAGGACGAACCACCCAAAATGGAGCCCCACAGTCAAGAATCTCAAACCTTCTTCATTTTGTTTTTTTTTGGAACCTTTTCCTGCCTCCGTTATTTTCCTCTACTATCGTTTTTGGGTCTCAAATTTTATGTGATCCACATTTGTTTCGATTTCATGTGGCTACTCTGGCTACAAACGTAGGTTTCATGTTTTGCTTTTGCATATACAGCCCCCGGCCATCACTTTTTTCCTTTTTGGCAATTCGAATCAAATAATAATCGGCCTTTTTATTGTCAGTCCACAATAAGCACACAAGAAAACAAAAAAAAAGAAAATATTTCTGTGTACCTTTCAATATACATTCACACACTTTTTATTGTCAATCCATTGAGCTGGTTTTAGAATTTTCCAATAAGAAATATATTGTACAAAATATCCATAATAGAGGAGTCCTAGTATATTTATTTAAAATTTACAAGCACAGAATATGCATGTGTTTGCATTTTTTCCCCCGGTGTGCATCTTCAACCTCGATAAGATATAGAGTTCAACTTTTTTCATAAGTTAAGTCCAAGCACCCATAAAATTTACGGAGCGTTTCTGTTAAATTAAACGGACTAAAAGTCAAGTTTTTACAGATTTTTTAGGCTGGTCATTCTTCTCACATGCAGCAAGTAAAATACTCCATTTAGCGAAAATAAACTTGAGTATTGTAATTAGTATGTAGTCCAAGCTGAAACGCATGCTTATGGCATGTTTGGTTATCACATTTTGCTTTATTATATTATAGGATGTGATTTTGGCCTTTCAGTTTTAGTCAGTGGCACTTTACATTTTATTTTGTAATTTCACATGATCAAGACACAAAATAGAGTGCCGATAATTAAAACAGAAGTGTTAAAATCAATTTCCTTATCTTATTTGCTTTATCCAATCGTTAAGTGGAGACTGGTAGTTGAACACTTGGGTGATGACTCTTTTTTACGTCTGGACTCCAAGAGCAATGTTGGGCCACACGTTTCTGATGTTGAAGGTGGGCCCAGCGTATCGGCGTATGAATGGGCCGTATGGTGATAGCGGAGAATTTGCTGACGCGGAACGCTATTTTCCCGTCTGCCACATCACCACTTCTATCCAGATTCCCTCACAGCTCAGCGGAGAGATTAACTAGTGTTCCCAGGACATCATCACGTATTCCCTTCCGATTCTTTTTTACTATATAATACATTGATATAAAAACCGCACACACGAGGTCTTTGGCGTCAATATTACACTCTCTTTGTCCCATTTTGTTTTCAATGCTCGTGTCAGTTTTCAATCGCTTTAAATATTTTAATATAAATTTTCAAAAATATATAACATAAATTTTATTTTATAAATTTCAATTAGTTCTATTTTATAAAAAATTTAAAATTATAAAAAATATTATAGATTAAAAGATATAAATAATTAAAAAGACAAGAAATTTAAAAATTGACAAACAAAATGAGATGAAGGAAGTATGAATAATTCTAAACCGACACAATTTATCTATTCATACAAACAAATCCGACGGACTAGATTTATCTTCATCCTTTTTTCTACAATATGGCATTTTGATAAATATTGAAAACTTTAAGACCACAAAAAACTTTAACAAATTTTCAATAACAGAAAGTAGGAATCACGATTTTGTAGACTAAAAAAAAGTGACTGAAAATACTCCTATAGTATGCACAAGTTATATATAGATATATTTGAAATCATTCAATATATATCAACTCGCATGTGTTCTTTAAAAAAAAAAAAAAAAATTTGTCCATGTGAAACATTCATACATCAGAGGATTCAGCGTGCATCTGTATTTAAATTTAAGCACAAACACCTAGACTATCATTGCTCAAAAAACACATATGGATAATGATCCCAAAAAATAGCATATAAATATTTCTAATCTAAAAGGCATTTCCTTTCCAAATTTACTCATCATCAATAACTCACCACTCTCTTCTTCTTTTGCACCAGCTATTCTGAATTCTCCCAAAAACGTTCACGCTCAACCGAGTGGGAAACACCAAAGAAAATTACAGAACACAAACACCGAATGAAGCACAGGGATGGCGACTACAATGGCCAAGATCAGTAAGGTTGCGGGCAGATTATTATCCCACAAATTACCAAGACCCATTTCCCGTTCTGGGTCGTGCGGTAATGGTGTTCGGGCCGAGTTTCTGGTGGATCGGTTTGGGGTTTCTGGTGGGTCATTCTATTCCTCGGCGGCGGTTCCTGTGGAGTCGGATTTGGTGGGTTCGAGGTTGTTTGGGTTGAAGGATTACGAGGATTACAGGAGGGCTCTGTATGGTGGCATCACTCACAAGGCTCTCTTGGTTGATGCTGTTGGAACCCTTGTTGTGCCGTCTCAGCCCATGGCCCAGGTCTCTGTGTGTGTGTGTGTGAACTGCTGGATCTGTCTATTCATTTCGTTGAGTCTCATTGATGTTTGAAACCCATTTCATTTGTCTATAATCTCTCCCCATTTCACAGTTTTCCGTCCCTATTTCATAATTTTTGTTATCATTTTCATGGATGGAAGCGAGCAGACGCTGGATTTGTATCTAGTAGGACCCGAATCCCGTGTATTTTCATTTTGATGATAAAAAGTGTATGTATAAGTATGTATTGCCCTTGTTAAATATATTGCCACTTTTGAGGTCCGAAGATAAGACAATATTGTGTTTATGTGCATAGCCACCGTTTAATTTTATACACAAGATCTAAAAAATGATAGATAACTTGAAATTTTAGTGATTTTTACCCCACGCATATATAAAGTTTAAGAAATTCTTTTTACGCAAGGAACTTGCAGGGGCCAATCCTGTATATTTTTTCTTAATTAACCTAAAAATTAGTGTATATGTGAGAATATTTGTAGTTTTGCAGGAGCCCGGGTCCCCTTTGCACCCTCTTGGGACTTTCCCCTGGAAGGGAGGGAGAAGTTTTTCACCGAATTTGGTGAAAGCAGCTTTGGGGATGAGTTTGAAATTTTTTAGAAGTTCAATGAAATATGTGAAAGAGTAAGGATTGGAGCATTCAGTTTCTCTACAAAACTGGTTAAAATGTGTTTTAGGAATCACTAATCAGGATGAGTAGGGAATGTTGTCGCCAGAGGTTTGATGACCACCAGAGTGGTCCCTATCAAATCAAGCTTTTAACCAAATTTATACTCAAATGTGTTGAATCAAAGAACAGGAAAGATTGGAGAGCGTCTTACTTTCATGATACGCCTATTTTGCAGATTTACAGACAGATTGGGGAGAAATATGGTGTTGAGTACTCGGAAGCTGAAATATTAAACAGATATAGGTGGGCTTATGAGCAGCCTTGGGGTAGATCTCGGCTCAGGTGACTCTTTATCTTACTAATTTTAAGCATGTTATTGCTTGTTTATCAAAATTGATTTAGTTTCCTTGTTTGGCTTTGGAAATAATTTGGAAGTTACATGGAGGATTAGAGATGAATTTTTATGATAATTTGTTTGATTACTACTTTATGATATCACAAGCAAGAATCAGAACTTCTCAAGAAGAATATATGAGAATTATATTGGTAGATTAAGTGTCTCCCTTCCATATGAACCTAGGAGAGTGATAGATGGGCTACCTTGCGCTGCTTGCATGGTGAATATAATTAAGCGCGTGGTAAGTGATTTAGTGAGACTGGAGCTACGAGTCTTGATACTGGTTAGGATGCTTTTTCAGTGGTTATATATTTCCAATTTTTTCTACATATAGTGTTATGCTTTCTTTTTCACCTATGGCAGTTGCATGTTGTAAAATGTGAACATTATTACAGAAACAAACTAGCTTATGAGCTGCTTTAGATTAAGTGGTCACTTGCAGATACTTTCCCTCTTCCCATATAAAGCAATGAGGCCTAGCCACCTACTCCAATGTGCTTCACAATTCATTACTCGTGCTTGTAGTGGGCCAGACCGACGACCACACCTGGTCATCCAAACAGGCCGATTCAGATGAAGAGACCTGGCGACCCAACCAAGCCCAATCAATCTGGTGGGCCATTCAGCCTGTAGCATCTTGGGCCAGGCAAAGGGTTGGGTCATGACATTGCATTTTATGTGTGTGCGGTGCCGAGCCATGTCGGTGCCAGGTAGCATGGCTCGGTCACGTGGCACATGCCTACGTGGCGCTTGGCAATCGACCGAGCTACAAGAAAAATACCTGCTGCTACCATGGTAGCAGCATGGATAAGAGCCAAAATAGGAGTAAGTCCCTCCATGGCATTAGGTAAACATTCATGCATGACGTCAAAACGCGAAATTCCCTTTACATGTATTGGTATTGCACATATTGATGACTTAAAACTTCCAGGTAACCAGTTTTAACTTATGTATAAGATGTTGCACGTGGGCTATTTAAATCAAAGTTCTTTTAAGGCTTCAATTTGTACCCTCTAATCTCTGAATTTCAAGACAATTCTTCTTAACTAGTATAAAATATACCAACTATTTTCATCCCTTTATACTGCAATGGTGAACGTTCCTCTTTTGTTGCAGAAGATTTTCATCACTCCGGTGGGAATATCTCTTTCTAATGAAATCTTACTAATTGTGCAGATATGTTAATGATGGGAAACCATTCTGGCAATATATAGTTAGTTCTTCTACTGGCTGTTCCGACACTCAATACTTTGAAGAATTGTATAACTATTATACGACTGAAAAGGTTAGCTCTTACTGTAGTATGAAAAGTGAGATAGTACTTTCTCCAGAAAAATATGTAGTAACACTGACTCTGTTTGGAACTTGTGGAAGGAAAGAAAAGAGGAGAGAAAATAATTAAGAAGGAAATTGAGAGAAAATGAGGGGGGAAATTTTACTATTCCTAGAACTCGATTTTGCTATTTTCTCTCCCCTTTGCCCTCCAACCAAACAAGGGAAGAGAAAAAAATTAAATTTTCTTTCCCTTGCCCTTCCTTTCCACAAGTTCCAAACAGAGCCTTAATGATTTTTGAGTTGCAGCTACTGATCAAATTATCATTGGATTCTAAGTTTATGTTTCATTTTTTTTCCTATCTAAAGGCGTGGCACCTCTGTGATCCGGATGCTGAAAAAGTATTCAAGGCTCTCAGGACCTCAGGCGTAAAGTTGGCTGTTGTGTCAAACTTTGACACTCGACTAAGACCTCTCTTGCGGGCTCTCAATTGTGACCACTGGTTTGATGCTGTGGCAGTGTCAGCTGAAGTAAGCATCAATCTAGTTCATTTGTTTTTGAATTGTTACCGGAAGTTTTTATTTATTTTCTCCCATCATTCTTCCCGTTTTGGTGAAATTCAACCTCTCCCTCTATCTCTCAATTCTCAAATAGGTCGCCGCAGAGAAGCCAAATCCCACTATATTTCTTAAAGCTTGCGAATTGTTGGGTGTAAAACCTGAGGATGCAGTTCACGTGGGGGATGATCGTAGAAATGATATTTGGGGTGCCAGAGATGCAGGTTGTGATGCTTGGCTTTGGGGAAGTGATGTACAGTCCTTCAAGGAGGTATTAATTTTGCTCTTCTTGATTGCTAATGAACTACATTAGCTGCAGCCTGCATGGCTTTGTGCTTTGTTGCTCTTTGTTTCACCAGTTATCTATATCTTTCATCAAATTATAGTGCTTTTCTTTAAGCAAGCCCTTAAAAAGAATTGGTGGAAATGGGTGGATGTTGGTAGTGATATGATAACATCTTATATGTAAATCTTACCTACCAAAAAGAACACCAGTTGGACTTAATCTGCAAAATGGAAAACAGAACTCTTTTTCGTTTATCAGTCGTTGCCAATACCTTGAAAGATACTGCCTTTAAAACAGTTTAATTCAAACACTGATCACGATAGTAGAAGATGCAGCATTAGCCCCGCCCATTCACATGCTAGACCTCAGTGGGGAGTACGATCTTGCAAAAAGTTAGTTTGGTTGGATATCGATAACTATATGAACAGTTCACCTTTATGGAATACTACAAAATAGATGGGTAGAAGTCTGAATATCACATTTGCCGTCAGTTTTGTCTTCCACAAATTGGAAATATTGATATAGTTATTCATGTTCGATGTAAGCTAATTTTTTGCAGGATCTTTCTACTCTCCGAGGCCTAGAATATAAATGGTTTAGATTAATGTTGCCCACAATTAAACTGGAGGATTTCGTGTCCTTTACATGTCGTGTCATGGATTTTTTTCACCAAATTGTTGCTTCAGCATGTACTTGTCGTGTTTGTGACGGTGCTTCACTGCTTCTTAAGGGATGAACTAATCACTCTTCATGATGCAGGTTGCTCAGAGGATAGGAGTCCAGATCTGAATAAGGATTATTCCTCCCCTTGCAATAACCTGAGCAGTAATATCATCGTGTAGTGTATTCTCATCTTGTATCTCCGCCCAATCCTAATTAGTTGTACATCTTTTCTCTTTGTAATCGGTATGAGAAAAATTAGAGATGCTGGGAAACCGTTGCTTCGAATAGAGATGGCAATGTTGTTTTGACTTCTTTTCGTACTCCAAAAACAAGTTGTAAATGTTGTTGATTATTTTTAGGAACAAATGCAGCTTATATTGATAAAACTAGACACAAGCTACATGGCCCATTAGTCTAAACAGATACAACAAAGGACCCAAAAAGATCTGAACGAAAGATTAAAAAAAAAAAAACAAGAAACAGAGAAAAAGTAGAAACAAAAATGAAGGAAAAACCACTAACCCACTCATGGATTGGGCTTGGAACCCAACTAGCATGGTATGTAAGATAGATAATCGTAGCATGGGGGCAAATGTCAAATTAAAATGTCACAAATACAAGAAAATTCAAATTTTTTGTAAAATAACGTCTCATCACCTATGAGAATGACAAATGAAAAGGCTGATTTTCAACTGACAGGTTAAGGTTGTCTTATGCTGAGGATGTTGAGCGTTCACACAATTATATACTCCCTAGACGTAGAACACAACTATTGTTGGTTTTCGTATAGTTCCAAGAATAAAGATGTAAGACAACTTGATTAAGAACACAAAAACGAAAGGGTAATCAAACAATAGCCAAAGTCTTCTATACTATATTACTGAGAATCATCACACGCAATGAAGCAATTTTATCATTTCTGGTTGGCACCAAATTCTAAGTTAGAACACCTTAAGAAGGATTGCTCACCTATTTTACAACATTGAATGAATAAATATTGTTACAATGTTCTAAATAAGGCTCAATAGTTTTTCATGCTTACGAGCACTAATAATGCACAATTTTCATAGCAGCTATAACGAAAATATTAGTACAAGAAAGAAAGATAAGTCCAAACTGGAAATCCTAAAAAGCAAAATGAACAAAAGACAACGAAATATGAAGCACCATTCATTATTTGAACCATCGATTTTTTTTAACCTCCATTGCTGTGTCATCACCGATTCACCATCATTAGCTCGTTATTGTCTTTTCCTCCTTAAAACTGAAAATAACGCAAACAAAGATTAATGTCAAAGAAATTAATTACAGAAATTGTATGGAAAACTAGAATGTTTGTAGAATTTACTCTCTTAATCCTCCTCGTCGTCATCCAGATTGAGGTGCTTTTCCTTTCTCCTTCTTTTTCCTCTTCTGAAAACAACAGATAACTTTCTAATAAGCATATAATAGCTCAGTGTATCTTCACTACATTAGATCCACCGACTCCAAGAAAGCACCATTAGATTAATTCTCAGTTTGTGACTGAACAGTGTAAACTTAGTTAGCATTTGGTTCAACTATTTTCAATACGCACTAGTTTGTTACTCATAGTGAAGGCCTATATAACCAAATATAATAGCAGAACTGAGATTGATGAAATGAATTGATTGAGTTCAAGAATCTCTTTAAGCACATCACACACTATGTTTTCTCATGGTGAATAAAAATGGTAAAGATTGGTGGGCTGAAATAGCAATTCCTAGCTATGCCTAACATTACTATATTTAAGAGTCAAGGAAATTAGGAAAATCCGTTGGAACGGATTTACATATTCTCCCATGTAAATTAGGAAAATAAAATAAATTAGGTATCAATAGGATTTTCCTACATAATCTCCCATTGGTCTTGTTATCATTAATTTTCGTCGTCCTTTCTTTCTTCTTCAAGGTGATACATTAATAAATGACCAAGTAAAGAAAAAAAATATTATTTACCAATTAACTATATGAATAAAATGTTTAGAAAACTATAATGCATGTAAAAACTTACTTCCTCTTGATCCTCCTCGTCCTCATCCACGTCCACATCCACATCCTTGTCTATGCCCAAATCCACTTCCAATTTCTTGTCCACGTCCACTTCCAATTTCTTGTCCACGTCCACTTCCTCCTCCTTTAAGACCAAAATCCAAACGTAACGATGAACATAATCAAAAATAAAAAAACCAAAATCAAACGTAAAAGGGGTGTACTGTACACCCTTTTAAAGGAATGTTTATTTTGAAATACAAAAAATTTCGTCTCCAAACCTGATCAGGTTTGTGGTTGCTTGTGTTGGAAGAGGATGCTATCCTATCATTTAGCATCCCTTTATGATAAACAGTTGCAGATAATCCCCACTTGCCCTCTGATTCTGGGGGTTCTATAAGTATAACAGACCCGTTTGTCAACCCAATGGCAAAATGGTTGGGCTTCCACGGATGTGTTGCAACAACGGTGGGGTACACAGCCTGGCTTCTGCAACATATTGCAAGGGAGGGTTCATTATGTGCTCGATCGATGACATTCAAAATTGCAATGCTTCCAAAAAGAAATAAGAATTAGTGGAGATAGTTTGGTCCAAGAGGTATGCAGTTCGAGGAGCATGTCAAATTTATAAACAATGGAGAGAGAGACAGAGCGCTCGTAGTGGTGGAGCCAAAATTTAAAGATGGGTGGTGAAATTAACATAATTTAACCACTAATAAATAACCCAGTATACTATCTAACATATCTTTAAGTATTTAATTTTTTCTCCACAAAATCAGCGCTAGGCCTATATTTGTAATACTAAAGATATTCATATTTTACACACAAATAAATCATAAATACTATGGGTACCGCAAAAAAAGAAGTGATAGAGTACAGATGGAGTGTGGGACTCACCTCGGGGTCTCACATAAATGATCTAAGTCGTTCATTTTGTCTGAAACATTTTTTTAAGGATATTTCAAAAAACTTAGCTCAATTAGATATCGATAAATAGTTGATTTATTAGTTTATTTTGTGGTCCTTGAATTCACAGGGATCAATAATTGAATGAATTGACAAGATCTTATCGATATCCAACTGAGTATTTTTTTTTGCAAGGACCCTTAAAAATATGTTTTAAGCACAATGAAGTGCTCGGATTATTTATACGGGACCCCAAGATAGATTCCTACCAAAAGAAATCTTTTCCTTTGAAAGTCCGATGTCATGTGACACCCACCTCTGAGAGTGCTAGAGAGCAGCATGTCAACAATATGGACAGCATAGTGATCTTTAATCCATTTCTGTACGCCCTTTGATCTCGAGCAAGGGCAACCAGGATGTGATCATAGAAAAGTGAAGCTGGAAGAAATATGAATGTGGGCTTTGGAAGAGAGAATACATCATGTCCTCAATTTCAAAAGTGAACTTTCGGGTAGGCCGGGAGTGATTCGAGTGAATATCTCTTGTAAAACATAAAAACAACAATGACTGAAAACTGGGGCAATTGGGCTTTTAAGATATCTAACGTTGTTTTCTTCATTTTGGGGTGTCCATGGCCCCACCCAACGAAAATGAGGAAAACAAAAATGAAAAAAAAAAATTTCCCCTAGTTCCATAAATAAATTTCACAAACGTAAAAAAGTTCTGGAGAGGACCTTGATGATGCATGCACTTACCCACTTGACAACGTTGGGAAATACACGGATGGCGAAATATAGCATGTAAGTGTCAAGCTATCAGCATCGAACACCCCAATATTTCCATCGCAAAAGGAAGTGTAAACAAGTTGACCATCGCAAGAGTATGCCGCAAAGGAAATAGGTGCAGGAAGGACATCTTGCGGCACCCACTGCAAGCAAAATAAACATCATTAGATTTAAAGTTGTAACACGCAATCTCAATATATAGCAAAGAATGAGGTGTGATTTCTACCTGACGAATATGATCCATCTCGGAAGCATCATATATTGCTAATTGTGTTTCATGGGATACCAACAAATGGATTTCATCAGAGTGGAACTGCACTCTTGTGTCACCGTTACAAGCCTTGCCAGCTGGCAGTTGTACTGGAACTGATTTCAAGTGCTCAAATTTATCTATGCTCCAAAGACAGAGCTGCAAAAACGTTTTAACTATTAGTATATAAAAGGGAAAAAAAGAATAAAGAAAAAAGTGGAAATTGCGGGATAGTAGAGAGTCGTTGGGCAACAGGGGAAAAAAGAAGTGAGGGACACAGAGAGAGTTTGGGCGACACAAGAGACATATTAAAAGACTTCTGCTTAAAGAAGAGACAAATCGTCTTGGTATATATGCACAGTTGATCAATGAGAGAAAACTACTTGGGGATGGCTTGTAACAGATTAAAAGATTTCTGCTTCATAGGAAGGGTGGAAGTTGCTTAGCAAACAGTCTTATTTTTTAACCAGTTTGCAGAAGTACCTTTCAATTCACTCCCCCTACTTCAATAAACAAAGCTCGTCTCGAGTCAAGGAAGGCTGACAAATGCCAACCATGTACAGCACATGTTACACCCATTTGTTCTCACCACAATTGAGAGATGTATACCAAGTTGCCAAACACGATTCAAACTATGGGCGTATCCATGTGTGGAGTTGAGTTCAAATACTTTTTCTTTAGAGAGCAAACTCTTGATTAGACAAAGCAACATAATGACATAAAATGCTGTTCTTCCAAGCAATGGCAGTTTAATGATGTGAACCAAAAATTCTATACCATAAAGTAGATGTTTACAGAGAATTTCTACCGCACACAAACCAAGAAAGAATCTTCACAAATCAGTAACAAAGCTAGTACCAAAAGGAAAATTAGGGAAAGTAAATGGTGCAAGTACCTGAGCATCAGCTCCTGATGAAACCAATATATTAAGATTGGTGGAAAAAGCTAAGCCAGTTATGCGCTTTTTGTGACCTTTCAGTTCTGATTCTACCTATAGAAGGCAAGGGGTATCAATTGTTTGTTGATGTGAGCAGTAAACGTATCTGATTGGACTCACATGATTTGGGATGGTTCCTGGGATACTTAAAAAAACACCTCATAGTTTCCGATCAAATTTTGATGATCCGAACCGTTCAATGTGTTTAAAACATGCTTATAAGGGTATACGCAAGAAATCGAAAAAAAATGACCGGAAATGGCTTGATCGGAGCAGTTTTTATAAAATAATTTCTATCAGCATTTATGAAAAACTGTACGGATCAAGCCCTTTCCTATCATTTTTTTTTTTTGCCGATTTCTCAAGGTACCCTTAAAAACACGTTTTAAACACATTGCAACAGTTCAGATCATTAAATTTTGATCGGAAACTATGAATTTGAGATTTGAGATTTTTTTTGGGAAAATTTTAAAATGGCAGCAAAATCCCCAAATTTAAACACCTGAACTTAAGTTTATTTCAATTAAACACATGTACTCACAAAATCCCCAAATTTAGACCCCCGCAGTTATATTTTGTCCCAAAAATTGCTGACATGGCATCTCCAACCTGTTTAAATTGTCCTATTGCACTGTTTCCAATAGGGGACGATGAAGTTTGCCTATGGGTTTCGCTTGGGTGCATCGTCTCTTGTTGGAAACATGTGCAATGGGGCAACTTAAACGGGTTAAAGATGCCATGTCAGCAATTTTTTGGACGAAATATAACGGCGGGGGTCTAAATTTGGGGATTTTGTTAGTACAGGTGTTTAATTGAAATAAACTTAAGTTCAGGTGTTTAAATTTGGGGATTTTGTTAGTACAGGTGTTTAATTGAAATAAACTTAAGTTCAGGTGTTTAAATTTGGGAATTTTGTTAGTACAGGTATTTAATTGAAATAAACTTAAGTTCAGGTGTCTCTGTGACATTTAGTGCAAAGTTCAAGTGCCATTTTGAAAATTTCCCATTTTTTTTAGGTGTTTTTTTTAAGGGTCCTCAGAACCGCGCGCCCCGCGCACATGATTATAGAAATTAATTACCTTATCCACCCAATAATTGTATATGCGGATTGTGGAATCTTCCATTCCAATGGCTATGATCTCATCGTCTTGAGGACGAAATGCCAGGAATGTTGAAGCCGGGGGAGGTGACGTAAACTTTGTCTTTTCCTACATTCCAAAAAAATTCTCAGCTCTAATCTTTCATGACGGCGGTACTCATTAAAATGGGCCATATAGTCATTTGCAAGCATATATACCGTGAATGTCCTTGCGTCGAATAATGAAATCGCTCCACCACAAGCTGAAATTATATTACTGTAATTCTTTGAGAGTGCCATGCAGGGCACTGCTTCCTCGAGGTTGACACCTGTCACATCATTTGTCATAGCAAGACCACTGGCTGGTTGCCATTGCTGTGGAACAACACTGGCAGTGGCCTTTAAAACCAACCTCATGGAATTTAGAAGTCGCTTTTTAAAAAATAAACACAAATTAATACAAGAAACGAAATGGGTGCAAGTGAAGCAACTCCAGACTTGAGATTACCTTCCCACTTTGATTGTTTTTACTTGAATACCTCCTCCACAGCCGCAGAGCACCATTACACCCAAGTGCTAAAACTTCACAACCACTCCTATAGAGAAGACGAGCAACCTAGATACAGATGTGTTAGTCAACAGGTGAATTTTTGACACCACAAATGTGCAGTACTATAATTACGGAGACGCACCTTGTGGGCTTCGTCTGTGCTGTCTGGCATAACAACAAGCTGGCATTGAGTTTCGGCCACTTTCCAGGGTTTGGATTTATCAGTAACATCATCTAGAGTTTTTGGCTTTTCCATGCTTCTAGCCATAGGACCATCTCCATTCTAGAGAAAGACAAGACAACATAGCATCAGTTTCCACCTGGGAACATGTTTGTACTAAAAAATGACCGCCAATGTTAAAGTGCCATACAGCCAATATTTGATGAAAAATAGGTCGGTTTTGTTCCATAAAAATAGGCAGCAAAGTGGATACATGGAGCTTTTGAAATGGTCCAAGGAAATGGGACACAAGGTGGCCGTAACCAGTGCAAGAAATCAATTAGTGGTGTAATGGGCAAATGTTAACCACCGAAAACATGCAAATGGAAGGACTTGCTGATGTGGGATGCGGTTTTATGCTCGTGCAAGGTTTCCTTTGCAACTGCCATTGGTCTCTATAAAAGCAAGAATCAGAGTCAAAGAAGAGGTCCCCGACCACACAACTAAATGTCTTTTCTTTATCAAGTTCAGTTACCATAGGTCTAGCATCTTCACTTATCTTTCCTTTCATGCAATTAGTTGCAACTGTTGGTGGGTAAGAGAGAACACACAATCAAACACTAGCTACTCTTTCATTAATCAGACTCAAACAAAATTACATAACTCTGTCACTAAAACTCCTTCCATTGGTGGGGCCCTGGGGGGAGGCGCCAAAGGGGCTCCCTCTCACATCTCTGCCTTCTCTATCTCACTCTTTTTCCCACACTTAAACACTGCTAATGGTACACATATATATAGGGAAATTAGTGGTGTGAACACTTCAGTGTGAACGCCGATGGCCAAAGCAAAGTTCCATTTTGCTTCTTCTTCCTTCAAGCCAACCCACACATGGGCGGCTAATCAAGCATTTCCCCTTTCAACGGTGTTCTTTACGTTTGAGCACCATCGCTTGAGAAAATTGTAAAGTCCTCTGGTGGGGCAAAAAAAAACCGGTGGTGGATTTGACCTACTGCACACAGTTAACCTATTCAAAAGTCAGTCTTCTACACTCAAACTAAACGTGGTCCTAGCATGCCCGCGCATCTCGATCACATGGCCAGGGCGTTGTTTTGCTTTTTTATGGAAACGTACAGAACCTTTTATCTACGTGCAAAAAATCCTTGAGAAACATATCTTAATTCTACTCCATATGTTTTTTGATACTGGCTATAAGAAAGCATACATCGCAATATTTGGGACTGCTCAATGGAAACCATGAATTTGTTGCTGGGTTTTTATCAAAGTAAATGGATTCGTTTTTGTTAGAGATTTTCAAAATAATAAGTGGGTTTTGGTTTGGGAATTTTCTGAAAAGATTTTGAGAGAGTTTATGTCAAAGTTTGCAACATCTTTTGACATGAGTTGTGACTTTATGCGAATGGTTATAACACCCATAAACTAGGATGTGTTTATTTGGAAGAGACGTAGTTGTTGGAAAGGGAAATGAAACATGGGGTTGCCTCCAAGAGGCATGACTCTTCCCAATTAATTGTATACATAAAAGGGGCATGATCTTTGCTATTTAATTGTCTTTAAAAGACATGATTCTTCTTAACTAGTGTCTTCGAAAGATGTGACCATTCCTAATGTGTGTCTACTAAAGACATAACCTTTCATAAAAAGGATGTCTATACATTTATACGTAGACCCTTTGTAAAGTCATTCATTATACATACCAAAAATTACATATTGGATTGCTCGATCTGTACACACTCTTTTCCTAGAATTTTAGGCATACAGATATTCTATTTTGCTGCAAAAATAGAATATCAGTTATTGGTACTTTTACAATTGCTTAAAGAGTTCTACACTCTCTTTTATTTCTCTTTCTCTCTCCTCCTACCTCCTATCACTATCAATGGACCCACCCACTTATATTTACTCTCTCTCTCTCTCTCTCTCTCTCTCCTATCACTATCAATGGACCCAACCATTTATATTTATTCTCTCTCTCTCTCTCTCTCTCTCTCTCTCTCTCTCTCTGCCAAAAATGTATTTTTGATTATGGACTATTGTGGGACTTTACATTTCTAAACTTAACAACCCCTTAATTGGATAACCAAAAAATGCGGCAGCAACTTTTGATTATCCAATTTTGGTTATGTCATCAGAGAAACCCTTATGTATGATCAATTTTGGTTTTGTTATGTTCGATAATGGTCTTCGTTACGTTTGAGTTCACAGTTATGTTTGAGTTTGGTATGTCCATAATCAAACGTAACAATGACCAAACTCAAACGTAACAAATGCCACTTTGAATAGTGACGATTTTTTAAAACCAAAATCAAGCGTAACGATGAGACCATAGTCAAACGTAACAAAACCAAAATCAAACGTAAAAAGGGTGTACCATACGCCCTTTTTGAGGGGGTGTATTTTGAAATAAACTGAGTCTACAACTGTAAAAATAAAAAATAAAAAAATACACACAGGAGAAGAGAGAAAATGTTTATTTTGAAATACAAAAAATTTCGTCTCCGAACCTGATCAGTTGTGTGGTTGCTTGTGTTGGAAGAGGACGTTGTCCTATCATTTAGCATCCCATTATCAACGGTACTTGGAGATAATCCCCACTTGCCGTTTGATTCTTGGGGTTCCATAAGTACAACAAACCCGTTTGTGAACCCAATGGCAAACTGGTTGGGCTTCTTCGGATGTGCTGCAATGACTCTAGGGTACAAAGCTTGGCCTCTACAACATATTGCATGGGAGAGAGGTCAGTACAAGACAGATTGGTAACATTCAAAGTTTGCAATGCTTCCAAAAAGACCCAAGAATTAATGGAGATAGTTTGGTCCGTGAGGTATGCAGTTCAAGGAGCATGTCAATTTATAAACAATGTGTTGAGAGAGAGAGAGAGAGAGAGAGAGAGAGAGAGAGAGAGAGAGAGAGAGAGAGAGAGAGAGAGAGAGAGCAGTGACGGAGCCAATATTTAAAGATGGGTGGTGAAATTAACATAATTTAACCACAAATAAATTAACCCAATATACTATCTAACATACTTTTAGATATTTATTTTTTTCTCCACAAAATCAGTGCGAGGCCTATATTCGTAATACTAGAGAAATTCATATTTTACTCACAAATATAGCGTGAATACTATAGGTACCACCAAAAAGGTATTGATAGTGTACAGATGGAGTGTGGGACTCACCAAGAGATCTCACATAAATGATCGAAGTCATTAATTTTGTTTGAAATTTTTTTTCAATGATACTTGTAAGAATGTAACTCAATTAGATATTGATAAGCGGTTGATTTATTAATTTAATTTTTGGTCCCTAAATTCATAGGAATCAATAACTGAATGAATTGATCGGTCCTTATTGATATCCGATTGAATAAATTTTTTGCGAAGGATCCTTAAAAATATGCTTTAAGCACAATGAACTGCTCGGATTGTTTAGTTATGTGGGATACCAAGATCGGTTCCTACCAAAAAAAATCTTGCTCCTCGGAAAGTGCGGTGTCACGTGACACCCACCTCTGAGAAAGAGACCAGCATTGTGATCTTTAATCCATTTCTCTACGCCCTTTGATCTGGAGCAAGGGCAACCAGGATGTGATAGAAAAGTGAAGATGGAAGAAATGTCTTTTAATGTGGGCTTTGAAAGAGAGAATGCATCATTTCCTCAATTTTAAAAGTAAATTTTCGGGTAGGTTAACATCTCTTGAAAAAAATAAAAACAACGACTGAAAACTGGGACAATTGGGCGTTTAAGATATCTAGCATTGTGTTCTTCATTTGGAGGTGTCCATGGCCCCATCCAACGAAAATGAGGAAAACAAAAATGAAAAACAAAATCCTCTGTTGACTCCATAAATAAATTTCATGGCAAACATAAAAAAGTTCTGGAGAGGGCCTTGATGATGCACTTACCCACTTAAAATTGTTGGGCACAAGTATATGGATGGCACAATACAGCATGCAAGTGTCAAGCTATCTGCATCAAACACCCCAGTGTTTCCATCGCAAAAGGAAGTGTAAACAAGTTGACTGTCGCAAGAGTATACTGCAAAGGAAATAGGTGCAAGAAGGACATCTTGCGGAACCCACTGCAAGCAAAATAAATATCATTAGGTTTAAAGTTTGTAACACGCAATCTAAAAGAATGAGGTGTGATTTCTACCTGACGAATACAATCCATCACGGAAGCATCATATATTGCTAATTGTGTTTCATGAGATACCAACATACGGATTTGATCAGAGTGGAACTCCACTCTTGTGTCGCCGTTACAAGCCTTGCCAGCTGACAGTTGTATTGAAACTGCTTTCAAGTGCTCCCATGTATTTGTGCTCCAAATACAGAGCTGCCAACGCATGTTAACTACTATTAGTGTATAAAAGAGGAAAAACTAAGAAAGAAAATAGTGGAAACTGTGGGATAGTAGAGAGTCGTTGGGCAACCCTTAACCATTTGTTGATTTTTTTTTAATTTTTTGGGACCCATTATGGGTCCTACAAAAAAGATTTAAACCGCAAGTTATTCTTAAAATATTTGTTTATGTGTTCCTAAAAAAAATTAGCTCAATCCGGTATCGGTAAAGGCAGTTTCACCCATAAAAAAATATTTAAAAATAACTTAGGTATCAAATCGTTTTTGTAGGACCTGGAATGAGTCCCACAAAAAATAAAATAAAAATTCAACAAAGCTTTTTTTCCCTGCAGAGGCTTAAGGATTGAACTTGGAATTGGGGAATGGCGTGAAACCGGTGCCATTTGGGCGCTGTTAGTAGCAGCCCCCTGGATCCCAAAAATTCTAGTATACCATAAAATACATGTTTACATAAATTTCTGCCCCACACAAACCAAGAAAGAATCTTCACAAATCAATAACATTAAAAGTACGAAAAGGAAAATTAGGGAAACTAAAAGTTGCAAGTACCTGAGCATCAGCTGCTGATGAAACCAATATGTTAAGATTGGTGGAAAAAGTTAAGCCAGTTATGCGCTTTTTGTGACCTTTCAATTCTGATTTTACCTACAGAAGGCAAGGTGTATCAATTGTTGATTGACATGAGCAATAAACGTATCTGATTGGACTCACATGATTATAGAAATTAATTACCTCATCCTTCTGATGATTGTATATGCGGATTGTGAAATCTTCCATTCCAATGGCTATGATGTTATTGTCTTGAGGATAAAATGCCAGGAATGTTGAAGCTGGGGGAGGTGGCATAAACGTTCTCTCTACCTACATTCCAAAAAAAAATCTTAGCTTTAATCCTTCATAACGGCGGTACTCATTAAAAAAATCTCAGCTTTAATTCTTCATAACGGCGGTACATACCCTGCATTGTATACTGTTATATAATGAAACCTTTCCACCACAAGCTGAAATTATATATCTTGTCGAGTAATCCTTTGAGAGTGCCACGCAGGGCACTGCTTCCTCGAGGTTGACACCTGTCACATCATTTGTCATAGCACTACCCCAGGGGGGTGGTTCCCACAACTGTGGAAGAACACTGGTAGTGACCTTCAAAAACAACCTCACGGAATTTAGAAGTCTCTAGCTACTTAAAAAATAACCACAAATACAAGAAATGAAATAAGTAAAGATGTATTTAAGTGAAACAACTCCAGACTTGAGATTACCTTCCCACGTGGATTGTGTTCACTACTTTTCCACTTCCACAGCTTCATAGTACCATTACTCCCAAGTGCTAAAACACCATCACCGTAATCTGTATAGAGTAGTCGAGCAACCTAGATCGATACAGAAGTGTCAGTCAATCATCATTCATTAGGTGAATCTTGAAACCAAAAGTGTGAAGTGGAATTATCAAGACGCACCTTGTGCACCCCGTTAAGGGGCTGCTGAAGAATTTTTGCTCAGCGGTGATAAAAATGCATAAATATGTTTATTTTGGTTAGAATTTTATTGAGCCTAGTATACTTTGTTTTATTAAACTATATATTCTACTTTGTTACCAATTTAAGTGAATTTTCATTTACTCTGGCCTTCTGCGAATGATCCAGCATGGACAATGTTAGCAAAATATCAAATTATATGCAAAAAGATATACAATTTTAGAGCACTTTTTAAATCCAGAACCCTCAAAAAATAGTAGAGCCACCCCGGCTCCGTCTGTGCTGTCTGGCATGGCAACTAGAGTTTATGAAGGTGATGAAGGGGAAGTCATTAGTAGGATTCTCATTTGGAGGAAATTGATGAACTGCAGCACAGAGCCATGTTGGCCGAGGGGGGAAGGATCCTAGATTAATGAGGTAGAGGTGATGGGTTTAGGAGGAAGTGGTGGCCGGGGTTGGGGTGTTTTCTCTGGGCCTCTTGCCAACCTTGTCTTTTGGGTTTTGGGCGGCATATGATTAGAGGGGAGAATGGGTGCCTTTCGTTGGGATGCTTACTCCTTATTGTGATGCCATTTAATGTCTCGAGTCCTATTAATCATTTAATCTCTATAAATTTTTTTAGGAGACTAATAAAATCTCTCTTTTCGTTGTTAAAAAAAAGATCAAAACACAACGAACGAACATAGACATTCCACATACCATCATCTGTAAATTTTTTATGAAAATAATAAAATCTGTTTTTTCGTTGTTAAAAACAACAATCAAAACACAACAAACGAACATAGAAATTCCACACTATCATCATCTATGCTCTTTCCTGTACGTTTTGCCTTACTTTTAGTTACTGGCCTCTGGGTATGTATATACGGGTAGGATATTGATAGAGGTTTTTTCCCTTGCGATATTGGTAGAGGGTTTTTCCCCTTAATTACTGGGCGTTATGACTCATCACCATATTTCATACAATCCTGGCCGGGGTATGTATGTAGAGTTATAGCAGTACTAACCTAGGAAACTCTGGATAGGAGGAGCACATAGCCACCAGCCAAGTGTATCTAACCAATATCACCACGGTTTTCGGCTCCACTCCCCACACTGGTGATGCCAATATTAATGGCACCTAATTCAAACATTTGGTGATCTTCCTGACCTAACCTTGACAATTGGGATTGTCTCTGGAACTTTTCCCAATTTACTATAACTGGACTTTTTACCAATTACCCATTTTAGGCATAAAAGTTATTCATTTATTTGTATCGGCAACGTTTTGTTTAAGAAAGAAAGGCAGCGAATTGCTCATACCGATACTCTCCTCGTCTTGTCAATTGTTTCATAGGATTGGTAATTTAGCAATGAGAATTTCAAGGCATCAATAAAACACCTCTTGAACTAGCATCGGAATTGATTTCGAAATAGACGAATATTGAGTCGAAATGGCTTCACACAAACGTTTTCTGTCTCCGGATGTTTTTACATACCGAAATGTTTACTAAATAAGGCGAGACTTGCTATGTACTGATTTAAAGATGCAAATTCGAGTTTGTTTTCATGAGTTCAACTTTATATTCTCCTAAATCAAAAACAAAAGACTGCGAACACATTTTCTGACAAATTTGAGTCAATTTTTTTAGATGCGAGTTATATTTGCCTTCCCTTTGCTGTTCAAAAAAATATTTAGCTTACCTTTAAAACTCTGTTTGATTTACTAGCTTCCAGCTTACATGCTTAAAGGATAATGTATGGCCATGATGACGAGTAACAAAGAAATTAGTAAGCATATCTTTTTGACAATGCCTTCAAATATTTGAGTCTCATGTCACCTTAAAAAAAAACACTCGCGGCAGAGAGGTCTTGTCGGTCTCCATCTCATATCATTTGAATTTTGTTAACCATTCCAAGTTCGTATACAATCCCAACCATCGGCCAATTAAGCACTCTCTCAATCTAGCCTATAACTTTGAGATCTCAAGGTCCGATCATGACTTTTCAAACTGGCTCAACTTATTCGGATTTCGCCCCGGATCTCAATGAGCACCCTTGTGCTCTCTCATCCTGGCTTCTCTGGTTCTTTAATCAATGATATCAAAATCTCCTTGATATTAATCTAGTTTGTTATGTGCTCAACCTCTTATCAGAACACTAAATAATCTCATCTTGTCTCGTCCGTATCTCACCAGTGCTCATGCACTCTTTTATTCTAGCTTTTATGATCCTCCATCCCGAATCCTCTCAACCTCAATCCACCAACACAACTATTCTGTTAGATTTCTTGGAGAGTTCCAACCTAAAACCAATTGGCAATAGGTGAAGTAGCCTCTAGATTTTATTAACCAAGTTTGGATGGCTTAAATGGGCGATGTGGGACAAGTCTAACATATTCTACTATTGTAGCTCTATCTGATCCTTTTTGCAAACTCACGTTCGTCTCTCAATATATGTGTGATCGATATGCAAAACATTATTCCCCCCGTTGAAGGATATTGTTAGTAAATGTGATCAATATCCTCATCAGTCATCACCATCCCCAATGATTTTTTCTATATTGTATACACTCGAACAAACCAAGGCTGCCGCCCACCATCACTATCCCACCTATGAAGACGTTGTAAGTACATATAACGTATTCACTAAAATAGTTTTTTAATTTATTTGGCACTGTTCAAAAAATCTCATCAAAGTCTATCAAATAAGTTCTATATTTATTTTACGAACAGACGTATTTTCCAACATTGAAACCTTAATGTCCAAACAATGGAGGCGGATATCAAAACTTGCATTAGCTCTTGGGGGAAAGGTCAATAGGGCCATCCGTGACCGTTCAAAAAAAAAAAAATTTGGGCCTTATGTGCTGTGGCGCCTGCCTAGTCACATTTTGGATGTCTGCGGGTTTTTTTTTACTAGTTTTGATTTGGGTAAAATGAAAAATGAATAGCTAATGGGTCTTTATAGATTCTAATTATAGATGTTTTTGTCGTTGGGATCTTTCTTGCTTCTTATGGGGGTATGCCCCTTTGATATTGTGTCCTTTGGTTCAATAAAATCTTCATTTACTCCCAAAAAAAACCAATTTTCACAAAAATTTATTTCGCGAACACATACTTTGAAGCTTGAAAAAGTTGCACATAGTTTCGTAGGGACCAACCTATTGGGATGGAGGAAGTATCTGTTTTCTAGGGAACACATACTTTTTGACAGCATGGAGTTTGTATGATTCTTTTCCTTTTTTACCATTAAAGTTAGCTAAAAATTGCAGCCTATGAAAGAAGAAGAGAAAAAAATGCAAGAAGAGGATATGTTGCCGAACTTTGTAGAGAAAAATGGGGTCCAGTCCAGTACTGCTCCTCTTTCCATGATAAATATCTTTCGAAATCAAATCAACAGATACCTAATCAATGCGACTTTTGACACAGATATATAACGTTGCCAATAAGTTCTATAAAAGGTTCTAATTATCCCTTTTTGAATAGAGAGGATCTGTGTCAAAAAGAATGAAGCTTGCATGGTGCTTTTTCTCTTTTTACAGTTATATTTAACTAAAATTGCAGTCTATGGGAGAAGACAAAATGCAAGAAAAGGATATGCTGCCTGTCATAGTGTGTAGAAAGAATTGGTCAAAGTATGGGCAAACGTACCTCCAGCAGACCTTGTGTGGTATTATTGAGATCATTAATCCACAATATGCAAACCTTGTTTCTCAAACTTGTAGGATCTGTCACTTGCAGATTTTTCAATTTGGAGAATGAGTGGGTTGGAAGTTCACTGCCCCATAGGTCACTCACATTCTGCAACCCACTTAGTCCCAAATACTTCAAGCAAGGAAAGGCAACCTGCAAAGCATTATAATTTTGTTAACAATCACTTTAGTCTAAAAAACAACGCATAATAGTAAAAGGTTAGGAGACTAAGTAGCTCAAAAGTGTCATTAGCATTATTTGACTTCTTCCACTTTACCTTTACATTGAAGAGAGGTTGAGGTTGCATTGGGTTATAGAGGTGGTCATTTGATTTTGCCAGAGTAGTTGTATTCACATTCACATTCAGAAAGAAACTCACAAGGTTTGGTAGATTACTAAGTTGCAATTTTCTTAACAGAGGGAACAAAGTTTTCTCTACTTTTCTTCCTTGTCCATCTTCTATTTCTTCTTCCCAGTAAACTACTCCTTCCATCTTTGAGCAATCTGTAATGACTAGTTCTGAGAGATTCGCAAGACCTCTGACAATGGAAGGGTGGAACATACTTCTCAAATTCGTGAAACCTCTCACATTGAGTGTTTTCAGTTGGGAGAATGAGCTGGTCGGAGGTTCACTGCACCATAGGTCACTTACTGTCTCCAACCCACTTAGTTCCAAATACTCCAAGCTAGGAATTGCAACCTGCAAAGCCTTATGATTTTGTTAAGATCACTTAGTTTCAAAATAGAGAAAATCTTGTTCACGGAGGTGCTACAAATAAGTGTTTATAGCACTCAAGCGTGACCGTCTAAAAGTATTTTGGACGGTCAGGATGTTAATAAAACTTTTCCGGGGAAGAATGAAACTTTTTCTCGAAAAAGTTTCATTAAAATCCGGATCGTCCAGAACACTTTTGGATGATAGTGATTGGTTGGTGCTGTAAACAAGCTATTTACAGCACCTCCATAAATAAGACACTCTCTTCAAAATAACTCGTAATAGTAAAAAGTTAGGAGACTTAATTAGTTGCTAAAAAGTGTCCTTATATAGCATTGACCAACTTCTTCCATTTACCTTTTCATTGAAGAGAGGCTGAGGTTGCAGTGGGTTATGGTAGAAGTTAGTTGATTTTGCCAGAGCAGTAGTATTCCCATTCACATTCACATTCGGGAAGAAACTCACAAGGTTTGGTAGACTTAGAAGTAGCAATTTTCGTAATAGAGGGAACAAAGTTTTCTCTATTTTTCTTCCTTGTCCATCTTCAATTTCTTCTTCCCAGTAAACTACTCCTTCCATCTTCGAGCAATCTACAATGACTAGTTCTGAGAGATTCGCAAGACCTCCGACGATGGAAGGGTGGAATGTACTTCTCAAATTCGTGAAACCTCTCACATTGAGTGTTTTCAGTTTGGAGAATGAACTGGTCGGAAGGTCACTGCACCATAGGTCACTCACAGTCTCCAACCCACTTAGTCCCAAATACTCCAAGCCAGGAAAGGCAACCTGCAAAGCAATATGATTTTGTTAACAATCAATTTGTTTCAAAATTAACTCGTAATAGTAAAAAGCTAGGAGACTTAATTAGTTGCTAAAAAGTGTCCTTATATAGCATTGACCAACTTCTTCCATTTACCTTTTCATTGAAGAGAGGGTGAGGTTGCAATGGGTTATGGTAGTGGTCAGTTGATTTTGCCAGAGTAGTAGTATTCCCATTCACATTCACATTCGGGAAGAAACTCAAAAGGTTTGGAAGATCAAGAAGTTCCAAACGTTCCAACTGAGGGAACTCAACTTTATCCACTGAACTTTCACCCAACCCATTCTCCTCTGCCACAATTCTTGACAGCATCTTGCAGCTCGATATCTTCAGCTCACGGACTTGCGGGATGCTCTTCGTCATGGTAGGTGCGAACACATAGCTCAAGCTATTACATTTGTGAATCTTTAGAGTGTGAATGTACTTGAAGCCCACGGGATCTCTCTTTGAAATGCAATTCAATTTAGGTAGATTGCGTAATTTGACAATTAATTTCCGTGGAGATAAAATCTCTGGGTTTGGTTCATTAGATTCCAACCCTTCCAATTCAAAGACTACCTCCAATGAGTCGCAAGATTTTAGCGTGAGTTCCTGAAGCTCTCGCAGCATCGAAAGGAGTTGTGATGGAAAAACACAGAGCAGTTTGCGGCAGAATGTCACAGTAAATTCTTTCAGTTTTGAGAGTGACCCCACTGAAAGTGAACCATGTCCTAGTCTTTCAAGATTCTGAAGCCCAGAGACTATTAGTTCCTCCAGGTTAGGTAATGAGACCTGCAAACAACTCATTGGGTCAATGCAGTTATAAGTTCTGCACAATTTAGAACAATGATTTTGTTTTCCTATTCTGTTTATGTCGAAACTGAAGACTATCGCAGTTGTCGAATACAATTGGGTATTGATCAACACTTATCCAAACAGGAAAGCTTGAGCTTATGGAAATACTATCAAATATGAAATCAGTTTAATGCCTTCACCTTTATATATGCTAGTTTAGGATTTGTGGCCCTGAAATTGAACACCCCTGCTTGAGAATGGTTCTGATGTGAGACCCGACTCAATAAGGACTTTAAGATCATGGACTTTAAGTTTTGTTTTACATCTAAAATATTTAATTTACTAGAGGCTGAGGCACACGCGATGCGCGTGCAAGTTGGATTTGTCAAAATTTTCACAATAGCTTACCGTTTGATATTTGATCGAATTTTCACAAATTTTGACAAAATCTGATTTGCACACTCATCGCGTGTGGCCCGTTATTTGATTGAATTTTAAATTTTTTTGATAAAATCTGATTTGCGTGTGCCCCGACCTCTAATTAACCTATCGTTAAAGATAAACAACAATTAAATAAGCATCACACCAATGAATTGCTTATATATTATGATATCAATCTTGCACATAATTTTTCTTATTTTGTATGTAGAGACCCGATTTTTATTTATTTATTTATTTATTTATTTATTTATTGAAATGTTTATTAATTGGCCAATTAAGAGAATATAGTTTATTTTGTGACTATTTGGATTAAGGATTGAAATGAGGGAATTGAATCTTGAGGGAGTGTAAGTGTAATTGGGTTGGGTGCTAATATAAAAGGGGTGTTGGTGTTGTAGGAGATCAAAAATCTCCATTATCTCTCTTCCTCCCCAGCCGATCCTCTCTCTCTCTTGCTCCATCACACAAAACTTCACCCCAAAACTCAAAACCCATGGTTATCAACCTCCGTTCCACCTCCTAGACGTGATTTCAAGCTCGTGATTCGTTGGATAGAGTTCGGAGAGGAGTATTCATGGAGGATTTCAAGTTTTAAAGCTAGGGCTCGCTAGTGGATCTTGGGTTTCGGCCTTGTAAGCTTGAGGTAGGGATTTCTTACTCTCTCTATGTGTTTATGGGCTGATTATGTGCCTTGATCGTGCTTGGTTCGTTGTTTGTTGTTGAAATTTCGTTGTTGAAAAGCTGAAAATCTGCAGAAAAACTCCGCGGTATTGATACCCTAAAAAGGGGTATCGATACCCCACTCTTCTCTGGACCAGACACTGGCCAGGTATTGATACCTCGGTCAGGGGTATCAATACCCCCTCTTTTGTTCCGGACAGATTTGATTCATTTGTTTCTTCTCGTGCCCGTTTGAATAGCTTCAAATGACTTTCAATCTTTGATTATTCGTACCTCGAAAGATTGAATGACCAATCGATCACTTTAGGCCATCGTCGTAGTTTAGAAAAGTGTAGAATTAAATGGTTAGGATATTCGTACATTAGTTTACGCTCTTGGTTGATTGAAGTAGATGTTGTGGTATGTCTTAATGATCGATATAGACTTGTTAAGCGTTATTGCATGACGTGATGATTGGTGAATTGAGAAATGTACTATGGAGGCGTTATTGAGTACCGTAGGCTATAAAGTATATCGTAGGGTACATCGTTGGTCGATGGGGTTTTCCTAGCGGTCCAGATGAGAATAGAGTAACTCGTATCCTCATGCTTCGTTTTATTGACCTTCCTAGGTTCTTTTGGCACCTAATCTATAAGATTCTCGTTTAGAACCTAACGAATAATGTATTGTAGAGTCATTTTTAGGTTCGGTACGTGACATAAGGCATCGTGATAGACTTTGAGGGATAACGTGAACCTAAGGTATTTAATGATGTACAAAAGGACATGTTTATGAGTTTATAATACATTGAATGATGATGAATGAAAACATGTGACCTTGGGAAGTGTTGTCTCCTTGTATTGGGATTGTTAATGCTTATGTGTTTATGCGAGTTGTAAATTTTGAATTAAGGGTCCTGCAACGCAAGGTGTGGTAATGCAGAGACTCTAGAGGGCCCGTTACGCAAGGTGTGGTAAGGCGGAAACCCGGGTAGAAAGAGAGTTCACTGTCACGCATGGGGTGGTAACACAGTTGAATTTCTCATAAAATGAAGAATGTTGAAGTTGATGTCAGAAGTATATGTTGTTACTTGAACTGTTTGCTGCTTGAGATGATGACCATTAAAGAAAGAGATAAACAACGGACTCTACTAAGGATTTGAAAAGAAAGAAACTTATCTTTTTTTGAAAAAAGATTTTTATTAAAACCCTCCGGCTATTCTTGAGCGAATCAACGGTTTCCGGTATTCGTGCGCAGAATCAACAGACTCCGGCTATTCAAACTTGAATCAACGGAGCTTGACCCGTAGAGGTCAAGAGTATTTCTCAAAATTATTTTGAAAATCAAAAAGGAATGTTTTCTTTTAGGAAGCGAGGCTTGATGGTAAATGGTAAAGGATGGGAAAGTCAAGTGTGGCATTCATTTGAGGAGACTTGAATTGGTTTGAGAAATTGTCATTGTCATTTTGATTGATGTGTGTTTAACGCTACCTCTAGATTGATGTATAAATGGCTAGGCATATCTATAAGACGTATTGAATTTCGTAGTCGTTGTTCGTCGGTTTATTGTGCCTTTTGTACTTTCGATCATTCATTGAAAATCATTCGCTCTTATTGCATATTTCATCGCATTTACATATAACTTGAGTACAGAAATTTCTACTGGGCTAGTGTAGCTCAACCTATCATTTTCAGGTATATCTCAAAAACCTTGACGCGAAGTGTATGGTGTGCATGCTTGATCTCATCTCTTTTGAAAGCCGCCGAGAAGTGATTTCATCATCTTTTGTATGATCTCTTGGAAAGATGAAATTGTAAATTTATTTGAAGTCTTTTAATTTCAAATATTATGTAACCTCTAAATTTTACTCTTTTAACTAGCTATGGAATTCGGGCCGTGGTGCCAATGTTGTAAATGTTCAAACTTGGGAAACTTGGTTTGTAAATAATCTTTTGAAAATTCTCTTTTGGGTATAATATATATATTGTGCGAGGATCTTTTATTGAAATGGCTTATTTATTTATGTTGAAAATTGAGGGCGTGACATTGTATTTATCCCTCTTAGATAACAAATTGAAAGTGCTTAAACATGCATAAAGTTAATTAACATGATAAGCATGCACAAGTCAAAAAATAATCTGGAAAAAGTCATACTACATACTTCAACCTCCCTCATCGGTTCTTGGTCTCTTCTTTTCTAACAATCTGTACCAAACAAAATTGAAATATATGTAACATTCTATATGTTACATTTAAAGCAATCCCACGGCTTAAAATCATATAAGTACAAATTGAACTTTTTACTCTCGCAAACAAAACAAAATGCGTTGGTAAAAGGATTAAACAAATGAAGTCCACTTGTAAAAGTAGAGAATACAAAACCTATTTGTCTTGCTTGTTCTCATCTCTGTATCAATGGCCAACACCAATGCTAGATGCAACAGGAAAGCGTCCATTTTTGTGCAAAATGTATAGAGGAAGATGCGTAGTTTTTGTGATAGGGGTAGAAGTTATGGTGGGAGGGAAATTGACATGGGGGTGGGTAGTTATTGGGTTTGGTGGTTATTGATGTTGGTTTTGTCTATTATGCCCTTACAATTAAGTCCTCGATGAATTCAATTGTGCTTGAATCTTTTTTTCCTTGGGTGTACAATTTTGTAAATGAAAAAACATGACAAAAAAGGGAGACACCAAAGTGGTGCGCTCCCTTTATATATTAGAATGGATAGATTATTAGTGCAAGACTTATTGACATGTCTCGTTCGTTTTTCCTTGAAAGAAATGGATAATCAAATATGCTACTACACATAGCGGGCAATGAATGTTGCCCTCAAAACCACATAGCCTTCACCGATGTCAAGGCCAGATCAAAGGTCCCACCGTGTGCTATAAGCGTTGAAGAGTAATATTGCCAACCCTAGGGGAAAATTTCAAAAAAACCTCTGAACTTTCTGACAACTCGCAAAAAAACACCTGGATTTTCACTATTAACAAAAAAACACATAAACTTAGCATTCTGTTAACAATTAGGCCCCTGCAGTCCAATTCCGTCTAGTCCTAAAAGATGGAGCTAACGAAAGGCGTTAACTTTTTATTTTTTTTACTTTTTACATTCAAAAATTACTTTTAACTCTTTCTTTTTTTATTGGTAAATAAATATGCAATAAAGTTCTTTTTTTTCTTACTATTTATCAAAAATTACTTTAACTCTATTTTTTATTATTTATAAAAATAACTTTAACCACCATCTTTTTTGTTACTTTCAAATTTTACCTTTTCCTCTCTCTCTCTCTCTCTCTCTCTCTCTCTCTCTCTCTCTCTCTCTCTCTCTCTCTCTCTCTCTCTCTCTCAGAACTTTAACCCCAAACCACCAATAAATTGCCAAAGCTCTAGCTCTAATTTCAGAAATTCAAAATTACTTTTAACCTCCTTTTTTTAGCATTCCTGTTTTTTATATTTTTTACTTCCAAAATTACTTTTAACTCTTTATTTTTAATAGTAAATAAATATGAAATAAAACTTTTTTTCTGACTATTTATCAAAAATTACTTTAACTCTAATCTTTACTATTTATAATAAAGAATTTAAGACGCATTTTTACCTTCAAATGCTCTATCTATCTCTCTCTCTCCACCGATCAGTTTGGAGAAACCCAAAATTCCTCTATCAGTTGGTTGTGGGGTTAATTGGTGGTATGAGATCGAATTTCTTAAAAAAGAGAGGGAGATAGAGTGGGGAAAAGGTTAAATTTAAAAGTAACAAAAAAAAATGGGGCACGGTGCGGGGAGCAGGAGGTGTTAAAATAATTTTCGTAAATAGTTAAAAAAATGGGGGTGAATAATTTTGGGAAAAGAGTAAGGAAAAAAGAACTTGATTGCATATTTATTTATATGACTAAAAAAAGAATGAGTTAAAAGTAATTTTTGGAAGTAAAAGTAGTAAAAAAAAAAAAAGAAAATGTTACAAAGAGGAGGTTAAAAGTACATTCGAATTTTTGAAATTATGGCTAAAGCTTTGGCGGTTGGTTGTGGGGTTAATTGGTGGTGTGGAGTTGATTCTAATTAAAAAAAAAAAAGGAGAGAGGGAGGGGGAAGGTAAAATTTGAAAATAAAAAATGGGGTTCAAGTAATTTTCGATAAATAATAAGAAAAAAAACTTTATTGCATATTTATTTACTAATAAAAAAGAAAGAGGCAAAAGTAATTTTTGAATGTAAAAAGTAAAAAATAAAAATAAAAAGTTGACGCCTTCCGTTAGGACTAGACGGAAATGGACGGCAGGGGCCTAATTGTTAACGGAATGCTAAGTTTAGGTGTTTTTTTTGTTAATAGTGAAAGTCCAAGTGTTTTTTTGCGAGTTGTCAGAAAGTTCAGAGGCTTTTCTGAAATTTTCTCCCAACCCTAATACAAATTCTATTTTGCAATATTGGAAAGTCTATACAAATTCTCTATTGCCTCTCTATTCATATACTGTAACGGAACATTTGAAAATACGTGGGAAAAAAAAAAGAGAGAAAAGAAACTAAGGGAAATGGAACGAGAAAGAGGAAGAGAGAGAGAAAAAGAAAAATAGGCAGACATACCTTTCCGGGGAATAAAGAAAGGAAGCCGACATTGTCGTTTTCCTCTGAATTGGAAGCCAGATTACAATTGTTGTCGAAGAGGCGGTTGAACCCTCCTAGGTGTTTGAGATACAGGCATTTCAATTGGGGGAAATCAATCTGGTCAATGCCTCGGCAGAAACCCACGAGTCTTGGTAGATCACCAAGATTCAGAACTTTCAACTTTGGGAACACGATTATGTTGTTGGTTGCAACATGCACATCTTCTTGTCGAGTGAGACATCCTTCAATTGGTAGCTTGAAGAGATTTTCCAATCTTTCACAACCGGAGACTTTGATAGAAGTTAGTTCCTCCAAGGAACCAGCAGGGACTGGGCCGCAACATATCTCTCTTAAATTAGGTAGCCTACCGAGTTCCAATACCTTCAGCATATCCCGGAGTAGTAACTCCCGTACCAGATCATTGCATCCTTCCTTTTCAAGACGTAGACAATCACTACTACTTAACAGCGAACATCCAATCCCTCCACGGTCTAAAGGGATCGGAATCGACGAACGGACCCACAACAGCCTTTCGAATTTCGGGATCAGATACGTAGTATTCATACGGATACTATCGAAATCAACTTCATCGGCTATTACAACCCTGTATATTTTAAGTTTACTAAATATTTGGACTTTTGGAATAATTACATGACTTCTTATAAAGATTTCTAAGGTATTTAAATTCGACAAGGACTCAAACTCTCCTAGGTTTGCATTTCTCACTTCCCCTTTCTTTCCTTCTCCTTCCCAATAACAATACTTGCTGCCCCAGAAGTATAGTTCTTCTAAATGAAACAGGCGTGATATGACCCCTGGCTTTATTCTAGTCAGTGAATAAGTGCGCCTCAAATCTAACAACCTTAATTGAACCAGTTTCCCGATTTCTTCTGGTAGCTCCTTGATCTCCGAACCGCGAAAGTTGAGGGTTTCTAGATTTTGTAGGTCTCCCATTACTGATATATTATCCAACGTGCCACCAAATCCTTCAAGAGACAACGTAGTAAGGTTCCTTAAGGATTGAAGTGTTGGGATACCACAAACCCCACGAAGTTCCAAAACTTTGAGTTTTCCCATGCCCCCAAAGAAGTTGGGCGGTAATTTCTCAAGTTTCTTGCATCGTAACATTAAAAACTCAAGATTTCGGTATGTCAATTCTTCAGGAAGCTCTTCAATTTGACCCGATATCACCGAGATGGCAGTATAATGCTCAGGTGTGGCCGTCTTTGGCCACTGAGATATTGCACCATGACTTACTAGAGCAAATTTATCTTTAGATAAAATAGATACGTCCTTTTCGCGCTCTTTAGATGCAATAGATATGCCCATATCGCGCACTACGTCATGAACTTTAACACACTCTTCTCTTTCTCTACTGTCTTGCAGTAAATAACGGCTCTTAAGATCGTTAACTATAAGAACAACTTGATCTCTTACTTTTCCCATTTGATTCATTCCATCAAAAAGTGATAGTCCAAATCCGTATCTGGCCAAATCTTCAAGACGAATATCTTCATCTTCTTTAAATAAGCAACAAAGCAAAAACAAGCTCTTAGCCTCATCTTCTAAACATTTGTAACTCAGCTCCATACATGAAGACAATTGCTTATCTGCTGGAATGCTTTTTGCACAAGTTAGCCGATCAAGCATGCCATTACATATCTTAATGGCGTTTCTCCCACATCCTTTTAAAAGTTCTTTTGAAAGTGCACTACCAATAAGTGCTAGAGCAAGCGGTAAACATCCACATTTTTTCACTATCTGCTTGGCTATGGGTTGCAAATCCATAGCATCAGCTGAATCACCAACTTTTTCCTTGAATAGTTGCCATGCTTCGTCTTCTGACAAGGGTTCAAGAAGGATCTCCTTTTTAGTTCGTTGATGTTCATGCCATAGATATCGAGTCCGCGACGTGTAAAGCACTTTGAAATTCTTATCAGCACCTTCCAAAGGGATTCCCATGGCCTGTAGGTCAAATTCTGCCCAAATGTCATCCAGTATAACAAGGACTTTCTTGTTATCCTGTGAAAGTCTCCTACGTAGGAGATCAGCTCTCGCTATTGGGCTCTCCGTGTCACGAAGATTTTTCAAACCAAGCATGTCTGCAATGTAAGCTTGAACATTGGTTAGGTTTGGCTCTTGGCTAACGACGGCTATTGCAACTTCGTCAAAGTGATTATCTTCTTTTGCTCTTTTTGCTACTTCATTCACCAGAGTTGTCTTGCCCACACCTCCCATCCCGCAAACCCCAATCAAGTTGATCTCATCATCCTTCAGAGCCTTAATGATCTCTTCCATTATAAGCCTTCGAGACTCAAATCCCGTAAAATCTCTATTGGTTATGGTCTCCAAGCATGCAGGAGGTGGGCTGTAAAATGACTGAGTATACTGAACGCCATCAGCCTTGAGATCAACGACAACCTTGGTCTTCTTCACAGCTTTCCTGCTCAGCGAGTAACGCAGTTTGAGATTGGGACACCACCCATTCAAACACCCTTCCTTGACTTTGGCTTTGTCTTGGATAATTCCCTCAACCTCAGTTGTGACCTCATTCGCACGAGTCTGCCAGGCCTCAACATTAGGTCCAATGACCCTGACCTTTCTACGGTTTTCCTCCACTCCCATTTGAACCCCTCGTCTTGTTGTTTCCAAATCTTTCAATTGAGTTTCAAGTTCCGTTATGTTGCTATTGAAGCAACACATGTAAGTAAATTGGCGCTTGATTGGATCGACCAAGAAATCTACGATTTTCTCCAATAAAGGGACCCCAGTTTGCACTACTTCAACCATCTCTCACTTCTTTTGATATTTTTCACACTTCTTTTTTTATTTTTTAGAATTTTGATGTTTTTCTTTGGTAATGATAGGAAATGAAAATGGAAAGAATAAAAGATGGAAAGCCAAACGACGCAACAAGAACGAAAGCAAATAGCAGTGCAAGCTCAAAATGAAAGCGAAGGTACAGGAATCGAACAGGAGGAGTAAAACTAGTTAGGGAAGAAAGCAAACTAAATAAGAAGAAAGCAAGATTAATTAATATATAACCAAATTAAAGACAGCAACAATGAAAGCAAATAGCAGACATGAATACAACCCTACAATTAGACGGTGGAACAGAGAGCCTGAGGGAGAGGAGAGAGAGTGAGAGAGAGTTCACCAAAGGCACAGGGAAACACTGAAGCAAGGAAAATGAGAAGTCACTACAATTGAGTAGCTTCAACCCAATCAAGATCAGCTGTGAGAGAGAGAGAGGGAGAGTTCTACCAGAGAGAGAGTGAGAGTGAGAGAGAGAGTAGAGAGTAGAGACTTTTAGCGTAATGAATGATGAGCAGTGACTCCAATAGAGTAGCTTCAACCCACCAATGACGAGCGCTAATATTGTGAATTCGCACCAGATGAATCTTCCCCTCAATGATCTTAATTAAAACGCTTGATTTTTTTAGGCGGTCTATATATTAAAAAAATATGATAAAAAATTAAGTGTTCTAATTTTTAATTTATTTGAACCGGTGTGAAAATATTAATTTTTTGATCATTTTATTATAAAAGTGTCATAATTAATTTTTTGATATATAAACAGCCTAAAAATATATAAGATTGATTTTTTTCTTCCATGATTCCCTTGGGGTTTTTATTGAAAGTCTTAAAGTCAAAAAATTAATTATGACCCTTTAGAATAAATTAATAAAAAAATTAAGATCTTCGCACCAGTTCAAACGGATTGAAAATTGAAACACTTGATTTTTTTAGGCTATTTATACATTAAAAAATATGGTGAAAAAATTAAGTGTTCAAATTTTCAATCTGTTTGAACCTATGCGAAGATCTTAATTTTTTGATCATTCTATCCTAAAGAATCATAATTATTTTTTTGACTTTAAGGCTTTCAATGAAAACTCTAAGAGAACCATGAAAGGAAAAAAATCAATTTTTCTAAATTCCAACCAAACAACACCGTTCTGAAGGAGAGAGGAGGTGAAATACCAAGCTTGCCCTTGGTTTTGACGGAGGGAAGGAAAGACGTGAGCCGCAGGGACCATTTAAAAACAAAATTGATACTTTGGGAATGCAATGTTAACATACCAAAATGGCAAGGCAGAAATACGTTGAGGACAAAAAAAGTCAAAAAGCCGTTTTGCCGCTACTCTATTTTTTGGTGCCGAAAATAATAGAAAGTGCACTACCAATAAAAAGGACAGGGGTGGGGACTCTCCTTCAGGCTTTTGCCTCTGAATGAATGAGGCCAAACGTAATAAAAGGGGTGGTAGGGACTTGGGGTGGTTGGAGTAGTAACTTCGATCAAAATGAATGAGGCCAAACGTAATCTGCTTTGTTTTATTTGCTTCAAGATATATATACAGTATCATATAGTATCACATGATAAATAAATGTAAGGATTTAAAAATTATTTGTGTTGTCATTGACTAAGTATATTTTTATGATCGACTAAAAATAAATTGAGAGTGATTTAAATAGTCTAATTTGTTAAAGTATTGCACTACAAGAAAAATTACATTGGGTGACGAACAAAAATCGTCACAAATTGCATGTTTTTCGTCACAAATAATATAGGTGACGAAAAAAAATTTGTCGACTAAAGGTTGTCGAGGATTCCTACCTGGTGACGAAATCTATTTTTCGTCATCTATAGTGCTTTTTGATGACGAAATATTTTGTCACCAAAAAGTGAATAATTTGTGACGAAATTTTTTTCCTCACATATTGTGCTTTTTGGCGACGAAAAAATATCACCGATGGGTCACATTGGTGACGAAAATTTTCGTCACTAATATAAGAAATCGGTGACGAAATTTTTCGTTACAAAAAACATTTTCATATGGAAAAAAAAATCCTTCTTTCTTGGTCCTGCTGGGTTTCGAACCCGAGTTTCTTGAGTTTTTTGCACAAACTCTGACCAACTGCACCACACACACTTTTCAATAAATATTTGAAATATCTAATATATAACTTATACTTTTAACATTAAAATATATTTTGAATATAATTTTGAACCTTTAAACATTAAAATTAGCAATTTTGATAAACATGAAAATTGTAGACAATTGAGTTATTGTTCAAATCCAATTTAAATTATCTCAATCGGAGTTTTTGGTAAAGAGTTATGTCCGAAATACATTTAGTGACAAAGCGCAATTCATGAATTTCGTCACGAAAGGTACCCATTTGACAACGAATTATATTTTTCGTTGCTGAAAGCGTTAAAATGGTGACAAAATTATTTTTCGTCACCAAAGTTAAGCATTTGGTGACGAAAAAATATTTCGTTACTAAATTGGTCTCATTTGACGACGAAATATTTTTTTGTCACCAAATGCTTAACTTTGGCGACGAAAAATAATTTCATCACATTTTTTAAGCTTTCAGCGACGAAAAATGTATTTCGTCGCCAAATGGGTACCTTTGGTGACAAAAATATTTTTTTCGTCACTAAACGGTATAATTGGTGACAAAATTATTTCGTCACGGAAGTTGTCAAAACAGTGACGAATTTATTTTTTTGTTGCCAAATATACTCATTTAGTGACGAAATTAAATTTCGTCGCCATTTTTTCGTCACCAATTTTCATTTTTCTTGTAGTGTTGGGTCAGAATTCAACTTAGCATTGTACCATCCTCGTACTTGGGCTAAATATGAAATTGTCATGTCCAACACCTTATTATTTTATTTTATTTTTATTATTATTTTTAAAGGAAAAAAGAGGGTTGGGTGAAATTGGGGGTTGCCAAATTATGTCCGATTTTTCCAATTGAATCCCTGAATTGGATGTCCCCAAGGCTAAATGCGGGGTCTAAATCGTCTTTTCCTATACGCAAATGCCTCCCACGCGCTGTTGGCGTGTTTGGCCAAATGACCGGATTTTCCCATTTGGTTTCTACTGGGATTGGGATTCTGATCAGATCAACTGATTGCATGTGGAAAAAGAGACCTATGTTGCTTGCTAGACAAGATGGACTTCACAGACTTACAAGTCTTCCAAAAGGAAAAGACTTAAACACCCTCACCGCTTGCTCTACCTCTAGGTTCGTGAGTGGGGGTATTTGGGTATTTTTGGACACAAAAAATCTCATCCTCACCGCTTGCTCTGCCTCTAGGTTCGTGAGTGGGGGTATTTGGGTATTTTCGGACACAAAAAATCTCATCCTTGGCATGACATCTCATGCCGTGGATGAAAGCATCTATCTAGTCATAAGTTATATTTTGATTCTTGTGTGTCCTATCACTTTGTAATTCGATCAACTGCAATAATCCAATTATATATTATATTTTGATTAGCCTTGTTTTAAAATATTTAGGAGTATATCCACCCATGCAAGTAAAAGAAGCACTTCGGCAATTGAAAAGCTTGCCACTTTAGGTTTGAAATTTTCAATTGAGCCCTTCAATTGAAGCGCCTCCATCTTTGTAATGGGGTAATTTGGTCAATTTTGCTTACCACACTTTCTTCAACGCTCACATCTTAGACCTTACATATCTTTGAGTGCATTCTTGATTTCTTGATTGTAGCGTCTTCGACTTTTTTTACGCGTCTTTCTTCCCTTCAATTGAAATGTGAAGTTCTATTACAGGAGTGGTCGCTCTAACCAAATCCATGGAGGTATTTCGAGCCCAATAATCCTTCCCTCACGATGACGCTCCCGCAACTTGAACCTTTAACTTCCTGGCTATGATAATAGAGAGAATTGGGTCTCGACTCCCGACGTTACTTTATAAAAGACAGACAGCCAAATGCTTTTTCCATGTGGATCACAGGATAGCTAGTAGCCTAGTAGTACCGATCATTGGAAAAAAGAGCATTGAGAGAAACTTCCCCCACTTTCATTTTTACTTAAAATTAGTTTTTTATTTAGCAAGTTTTATTTTTTGGTGCCAAAAAAATTGAAATTAATGGTACCCAACACCTCGATCAACAAGATAGTATTGCCCCGTCACATATCACTATTTGTAAAATACCTCACCACATTTATGTCGGGATCGAAGTTAAAAACTCACCACGAGTGGTTGATGTTAAGACTAGTATGTTTTGCCCCAATAGACCTACATGAGTTCGAACTTGGGTCTTGTCTAACTAAGTCTGAATTTTCACTATTGAACCAACCCCTCATTTGGTAGGTAGTTACTTTTAAGGCTCATTTCAACAAGTCATCTACTATTCTTTTCATTTCAACAAGCTCATGCTTTCTCTATCCCATTTGTTTGTCCCTCAAAGAAAACTCTTCAGCACGATTAGGGGAGAAAAAACCAAATCTTTGGAAAAGGAATATCAACAAGAATCACCATTATTATGATATGGAGATCTCCAGTGAGAAAATTTTGCCTAAGCTCGTTTTTTGTCACATCCCACCGCATTATGTTGGCCAAAGAATGAACATCAATCAATAATGAAGGGCCCAATCTTAACTTTTTTATGTGGTTTCCAGCTGTATTGGGTCCATCTTAATACTCCCTCCGTTCTTTTTTAAGTGTTCTATTTTATAATTTTAACTTATTAAGAAGACATCATCATTACGCCTCTCACATCAACTTGTACCTTCACTTTCTCTCCTTACCCTCTATAAAAATATCATCATTACATTTTTATTCACTAACTTTTCAAAATGAAATCTACTTTTAGGGGCAAAATAGAAAATTCATTAACTTTTACCTACTAATTTTACAAAATAGACACTTATTAAAGGACAGCCTAAAATAGAATATTGAACTCTAAAAAAAAAGACAGAGGGAGTATGTTTTTTTTCTGTGGCAGAATCATCTCGACCTTGCTATCAAATTTCTCACTGTTTTGAAATCGGGGTAAGAATAACTGGAAATACTAAAATAAAACCGTAAAGAGGTAAATTAATATTGGGACCAAAGCTATAAGATCCCATCACGTAGAACATGGTGTTCGGGGTATGTATAATCCCAACAAAAGGTTATGGTTTTGTCCTACGAAGTCCGAATTTCCTGGGCAGCTTAATTATAAAAGTAAATGCAATGAAGATACAAATATGTTTTATATTTATTTGGCTTTCATTAATTATACAAATTTATTATCGACGAAAAATGGGCAGAGCCATTTATGCTATATTCTCTTCCCTTTTCAAAAAGCATTTTTCAAAAAATTCCCCCTACTTTTAACATTTCTCTGTCTATTTCTCTCCACTTATTACACATACTATTTTTCAAAAAAAAATTCAAATATCAAACCAAACACAACATAAGATAATCTAATTTGTTGAAGTATTGGGCGAGAATTCATCATAGTATTGTACCCTCATATACTTGGGCTGTATGTGAAAGTGTAATATTACAAGTTATTTTGGTTCCTTAAATAGTTGGGACCGACCTTTCACTTTGTAATTTCATCAACTGCAATAATGGAACTATATATCATATTTTTTATATATACAAAAATAAAAGTTGCACTTTGGCAATCGAAGCGTTCACTACTTTTGGTCCAATTTTTTTGCAATTCAATTGGAGGGCTTCCGCCTTTGTCACGAGGGGTAATTTGGTCTATTTGCTTAGCACGCTTTTTTTTTTTTTTTTGACGTGCATATCTAGCTAGATCCTTGCACATCACTTTAGTGCGATCTTGATTTTACGAGCATGTCTCAGCCACCTTTTAATTTCACTCTTCTTTCGTCCCATCAACTGAATTGCATTGCGGGGTTCTATTATTGTAGTGCCCCATTTGCAGCTGTGCTTTTTACCTTTTTTCCAGGAGCGTTTGGGGTCCTTTACCGTGAATTTCATTGCCTTTGGATTCCATTTAAATCTTTTCTTCAAACTGTCTCTTCATCAAAAAGGCTTTAAAGTTGTCTTGGTTGACAAAGAAAATTGAATCACATAATTTGCATACGCGAGCATGAAAACATATTTAAAATGCATCTAAAACTAGTAAAATTTGTAAGAGCATTAATTAAAAGCGCGAACACAATATAAGAATCGAAAGTGAAAGCACAGGACATTTAAAATTACCACATGTGACTAAGGTCCTGACTCCCGACGACACTTTCAAAATGATACTGTACTATACAGTTACATGCTTTTTTACTTGTGGATCACAGCCTTGTTTGGTTGTGGGTTGAAAAAATTTCTGGGTTTGGTTTTTGGGTAATGAGTGAGGAGAAAAAATAGGATAATAATTGGGGACAGTGGTAATGAGTAGAAAGAGATAGAGAGAGTAATGAGATTAATAATTAGATATAGAGGTAATGAGTGGAGAGAAAAATAAAAGTAATGGGGAATTTTTAGGCCGGCCCAAAAATTTAGGCTCGGTCTTCATTTAGTCCTGTACAATTATTTGTATTTTTTATTCCAACTTTGTCCCTTCACGCGCATCAGCGCACATAACTAGAGAACATCTAGTATAGAAAAATTATTCAATGCTCCATGAGCACTGGTGCACCATTAAAACATTGTTTAAATTTCAAAAAGTCATATCTTTTGTTGTAGTTATTCATTTTTAAAAAAAATTATATTTTTGGAACCTACTCGACGATATCTACTAAACAAGATCCATATTGAATACGAAATTATGAAATATTAAAAAAATACCATTTACTATGAGAAAATTCTATTAGAACTGTTTCTATGAGAATTGTCTATAAGAACTATTTCTATGAAAACTGTCCATATGAAAACTGTTTCGGACAAAAATACCCTTAGTTATATGAACTGGCTATGAGAATTGTCAATTCTCATAGTCAGTTCTATGAGAACTGCCAGTTTTCATAGTCATTTCTATGAGAATTGGCTATGAGAAGTGACTGTTCTCATAGAGAACTAGCTTTGTGAACTGGTTATGAGAACTGGACTATGTGAACTGGCTATGTGAACTGAAAAATACACAGTTCACATAGTCTTACCACACACTAAAATACACAGTTTTCATAAAATATATATAGTTCTCATAGAAAATACACAGTTCAAATAGTCTCACCACATGCTAAAAAATATAGTTCTTATAGAAAAAAACACAGTTCTCATGGACAATAACAGTTCTCATAGAAAAAAATATAGTTTTCATAGAAAAAATACAGTTCTCATAGACAGTTCTTATAGAAAATATACAGTTCTCATATAAAATACACAGTTCTCATAGGGAGTTCTCATAGAAAATACACAATTCTCATAGAAGATACACAGTTCTCATAGACAGTTCTCATGAACAACACACAGTTCTCATAGAAAAATACGCAGTTCTCATAGACAGTTCTCATGAACAACACACAGTTCTCATAGAAAAATATGCAGTTCTCATAGAAAAATACACAGTTCCAATGAACAACACGCAGTTCTCATGAACAATACACAGTTCTCATAGAAAAATACACAGTTCTCATAGAAATACACACATGAACAAAAATTGAACAAAAGCAAAAAAGGTAATCAAAATTAAATACAGTTATAAATGTTCTCACCGCCATATCTTAAAAAAGTAATAGTTCACATAGGTAATAAATTGATTTAGAATTGAATTTTTAGTTAGCTTTATGTGCGTCAAAGCCTTGCTATACACTAATTACAATTCAATTGCTCAAATAACTTTGGGGAAAAATACCCTTGGCTATGTGAACTGACTATGAGAATTGTCAATTGCTCAAATAACTTTGGGGAAAAATACCCTTCGCTATGTGAACTAGCTATGAGAATTGCCAATTCTCATAGTCAGTTTCATAATAATTGCTCGGCTATGTGAGTTGAACTATGAGAACTGAAAAATACACAATTCAAATAGCCTCCCCACACACTAAAATACACAATTCTCATAGAAAATACATAGTTCTTATAGACAGTTCTCATAGACAATACACAGATCTCATAGAAAAATACATAGTTTTCATAGAAAAAACACAATTCTCATAGACAATTCTCATGAACAATACACTGTTCTCATAGAAAATACACAATTCTCATAGATAGTTCTCACAGAAAAATCACAATTCTTATAGAAAAAATACAATTCTCATAGACAATTCGCATAGAAAAATATACAGTTCTCATAGACAATACACAAATCTCATAGAAAATACACAGTTCTCATAGAAAAATACATGGTTCTCATAGACATTTTTCATAGAAAAATACACAATTCTCATAGAAAATTCACAATTCTCATAGACATTTCTCATAGAAAAATACACAGTACTCATAGAAAATACACACACGAATAAAAATTGAACAAAAACAAAAAAAAAGTAATAAAAAAGAGATTTTAATTTCCAAAATCAACTTATATATATTTTATCATCACAAAAAGCAAAAGGAAAAAAAGAAAAAAAATGACGCACTTATTTTCCCTTGTACAGTAATTAATTAGTGAGAAATTTTTTGTTGAATTCAAACTCTACACATACAAACAAAATGATGCACTTGACTTTGAATGCACTGAAGCACCAAATAGATTTCCAACACCCATGGCCTCTTCATTCTTTACTGACTCGTTCAATCAACTCAGCGATGACTCACCCGCCCCCACAACTCAGGCTTTCAACGAGGACAGATACGAAGGCTACGACCCTCGATCGCCTGCCTTTCAAGCACTTCGACTCTTTCTCCAACTTTGCCGAATCCGAGTCTATTGTAGACTCCGCAGTCGACGGCGGCGTGAGTCGCCGATCTACGTTTTGGGCGTCGCCTTCATCTATGGCGGCAGATGTGCCATTGCCGGTGGCGGTAGCGAACGAGGCAGCAGAGGAGGAGGTAAAGAGACGAGGAGATTGGAGTGGGTGAGAGCGGAAGCGATGCTGAGGAGATGGCGAGAATGGTTGCAGAGAGAGGAAGGGAGGAGAGAAGAAGAGATTTTCTTCGTCTCAGTTGGAACGGGGTAAAAAAGACTTTATTCAACATATCCGAGCCAATCTAAGTTTAGAAATAATATTCAGGGTTGGGATCAAACCAAACCTAGAAAAGGGGACCTGCCTCTAATTTTCTATAATTGAAAATATAGGTAATGAGTGAATTAGGGTTTGAAAAAAATACAACCGAACAAGGGCTAAGTACTGAGCATCGGAGAAAGAGCAATCCCACTTCCATTTTTGCTTCTTTATGTCTTGCCTCATGTGGAGAAATAACTAAACTACAAGCCCCATTAAGAGGAGAAAATAACTCGAACAAATACAGAGAAAAAAAAACACTCATACGCAAATGGAAAGACTCTAACTCCTGACCTTCTAGTGAGATACAAGAGTCCTGACTAAGTCCCAGTTAGTTCACAGCCAGAGAGTACTGCCTCAACACACACCACTATTTGTAGGAGACGTCACCACCCTTACATCAGGACCAAAATTAAAATCTCACCACATGTGGTTGATGCTAAGAGTATGTTTAGCTGCAATAGAGCTATGGGCGTTTGAACTCAGGGCTTGTCCAACCAAGTCTAAGTTTCCACCGCTAAACAAACCCCTGATTGGTAACTATTTATTTTCTATACAAAGGCTCATTTCAACAAGTCTATTACAGTATTATCTGCTATTCTTTTCACTCCAACAAGCTTATGCTCCCTCTGTCATAATTTGTTTGTCCTTCGTTGCATTTTAACTGGATTAAAATTGATAACATCTTTAATTGGTGAATTTTTTATATGCAATATAAATGATGTAATTTGATGGATCTCAATTAATCATTTCAACCAAAGCATTTAAAATCATATATAATTTATATATCAAATAGAATAGTCAATTTAAACGAGCCACAGACTCCGAAATATACTAACAAATTAGAGTATTTGAATAGTCAATTTAAACGGTAGTTATGAGATGAAATTCTCCAGTGAGAAAATCTTGCCCAAGCTTGTCTTTTGTCACATCCCATCAATCAGTATTGAAGGGCCCAACCTTAATTTTATTACACTAATTTGGTTTCCAGCTCTATTATATTGGGTCCATTTTGAACATGGTTTTTTCAGAAACCGGGGTATGAATGAACTTGAAATAAAATGAAACTGTACAGAGGTAAGTGGCTGTATTCATCATTAATCTAGACCAAGCATGGAATGTTTGACCATCATATTGTTTTGTTGTAATGAAAAAGGACCAAAATCAAGTTAGACCTATTATAATTTTTTAGAGTTCACGGACACGGGCAGAGATATTAAGGGGCCACACAGGCCGCAACCTCACCGAAGAATTGTTTTTATAGTAGTTAATTGTAATTTTGTCAAGTATTTAGACAGAATACATAAAAATCCACCTTTAATTTGACTATATGGAACAAATTTACCCTCAATATTCATGGATTCTGAGTATAGTTTGCCCAGTGAATAAAGGGAGTCCCGCACCAGCCCTCTCATCCGGGGTCCCTCAGGGGAACCAAAGTGTATATATATATTATCATATAGTACCACATATATGTAAGGATTTGATAATTATTTGGGTACATATGAAAAATTCAAAAATAATTGACAACTAATGGGCATGACATCTCGTTTTGTGCACAGAAGCATCCACCAAGTCATAAGTTATATTTTGGTTCCTTAATAGGTGTGCCTTATCACTTTGTAATTTGATAAACTACAATAATGCAACTATATTATATTTCGATTACCATTGTTTTAAAATAATTAGGAGTATATCCGCCCAATGTAAGTAAAGGAAGCACTTCGGCAATTGAAACCCTCATGCACTCTAGGTCTGAATTTTAATTTGAATCCTTCAATTGGAGCACCTCCGCCTTTGTTACAGGGTAATTTGGTAGATTTTTCTTACCACGCTTTCTTAGACACACATATCTTGGTCCTTACATATCTTCGAGTGCATTCTTGATTTCTTAATTGTAGTGTCTCTGCTTTTTTCACGCGTCTTTCTTCCCATGTCATCGATTGAAATGTGAGGTTCTATGACCGAAGTGCTCCATTATGAGTGTGCTTTTTACTTTGTTTTTTGGGGGTTTGCGGTCATTTTCCGCGAATTGAATGCCTTTGGATTCCATTTGACATCTTTAGCTCAAACTTTCCAGGTTTCATCAAAAGGCTTCAAAAGTTGTCTTGACTCCCGACATTACTTACAAAAGATAGACTGCCAATTGTTTTTTTCATGTGGATCACAGGATAGCTAGTACTGGAGCATTGGAAAAAAAGAGCATTGAGAGAAACTTCCCCCCACTTTCATTTTTGCTTCTTCATTTTTATTTAGCTAGTTTTATTTTTTGTTGCCAAAAAAAAAAAAATGAGTAGAAATTAATGGTACACAACACTTCCGCTAGAGAGTATTGTTCCATCACACACCACTCTCTGTAGGAAATCTCACCACAATTACGTACGTTGGGACTGAAGTAAAAATCTCACCATGTGTGGTTAATGTTAAGAGTAAGTTTTGCCCCAATAGAGGTACAGGAATTTGAACTCGGGCCTTGTTCAACCCAGTCTGAATTTCCACCGCTAAACCAACCCCTCAGTGGTAGCTAGTAATTAATTACTTTCTATAGAAAGGCTCATTTCAACAAGTCTATTATCTTCTATTCTTTTCATTCCAACAAGCTCATGATCCATCTGTCCTAATTTTTTTCTCCCTCATTGCATTGCATTCTAACTGAATAAAAAAATTGATAACATCTTTTAATTGATAAAAAATTTATATGCAATATAAATGATGTTATTTGATGGATCTCAATTATTCATTTCAACCAAAGCATTTACCACACGTAGAGTATCTATGGAAAAGGAATATCAACAAGATTCACCATTACTATGATATGAAAAGTTCTCCGGTGAGATAATTTTGCCCAAGCTTGTCTTTTGTCACATCCCAACACATTAGTTTGGCCAAAGAACGAACATCAATCAGTAATGAAGGGCCCAACCTTAACTTTTTTATGTGGTTTCCAGCTGTATTGGGTCCATTTTGAACATGATTTTTTCAGTGGATGGCAGAACCATTCGACCTTGCTATCAATTTCTCAATGTTTTGAAATCCGGGGTATGAATTGAATTTTGGCCCAAACCTGTGGGCTATCTCCACTTCTAATCTCTCTTATAACATTAATGTACCTTTAACAATCAATATTCTATAGCAGTTTGCAAAATTGATAATCATAGGTTCTATTTTGGTTCTTTAATAGGGGTGCCCTAGCACTTTTTAATTTGATCAACTACAATAATGCAACTATATTTTGTTTTGATTACCCTTGTTTTAAAATAATTAGGAGTATATCCGCCCATGTAAAAGAAGCACTTCCGCGATTGAAACGCTCGCCACTTTAGGTCTGAAATATTCAATTGAGCCCTTCAATTGGAGGGCCTCCACCTTTGTATAACAAGGGTAATTTGGTCGATTTTGCTTATCCCACTTTTTTCAACGCACATATCTTGGTCCTTATATATCTTCGAATGTATTATTGATTTCTTGATTGTATGTGCATGTCTCCACCTTTTTCACATGTCTTTCTTCCCGGCCATGCCATAAATCGAAATTATGTAAAATTCTATTACCGTAGTGCCCCATTACGAGTGTACTTTTTACTTTGTTTCCGGCGGGGTGTTTGTGGCCATTTACCACAAATTTCATTTCCTTTGGATTCCATTGAAATCTTCAACTCAAACTTTCGATGTATCTTCATCAAATTCAAAAGGCTTCAAAAGTTCTCTTGGGATGATAGAGAGAATTAGATCTTGACTTCCGACATTACTTACAGAATCTTCAACTCATCTTTATTCCTTGAAAATAGAAAATGAATGTGACATATTAAAAAGAGATTTTGTAATTTTCTCATCTTTTCTCGCTTTTTGATATAATTTTGGAGATATTCATTGTTCTTTTTTAGAGATTTGGTCTCCAAATTTATTTTGGATCTCTGAATATGGAGACCACCTTCACAGCTCTCAAACGCTCCCATTTACTCCTCAACTCTCTTCGTCTCTCACCTAAACCACAAGCAAACCCCACATAAATTAATCTTACACTTCAACAAATAGAACCAGTACCAGGAAAAGAAAAACGTGGGAGTGCAAGTGTGTGCTTTGTGTTCTAGGGGGAAACGGTGGAGAAGGTGGAAGCCTGAGTGCAGCCATTCGTTTGCTCTAACCTACAGCATATTCACGATATTGTTAAGTTGCCAGTTGTCTCGAAAGTTTAAGCTGTTAGAAAATGTGGATCAAAAAGGAAAAAAAAAAAACTGTTAGAAAATGGACCCAACAGTATATATATAAGCTTTCTAACATCCTCTCTCGCGGATCAAAAAAAAACATCCTCTCTCATGTGCACCCAGTCTTGCACGTGAATATACAAAACATCGATACATATTACGATAGAATACAAACGGGAGGAACATAATGCAAACAGAGACCAAATGCAAATAGAGAGAAGCTAGAGCTTTTGCAACTTGAGCTCTGATACTATGTTAAGTTGTCAGTTGCCCAAAAAATTAAGCTGTTAGGAAATGGGCTCAACAATATATATCAAACTTTCTAACATTTGGCACTGGTTTTGCTCGCTGTTTTTGGGCTCTCATTTCCAGCTGTGTTGAAGGATTTTGTTCATCAAATTTGGTGAGGTCTTTCCTCTCTTTGGTTGTAATTTGTGGGATACACCTTAGGGTGTTTGTGAGATTCTTGAATCTCTTTGTAAACCCATTTGTGAACTTTTATTGATAAGTTGATAGCGGAATCGGACTTCAGTCCGTGGATGTACCTCAAATTTGGAGGAACCACGCATCTTCAAGTACTTGTTCTCTGAGCTAATCCAAAGGAGTCGAAAAATGCAAATCACTTGAACTCTTGTTACTCATTCCGCACACATCAGCACGAGATTCTTCTAATTCGTGTGAACGAGCACATCTTTTTCTACCCTCCGATTCATGAAGAGGCCAAGATCGTGCCTTCATTTAGCGTTCATCTTTTCGATGAAAAAAATATGTGTAATAATTTGATATCGTGATTTTAGAGATGAATAATACTATTGCACCTCTCGCACAAACATAATATTGTAGCTGAGACATAACTTTTGTGAGCTTTCTACACCTAATAAGATTTCACTCAACAAGATTATCCAATAGAATGACCATTCCTGCTAAAATAAAGCTAACCAAATCACCAAAACCACGACAACGAAAACGTAGCGAAAACAGTTAAAAGTAGAGGAAAGACAAAAAAGGTGTTATGTTACAAAATCTCGAAAGAGTTAGCATCCAAAAGAAACCATCACAATAAAAGGGAAGTAAAATGATGAGCACCAAAGCTGCCGCTGCAAAAAAAAATGAACAAAGACGAGTCATGTACATTGAATCAAGAAATGTAGAATAATTGAAGAACCGTCAAACATAAAACTAAACCCACCACTTCCACAACCGATTTCAGATCAAACGAGAGAGAGAAAGCAAGAAGATGTTCTCCATAAAATGATTTACGAAATCGCCAAAGAACTTAACTTATTAATACAGGGCGAGATAGAAAAAGCAAACCAGAGTGTCACTTGGGGGGTGATGCATTCCAATTCGCATGTTTTCCCTACTTAACTGAACGATTCGTCACCAACCACAATAAACCCTAAAATAACTACAAATACCAGGTCTACCACTATCCTTACAGCAGACCGAAACTAGAGGATTGCGAAAAAGACCAAAAAACCGCGAAGCCAAACAACAACAAAGAATTGAAGCAAAGAAGGGGAAGAGGGGAAAAAAAAGAATCGCTTCCCAAGCGAGGATTTCGTTTTAATGCAGGGGAGATCATAGCAATGATATTAGATCTCATTCTTTCACGAATTCAAATATCCTAATTAATTTGTTGCCTCCATAATGATGACACATGAACCTTCATGGGACAAGATGAATGTCAAAAACAAGTAGGTCTGGTTACTATAAACTTCTGGGGCACGGGACCCCTACACAGTCATTACGGAATTGAACATAAATTACATCAGGAATAGAATTGAATCTAGTGGTAAATCCTACATCCAAGCTGTGAGAGCTTCCTTAATTAGCCAAAATATCTGTGCAAAAAATGGCTTCACGAAAAACATGTTTGAGCATCGCTGATGGAAATCTCTGCAATCTGAAATCAAACTGTTCATCAGGTGGATGGCAATACAATTCTCTTGAAATATTAGCTAAACAACTTCCACATCTAAATTCGAGATTTTTAACTCCTCCCCTAGTTGTAAAAAAATCCCTTGTACCCCATAATTCTTATGCAAGAACTGATGCAGCTCCAATGTTGCGCTGAAATCTCTTTATAAACTGGCCGGTCCAGTCACGAATAATTCCTCCAGCTGCAGCTTTACCCATGTATACCTCCAATAGCACCATCAGTACTGTTTAACATGAACCTCTCTGGATTAGGAGGGGTCCAACCCACTCTAATTTGAGTAGATTAAATAACCTGCCGATAATAGGACCTGGGTTTGGCGAATTGGGCTCTCGAAAAACTATAATTTTGATTAATCCAGAAGGACCAACCCGCAAAGGAAACATGAATGACCAAGGAACCCCAGAAGTGTGGGTGATGTTGGATTTACAATTAATTAGATCAGAGCCAAAAGGGGAATGAATCATGAGTGGTGAAAAATTGGGAATAGTATCTGGAACAGAGAGGGAATGCCAAATATCAATGGCTTTCCGACAACCTCGCAAAAACATGGTAAGCATTTTAAGTCGCGCAACTCACGCCAGGACAGAGGTGGCAGATATCATCAGTGATGATATGTCCGAGGAAAAAATTATACTTTTAGTCGCCAAATGTTCTTGTGCAGCGAGCCAAATAAAATTGGAGATCCTAGGATTAGAGTGAACATTTCCAAATCCAATTCTAATTCCAATCAGTAAAAGGGTACTGATATCTTTAGCGCACAAACGGTAAGCAAACTTACTACTAGAAAACAAGCCATTGGAGAGTATAACCATCGAACCATTGGAGAGTATGACCAGACATCCCTAACGAACCACGGTCAAGGCAGAAGCGATGACATTCAGAGGTCCTTCAACATGGTTACGAAAGGGGGCAATTATCAAACCAGAAGGAAGGGTTCCTACCCCTCTAACGGAAATCCGAACACCCTGCCGATATAAATCAAAACCTTTTCTTAGGCTACGCCAAACGAAAGAAGGTCTATGTCTAGTGCTGGTGAACTCACCATAATTATTCTTGAGAACCTTAGCCCACAAGGAATCGTTCTCTCTATCCACTCTCCAATTCAGCTTGGCAAGGGCTATCTTATTCGCAAAACCAGCTGGCCGAATCCCTAACCCTCCCAAGTGTTTAGGTTTTGCCACTTTATCCAAACCCGCGACATGGAGTTTTTTCTTATCCGGAGTGAAACCCCAAACGAAATCACGGTTGATCTTGTCCAATCTGTTTATTGGTAATGGATTTCGGAAGAGCATTTTAGAATGGGCAATGTAGGAGGGAATCTCTTCATTTGACACTCTTGATGAGAGTACTACGACTAATTATGGATAAGCACTTTCCTTTCGAATAAACACTACAACAATATTATCTAGTACCATTTCATATATTCTTTGGGCTTGGGATGGGCCGGACACCCATGGGGAGAGTCTAAGAGAGAAAAGAGGAAGAGAAAACCTGCAATACAAAGCATGATAATTGTTAAACTTTGAACCTTCAGGGTATGTAGGTTTGGAACTTGGAGATGGAAAGCGATAGGAAGGAAAAATAATATAGAGCAAAATAAGAGGAAAAGTTAAGGTAAAATTGGAGAGAAAATTAAACTTGTGTTTTAAACTTTTCCTTCTTTTTCTCTAGAAACCAAAGAATGAGATATAAAAAATTTAAATTTTTTCCTTCTTTTTCATTTTTTCCCCTCAAGTTCCAAACAGACCCTTAATTTGTGATACAAATTGGTATGGATTCAGGGTTGAGGAAGTCAAATGTAACTTGACCTAACATTTTCGAGCTGTGGTAATCCTTTTTCTGAACAAAAACTTGAAACCTATTTGAAACTTATGGAAAGAAAAGAAAGTGAGAAAAATGTGAAGAAACATAAGGAAAAATGTACTATGCTTATAACTATGTTTTCTTATTTTTAACTTCCTCGTCCGCGTTTGTTAATTCACAAACATGAGTTTTTTAAGTTTCACAAAGAATATCCATGTAGTCACATCAATGTGCAAAATAAAGTGAGTTTCTTTTCTTGCCCTTCTTTTTTTTTTTGTAGTTACATCAATATTTAAAACCTCACTTTTGAGCTAAATTTTTTATTGAAAGGCAAAAAAATTATTATCTTACACAAGCAACATTATTTTTCCTTCTCAATAAATTAGAATCCCCAAAATGAACCAACAAAGGTAGACGGAGGGAGGGAGTAGTCACTTTCTTTCCAAACCAAATAAAGGGAAGATATATATTTTTTAATTTTCATTTCTTTTTAACATGTTCCAAATAAGAGAAAAAAAATTTTACGAAGCTTTCGGTAAATAAAATTTACGGAGCATAATTTCGTCCGTTCAAAATGTTTTGAACAATTCAAATTGAAAACGAATTATTATCTATCAAAATTTAAAAACAAATATCATATCGCTGACGGGTGAGATTGCGCAGCAAGACTTAATTCACGGAGGAGCCACTCTCTCCAAACAAAGCCGAAAGAAAGAACTTCGCAGTAGTTGAGAGAGAGAGAGAGAGAGAGAGAGAGAGAAGTGTTGGGAACAAAGATGGGGATGGTTTGGAAAGAGCCATCAGGCTCAGGCGATGCCAGCGGCAACAGCAGCGAGGAGCTATCAAGTTCCAGCAGATCCGCCCAACAAGGCGGTGGCGTTAGGCGGTTCCCAACGGCGGCGCAACCGGAGATAATGAGAGCAGCCGAGAAGGACGACCAGTACGCCTCCTTCGTCTACGACGCCTGTCGCGACGCCTTTCGCCATTTATTCGGTCTCCTCCTACTCCTCCTTTATTATCTAGGGCTTCAATTTTTTCCTCATTATTTCTATCCATCTGTTTTGTTTTGTTTTGTTTTTTCTTCAAATGAATTAGACTCAGTTGTATTATTATTTTCCCATTTCAGGTACTCGAGTTGCTGTTGCCTATCAGAGTGAGGTTTGTTTTTCTCCGAACAAATAGACAGTAATTTCCAGCAAAAGGCTTGGGGAGTGTGAAATATTAGAGATTTATGTTGTTTGAATGTTAACATCAGTTATTTAGGGGAGTAGACAGGTAGCGCTGGTAATCGAACCAACCTTCTCAAGCTCGACTCTTGTTAGGTTCGTTGAGGAGCTTTGTTGTAATGTATAAGAAACCCAGCTCGAACGCTGTTTTGAAGTTAGTTGAGTATTCGAGCAAAACTTCAACCAAGTTAGTAATTCACTCGATAAGTTTATATACCGGATAAAAAAAATTTAAGAAAAATCAAGATGCTTGAGCCCAGTTCATGATAGGCCCAATACAAGCTCGTTGGAGTTGAGTCGAATGTTAAATGAGTAAAGCTTTAAACAGGGTTTTTGAATCTCATTAAGTTTTTAAGCCATGCTTGAAAAACTCACTACTCAACACGGTCGGCACGTATGCATCCCTATAGAGTTGTATACACACGAATCTGGGCCACTTTGTCTCTCCACCACTGGATGTGGGGTTATCATAGTTTATCAGCATAATAAAATAGAAAGAATCCGCTATTGGGTAGGCACTACTAGCAGCAAGATAGGTTGTCTTTGGTCCGGGAAATTTAACTTGTTCAAGATGGATTGCAGTCAAATATTCTGTTTCATTGACTTATGAATCTCTGTCCAGTGAATATTTCTGTGCCCAACCTGTAAAAGGAGATTCAGATTGCCAAGGTTGTTAATTGAGCATTCATGGTCACTAATCGAGCTCCGAAATTACACCACTAATGCCATTGTGGAATGTGAATATATCGTTACAGATAGATTTGGGCCATCAGCTGCTAGAACATGTTATTTGACACAGTAATTCTTGATTTCTCTGTTAGATGACGTGCGCTAAATTTGGTTTGGACTACAGTTGTTTTTGTGTTATTCTCCTGAAGCAGAAAGTTGATTGTTTTCTTGAGTAGTATCCAATGGCAAATAAGTCAATGTGGAGAGTCAAAAGATAGGGGTGTGCTGCATTTGATTTATTTAATACAGAGAAAAGCAATGAGAAATGTTAAAGTATAGAAGACAGCAAAGACACGATACTTTCATGTTATTTCATCAGTCGGAAACTTAAGGTTCATGTGCTAAACCATCGATGCCATATGCTATTGACATTTGTCTCTTCCTTTATGATTTTCTTTCTGATTTTCTCTAATGTTAGAAAGTTAGAAACTGTAGTGGATGTCAATTCTCAAACTTTGCCTATGTCTTATTCTTTCCAGACAAAACTTCTGGGCCAAATGCTATATTATGTACTTACAACTGGTTCAGGGCAGCAAACACTTGGAGAAGAATATTGTGACATCATTCAGGTTATAGTCTCTCTCCTTTGTCATTCCTTAACTGGATTTTCAAGTAAACTACGTACTGTTGCTTGGCTTTTACCAGATGATCTAGCTGTGGAGGTTAAAAATGTAGGATAATGTCCAAGGAAATGTGGTGTTCAGTTATGTTCAGGAAAATATTGTCATATACTAACAACCGTTATCATCCGTAGCCGCAAACTTGCTTTAGTTTGCTATCTATCTCTAGTCTCTAGTTTACATCATTTTGACCTGATTATGATTTTTCTGTTGGTAGTGTCACGGAAATTTCTACTGAACTTTTGATCTTATATTGGTGATTGATAACAGAAAACTGTACCGGTCGTGTCTATTGTTTGATTGTGCAGGTTGCTGGACCATATGGACTTCCTCCAACACCTGCCAGACGTGCTTTGTTCATGGTTTACCAGACTGCAGTTCCTTACATAGCTGAAAGAATTAGGTTAATTTATTCTTTTTCTTGCTTAACATCTTTTTAAGTTCTTACTGTTTTCCATTGAAGTAGCTGTCCCCCAATTCTGCTTTAACAATTTTAGTATCCATCTCATATACAGTTCTAGAGTTGCTTCCCGTGGCATTACCCTCTCGGATTCACTATCTGATGATCTATATGGTGACAATGTTTCCGAGAGAAATCAAGATCAATCACCTACAGTAGCTGAACTCACATCTTCCTCTGCTTCAGAAGCACCTGTTTCAGCTTTGTCTAGATGGAAACTAAAAATTAATGGATTATGGCTATATGCAGCTCGGACATGGCCCTCGGTAACCCTTTTTTTTTTTTACACATTTTTCACTTTACCCTTAGAATTTCTTTTTTGGAACGATTTTACTCTTGTAGTCGGAATTGAAATTTTATGCATGTATTCGTGGAATAGACGACAATGTTCTGAAAACTAGACCAGTGAGTGAACTGGGAAGTGACCGGAGGGCAGGTCACCTGTTCAATCCCGGGTCAACCAAAATCGTACTATGACTTAATAAATGTATATACTATATACTACTACTGGATTTATGGAAGTAACTTAAATATTTTTCGCATGGTAGATAATATCTTTAAGCATCAATGAAGTTCTATAAAGTATACCCCTACTTAAGTTTTGTTTTCTGTTGTATTTTTCTGCGAAAGAGAGTTGCAATGAACATTTAGATGTTGCTGGTAATATGATAAGGAGTATCTTGTAACTGTTGGCCGTGTTTGTAAAGAGAGGTATGGAGTTATATATGATCTGGTATCCCAATATGTAATATACATGTGTGTCATGTTTGAAGAAGGATCATCCAAAGGAAGAGTGAAAGATTCCTAGAAATGGTAGTTCACAATCTATGGGTGGGAAACAAAAGCAGTAGCTTTTGCGTCCTCTCTTAAAGCCTCGTTTGTTTTAGTCTTGTGCAAGCAATAGTAGCGAGCATCAGCATTGCTTCAGTCCACATTAATGTTTAAACGGGCTGGGTTTATGCAACTGCAACTGGTTCATCTGGATCACAGTTTGACCCTTATTTTGAGGCAGTTTGGGTAAAGTATCCTGGTTCTCTTAAACAAAGAGTTTGACAGAACCGGAATAGAGACTGGTTGGTTGGTCTACTGGTTGAACATACCTGTCCGCTCCAGACATAAGAACATTCTTACACTGTTTAAATCTTTGTTTCCTTTTCAAGACATATGTGTAATACATTACTGAGTGGATGCCTTTCTTTAAGGTTTAGTTTGTGTGCCCTCCCTCCCTGCATGCTAAGCTTAGGTTTCGCTTGCTAACTTTTAAATGGTGAGGAAAATTCAGATGCTTCCCTTGGCTCGTGAATTTTTGCAAGTGGTTCTTCGCACCAACCTTATGTTCTTCTACTTTGAAGGTGATCCCTACGGTTTACTAAATGGATATTTAGTTGCAGTGAAAACATTGATATTGAACTTTGGAGGATAATTGGTTGCGCAATGTATCATTGTTCTGCAGGCCTGTATTATCACATATCAAAACGTGCAGCGGGCATTCGTTACTTGTTCATTGGCAAACAAGTGAACCAAAGACCAAGGTAGTTTATTTCAAAGGGATCGTACATGTAGTTTCACGGAGACAATTTTCAAGAGAAAATTTTGTGTCATAATGGTCCATGAAGATTAACTTTTTGGTTTGATTAGGACACGCTTATCAAAGAATGATCACTGGTCCATAAAGACTATCTTCTTGGTTGGATATTCTTGTGTGTATATAAAATGGCTTGTTGACTTCATCCAACGTTTGATCTTTAGATACTTGTCAAATAATGATCCATGAATACGAACTTCTTGCGTTGACTTTATCAGAATGTATAAAAAGATCTGTCAACTTTGTCACACGACCCTGATATATGACAAAGTGCATAAGATGCTAGGCTTTTGTGACAACGTGCAAGCAAATGTACCCTTATAAGTGACTACCCCATCTTGCACCTGCAGACGCAAACATCCAAACAGATTGCGAACAAATGTAAAGAAAAGAAGCATAATGTAAATGGGGAACAAATGCAAATAGAGAGACTTGAAGCCAAGACCTCTCCAAAAGCTCTGAGACCATGTTAAGTTATCAATAGAGTCCCAAAAGCTTAGGAAATGGTCCCAGCAATGTACATCAAGCTATCTAGCACGCCATCATACTACTACCCATTTCAAGTACTGAGTGTTTGTCCCATTGATGTTTTTAGGACATACCAAGCACTAATTGAACATGTAATTCAGTTTTTGAGTTCAAAATGATCAATTTAGCTGATAATATGACCAGTTTGTGTTTTTAATTTTGTGCCATAATGGCATAATCATACCCTGGATTCCAACATTGTGTTCATCATGTATCATGATTTATTGAGCAGATGTTTAAAATCAATTGTGCTGTGCTGCAGATACCAAATATTGGGGGTCTTTCTTTTAATTCAACTCTGCATCATTGCTGCTGAATGCCTACGACGTACCAATTTATCTTCCATTGCTAGTTCAGTTCACCAAACATCCCTAGGGACATACCAGGCTTCAGCAGGTTCTGATTCTCGAACTGTAGCTCTCATAGAGATATTCTTCGAATTCGCCTTCTCACACATTATCATATCCCAACCCAACTATACTATTTTTTTCCTTTGGTCGTGAGTTTTTGTAGGGCGAGGCATACCAGTTTTAAATGAAGGTGGCAATTTGGTAACTGGGGACTCTGATATGGGAAGTTGGGTCTCTGATTCCAAACCAACTTCAGAGGTGATTTTCCAGTTTGATCAAGGAATTGCTATTCCCTTTTTGTGACTGTTATTCTAGTATCACTAAATCTTCAGGGGTTTTTATCACCTTTTTTGTTTTTCAGCTTTTATAAATATTTTTTATCGCCACAAAACCCCTGTTTAGGTTATATCACAAAGCTAATGGGGATATGGATACAAAGATGGGACACATTGCGACATCGAAATTCATTTAATCTGCCATTCCTCCTTCCCCAGGGCCATGTCTATGGTGGTGCTTTTCAGAAGCCTCTATTTTTGTAAAGGGATCTTATGGATGGTGTTCTTTCATATATGTGTCTTCGCTATAGCCAATGGAGAAATCATATGAACCCACCTTGGAGTACATGTTTCTTCTTTATGTAACTAACTGAAAAATCAGACCCGCTGTGGAGCACATAGATGATCTTCATCTAGATTTGGAAACTATTTGTAATTTTGCGATCCAGTAAATTCCAAAATAGAATTACCATATAGGCTTACTTCTAATAATCAAACTGTTAGATTAAAGATGATCAGTGCATAGAATTACCACCATTGGTATTGGGTGAATTCTGGTCTCTCCTATTCTACTCTTTTTTCGTATGGGCTTCTTGTGTGATGATCGCATTTGTATAACCCAATCAGATAGTAAGGTTCCATGTGCCCCATATAGGCACACTTCACATGCTTGTTGGGGCATGCTTATCGATCTTAATTCCCAGTGATGAGTTATTTAGGGAAAATATTTAGAGAGATGAATATCTATCATGTGCAGCAATTCAAACTGGTTTACAACCTTTTAACTCCGTTGCTGAACGATATTTTTGCTTAGTCTCATGCAACAAGCGGAGTCGGCAAATGTACGCTTTGCCTTAGCAATCGCCAATACCCAACAGCCACACCTTGTGGTCATGTATTTTGCTGGTATTGTCTTTTAACCCCTTCAGTTTCTTCTCTTGTACAAAATCTCTCTCTCTCTCTCTCTCTCTCTCTCTCTCTCTCTCTCTCTCTCTCTCTCTCTCTCTCTCTCCTGATTTATTGTTCTTTTTTGGTAGGAATTGTATTATGGAGTGGTGCAATGAAAAACCTGAATGCCCTCTGTGCCGTTCTCCTCTGACTCATTCAAGTCTAGTTTGTTTATATCATTCAGATTTCTAGTGCTTGATCGTGTTGGATTAGACCCAATGAACACAAAGGAAAATGGTAGTGTTGTATTTATGTTGGTTGTCCCCTACTTTTTAACATGCAAGGACATTCATAGAAATAGCCTTAGGTATAACAATGAAGAGCTTGTCCGGTGGTGGGTTTTTTTTTTCCTGATGGGTAGAGCAAAGCAGGTGTTGTTCCAGAAATTGGGTTTGAGATCATTGTATACCATGGTGAGCCTAGTCTTCATCAACCATATATACTTGTACATATTTCTTCTATGGAAAAACGCAACTATCCGTAAGGTTCCTGTTGCCCGTTCCTGTGCAGATTTAATCAACAATGGAGGTTGTCAAACTAGCTGAATCCTGGTGATTTCTCACTTGAATTCAGAATTAGCAACTGCTAACCGCAACACTGGTGGTGGGTGGGTTCAGATTTACTGATTCAATCTCTCCACAAAAGCTGGAGTGCCATTCACTCGAACGGATTCAGTGGATGTAGACGGGGGTTTGTGGGAATGATTCACAATTGGGGCATTAAGTTTACAAAAAGTCTAGAAACAAAACATATTTGGTGCATGTAGATCCATGCGCATCGAATGGTTTTGTCCGGAGTTGTGTGTTAGTTTGTAGCATTGCTCTTAAGTTTCACCAAAAGTGGGTTGCTTTCCCTTTTTCCCCTTGGCTTGTTCTTGCGAACTGATCAGTCAGTTGAAAGCACCGGATCAGATATGGTAGTTGTTGGGTCGTCAGCTTTTATCAACAAATTGGTACCAGACTCTTACTTGGTCACTCTTGCACACTTCAAACTTGGGGGTCAAAGAGATTTTTAATTAGGTCAAGCCTGAGATTGATTATTTTTCTTCGTCTGTATATGTCGGATGTATTCGTTCAATTTGTTCATAATTTTGAGCATCGGTCTATTGCATATGTGGTCCTCTCAATTATGGATGAATATATGGTCCGTGTATCTTCTAATTCTCTAGGCAAAAAGCTCCAGTGAACCTTCGTAATTCGTTCGACACGTGATTTTCCAGATGTTTTAGATGACTTGTTCCAATTACAACGCTCTTCCTTGAGTTGAGTTCTGACTTTTGTGGGTTAGGCTTTACTTGTATAGTTGTCAATGTGGCGTTCGATCTTGTACAGATGACAACCAAGTTTCTTGGAACTCATAATCCCTAATTGGGAAAAAAAATAGAATATTACTTTAACTGGTTTTAAGTATTTTTAATGATGCTCAATTATGAACGAAATGAACACATACACCCGTGTATTGCACTCGCATTTACAAGTACAAATAGAAAAGACAAAAAAAGCTCCCTCAATGCACAAGTCAAATTTCAGCAACATATATAATAAATAACTGGCCCGTACTTCAGACTCTGTAATCCAGAATCGATCCTCCGTCAACTAATTCAAGATTCCCCTTGTGTAAACTAAAACTATAATACATAATTACACAACTATTTAGTCTCGAATTCGAGACTAGGAACAAAAAGATATGGTGAAAAAAAAAATGCCTACTGAGATTGAGGACTTTGAATTTACAGTTGACGCACCATCGATATATTGTTAGTTGCAGCACCAGGGAAACTTCAATCTTTTCAATGACGTGCTTGAGGTCTCTCTCTCCAACCAATTTAAGAAAGGAATTGCAGCATAGAATCCACACCCTCTCTATCCGATGAAGAGTGGGATTGCAACTTTGTGGTTACATGATTACCCTTGACATCTGATGATTATACTTTGGCACGCGATATTGTTGTTCTAAGCAGACTGGAAACTCACCTGCCCAGGAGCTGTTTTTTCAAATTCTGCACAAGCCTCAGGGGTGTCTTCCTCACTAGGTGGAACAAACTGCCAAAATAGAGGTAGATATCTGTCCCACTCCTTTAAAATAGAAGAGCCTTTGCTACTCCCAGTTTTTGCCTTCATCAAAAGCAAACCAAGCAATTCATTAGAGCTTATGGCAGCAGCATTGCACGCATCATAGACTCATAGCAGGTCATATTAATGAAGAGACAATAAGGATTCTCAAAAAAATTACTGATTTTGTCAGTGACAATAATACCATCAATAATTTGGAAATTAAAACTTAAATGTTGACATAACGACAAGTAAATTACTACAACAATAATCAGGAAGGAGAGACAAAATGCATCTTATTGCCAATTCAACTCTGACAAGTCAAGAAAACGTATTTCACATTTACATGCATACAGTTTGTTAGGGATACTTACAACATGCTCTTCAATTAGGCTCTTTAGCTGCATTTGTCCGACAGGGGCAACCACTCTCTGAACCTTCACGATTTCTTTATTTACCTGGCATAATTATGCAAGAATGATTAGACTATCCACAAATTAAAAGATAGTCACGCGACTCACACTCGTCTCTCTTTGTTGGTTGATCTTGGGACTTCAAATCTTTTTAGGGGACATGCATTTTATACATGTTCCCTTAGAAAGTGGGATTTTGTAATTGTGAGAGTGAGAATTCAAAGGCATGCATTTAACACGTCTCCTGAGATTGTGGGGTTTGATTTCCAAGCTTTTCCCTTCATCCTACTTTTAAATTTACTTCTAATCATTTACGCGGGTTATTTTCGAAGATCTTAACATTCTTTTCAAAGAGCACTAATATTGTGGGACAACCCAAGATGGAATTGAGTACAAACAAAGAACATGAGACGAAGGGAGTAGACTTTTCAGAAAGCAAAGCACTATACACTAACAACAAAGTAAGATTCCAAACAACCTGATTGAATACGAGCAGTACCATCTGTTTCAGAGAGTTTTTTTTTTAATTTTTTTGGGTTTTGCTGGAGTAAGAAAATTCATTGCAACGAACCTTGGGAATAAGAGTGTCATCTTCATCAAGAATATATACCAAACCTCCCGTCATACCAGCAGCAACATTTCTGCCCACTCTGAAAAGGTTCACAAAATAACCATAACACTAATGCATAATTGCAATCCCTCCAATATCTAACAAGTAATATGGAAAACAAGGAGAATGAATACTGTCTACATCTTTTGTTTTATCTTTGGAACGTAGTTCAATGGCAGCAGAAAAGTACTGCTATTAAACCAAGCGAGGAGCACAAAAAATTAAAGGAGGACAAGTCCACCAAAAAAGAAAGAGAAAAGGTAGAAACTAATACTCACTTTCCAAGCACAACCACACAACCTCCGGTCATGTACTCACAACAATGGTCTCCAGTACCTTCCACTACAGCTTGGGCAAGAGAGTTTCTCACAGCAAAACGTTCCCCAGCTTTCCCTCTAACAAAGACTTGACCACCTGTTGCACCATATAAACAGGTGTTCCCCACAATAGTGGCTTCCTCAGGGCAAAACCCAGTATTCTCTACAGGAGATATGATCAATTCCCCGCCAGCCATACCCTAGAAATCAGCTGGTAGGGTCAGACATCATAAAATCAATAGAAAGGGAAAAGGCAATTAATGCTCAAACATTTAGTATTCAACTGTGCTTAATTCAAAAGGCAGCTTTACTGCAAAGTTCCAACTCTATATTACCTTTTCCAATAGATTAATAAGTAATATAGGCAAATTAAGCTGCTATACGGAACTATATTTTTAATGACTAATTTCGTATTATCAGTATTCAGGATTTCGGTAATGGAGGGGCAACATACAGCCAAAAGGTTGTCTCTTACCCAAAAATAACAGCAATATACCTACCGAAAAATCTACAGCATGCAATGTACTTATATGCCAATATAATCAAAACTAATTCCATAAATACCATATTTTATTCAAAATGCACTACTTAAGACTTCATAAGGGGAAAAATTGCTAGAAACTAGAAGTCTTGGGTAAAATGTTAGAAATTTGAGACAGGCTAGCCGGTCCATGAGCATTAAGTTGCTCCGCGGCTGAGTACAGATTTGCCTCAACAAGACTAAACTTCCGAGTGAAATCATAAACTTGAAAAAATGCAAGTTCAGGACTGTGTCAACTTAATCTCTTAAGTGGAAAGAGCTACTCATTTAGGCAATAACTTTGGAGTTCACAAGCTGCACCACTTCACAGAAATACTACCTTCCCCACATAGTCGTTAGCTTCTCCTACCAGCCGAATGTTCATTCCAGGTGTCAGAAAACAGCCAAATGATTGTCCAGCACTCCCCATGAACCTAGTGAATGAAAACAACTTCTGGTTATTTTTCTCCTATCCATTGAGCTAACGTAAACCGACAAAGTATGTTGAATGCACAATACTATATGGAGGAAAAACCTACGTTATATTTAGCTGCCCAGCAAAACCAGTGTCACCATACTTCTTTGCAACTACACCAGCTATACGACCACAAACAGCACGGTCCACATTGTATATCTTTATACTTTTACTGACCACTTTCTCATTCTCAATTGCATCAGATATCTGCACAGACAATGAAGCACTACTCAAGACTATGGAATATGTCTGATAGAGAGTAGAAATCAAAGAGGACAAAACTCATTTATATTCCAGAAAGACGCTTCCAATACTTGCAATCACTAGCGAGGATTTACACATCAAGCTATCTTGCCCTGGTTTTTTGTACAAACATAATAGCAAGTGAGAGAGAGAGAGAGAGAGAGAGAGAGAGAGAGAGAGAGAGAGAGAGAGAGAGAGAGAGAGAAGAGTTTGTATAGATTTTGAATCCCTTATTGTTATGCAATAATTGAAGATCTCTCCATTCGCTATGTTGTCGAAAATTGATATTGTAGATTAGTATTTTGATATTTCAGGCCTACTAGAGTAATTTCAAGAGGGTTTTCACCAATGTAAATTTGAAAGGTTCTTTTGAAAAAATTATAAGCTGCAGCCCAATTTAGGATAAACAAAATAAGAAATCTATATTGTCTCGGATTCACTTTCACCTATGCTTTGTATCCTCATTGATTGATTCCATTGTTCGTCTTCCTCAGTTTTAGAATCGAGGCAAAGCAACATCAGCAACCAGAATATATCGAGGGTTTTCTCTCGTCTCCGCCAGTGATATCAACAAACGACGGTCAAATTAAAATTGACATAAGTTGCAGTTATTATGCTTAATAGGAACATTTATGAGCTTGCTTATGGTTTTGCCTCCGCTGGATGTTTGATATTAGCACCGCAATGAGTGTATCTTGCTTTCTAATTGTTTTCTCACGTATAGAAGAGTAGTGCGAGGAATATTCTTTATAAGCATGTCCCGCAACCTACTTGTTCAAGTTTAGTAGCATCGCCGTGTGCGTATCGAATCCTTAACACCTATCCACAGATGTGCTTCCTAGGTTGGATTAGTACCAAGTAGTTTAGTTTTGAAATGAGAATGTGAAATGTATATTCCTAGAAAAAAGACATGACAGTTTAAATTCTCTATGGAGAAAGAATAGAACTGAAACTCAACTCTGTGCATTCACCTAGGCCCTACCATACCACGTAGCAGACTAGGTAAATCAAGAACCCACAACTTTTCAGCTTAAAAAACTTTGTTGATGCTAAAAACTTGCAGAGTCATGTCGTGAACTTTTCTAAAGGAAAGGGCTAAATTTACCAACCAATAACTTCTGTAAGAAAAGAAAAATATGTAGAAAAACAGTCCGAAAGACTTATCATTAGGCATTCCAACATAAACATTTGGATTTCAACAAATTGAGAACGATAATGTTGCAAACAGATACATACGATAGTCATCAAAGTTTACCTCGGGATCTGAGAGTAAGACATCATCTAAAACAGGGCCATTGCTATGAACATCCTGAAGTCTAATTTTCGTACTGCTCCACTTTGGCAACCCAACATTCTGTATAAAGTTAGAAGGTGTATTTTATTTCAGAACCAAGTCTAGAACAAATCAATTTTACTATGATAGGGAAAAGGGAATACGGAAACACGATTAGATGTTCCAATACATACAGAAAGAATATAACCGAGATCAAGATGTTGTGTTTTCATCAATGATATATCTCGAGGTCTTAGTAGATCCGTTCGGCCAATTATATCATCCAACTTCTCGTAGCCTAGTTGCGCCAAGATACCCCTTACCTGACCAAAAGGAAAAAAGATAACATTATTGACCGTTACTGCATGTAGAGTGAAAGGAAGGCAACTAAAGATATCCAATTATGCAGACGAAAGAACATGATCCGGCATTAAAGACCAGGTCGCTAGCTAATCCAAACATCATCACCAATCCAGTCTTTTATTCATGCATTTTCAAGGAGATCAAAGAAATGACCTATCCTTAAATTAAATTGACCATGCTTGAGGTTTCCAACAACTGCAGTGACTCGCTTTATAGTTTCTGAAGTAACATTGACCTGTTAGTCAGAGTTGTCAGGGAAAAAATACGATCTTATGTTGTTATGCTTGTAACTTATGCCAAACAAACCCACACATCTCATCCCCAATTCCCAAGTTTGATGCCGAACATCCACAACCAGCTCACTGTGAAGCAAATTTCCCTATTGCCTTGGTATGACAATGTGCAATATGCCAACTATATAAGCTACGGGGCATCCTCACTTTTATAGCTAGCTTTTAGAGTTGAGTTATATCCAAGTCCGATTAAATGATATCAGCTGGAACATCCGGGGATGGGTAGGGTGCATGTCCATGACCTACACGCAACAAGTGCTACCATGAGCACGCAGCACGCTGTGCATGAGACATGGTATGAACCGATGTCCCACATTGCCTACGTGTGAGCATAATGGGAGAATGCCATATATAAGCTTGAGGAAACCATCACTTTAATAGCGAACTTTTGGCGTTGAATTCTTCTGTGTAACACCAACACCCACAACCTACCAATGATCAAACACTGCACCATCACTGCTATAACCTACAACCACCCTCTGTTTTATTGTTTCAAATCTCCACTACCAAGAACCCCAAGATTTGGAGTGCTAATTGAGTACGTGCATGAGAGAGAGATGAGAAAATTTAGTAAGCCAGAAATCGTCGTGGAGCTACATGATGGCGCCTCTAGAAAGCTGGAGAGTCTATGCATGACGCACTAAATCCATCAAACCTTGGAGAGCCAGGCGTGTAGATTACCTCTTCAGCGACATATAGAAAGAAGTTGACAAGATCACCAGGCACACCAGGGAAACGAGCTCGTAATTCTTCCCTCTGAAATATATAGTAAGAGATAGAAAAACACCAACAAATCAATGCATGTGAGAAAATGGCAGAGGAACTTGAACTTGTTGTAAACCGAATTACCTGACTGGCAACACCAACAGGACAATTATTTGTATGACAGATCCGAGCCATAACACAACCAGTAGCAATCATTGCTACAGAACCAAAACCATACTCATCAGCACCCATTGCAGCAGCCATTAGGACATCAATCCCACTTTTGAAGCCTCCGTCAACTCGTAGGATGACCCTCTCTCTCAGTCCATTTTGAAGGAGTGTCTGTCACAATACGAACTTGAATATTCCTGGTAGAATTTCTAGGAAGAATCCATAGTACTTTAATTGTGAACAAACCTGGTGTGACTCTGTAAGTCCGAGTTCCCAGGGACCACCAGCATGCTTAATGGAACTTATAGGGCTGGCTCCAGTTCCCCCGTCGTGCCCTGATATCTGCAAGCCAGGGTACATATACTGGTCAGCTGCCACGATGATTATATTTTATCGTATCGCATGAAACCCTAATACCTAAGAAATGAGAAATAAACCTTGGTTTTACAAGACATTCTTTTATGGCAGATGCCATTTTCAGTAATCATCTAGATGATACGGTATGAATAAAACAAAAACTTTGTGCTCTGAAGTTCCAAACTCATTTTCGAGTTAAAAAAGGAAAAACTGAAAGTAACCTTCCAAAGAAAGAAAAAATGGTCAAAGCACAATTTCCCAAAGTGTATCCAATGGTTTTGTTTTGTATCAAACTTGAGCAGATAAGTTGGCCCTTAACGTTGTATTATTCCATAAAATCTTAAGACCAAAGTATCCATGTAGTTGAATTACCTTAAAAGATCACCAAAATATACTTAAGTAACGAAGTTTAAGATGCTACACACTATTGATTGTTAGTGTGAGATACAGAGTAAGCTCTTGGAAACAAGTCCCTAGTTCCCAGGAAAACCATTGGCTGTGTAGCCCGACAGAATCTTCCCCATAGGATGCTTGATCCTCTTGTTGGTTTTGGGTGTGGTCCTTCAGTTGGTAGTTTCTTTGTTGCTTTGCATTGTTTTGCTAGGTTGTATTCTATTTGTACTCTTGGTTTTGGTTGGTATAAAATGTCTCACTTACCCAAAAAAAACTGTGATTGTTAGGGTCAAAGAGGTAGTGCAGGCTAAGAATGCTTATAGTTCGAGCACAGTACAGATACATACTTAAATTTTCTTTACACTAGCCAGCATCCATCCCAGAAAAACTAAGTACGTTTTGGCAGGTTGATAGACAATGTAGAACTTCATCACATCTTATCACTATTTGCACAACTTTTTAGGCTTCAAAGAAACCTTCTGCAGATAACTAATTTACAGAAGTGGAATTTTTCAGTTTGGGCTCTGTTCATGCTGTGGTCTGTATCTGAGTGTATCTCTAAATTGCTGTCATGTCAGCAAGAGAGAGACATAAAAACTCTCCATTATAGAAAGATAACTTCCAATGGGGCTAAATGGCCTGCCAATGGGCCTATAGGGTTCCGCCCGAGAGGATGCACACCCACACAAACGGTTTCAAAAAGCAGTTGTGGTCCCTGTATACCTAGTGGTGATATAGTTCAGCATGTAACTGCTGTACCAACTTTGGCTACGACTGAAGCAGTGATTTTTGTTCTTTACCCCCACAACCTCACAGAAACTTACTATGCACCCATATTCCCTCTAAAATCACATTTGCTCGGATTTAACATGATTTTGGGCAGATTTTGTTTATTGTTTATTCAACATGTGTGACATGTGAGTTTGAAACAACACCACGCAATGAATGCCCATAAAAAGTTAACATTACAGAGTAATCTTTATCTATAATTGACAGTAAAATCAATAATTGACTACTGACAGAAAACATTTGAAACTCTAATCATAGCAACTCAAAGAAAGATAAATATTTGAAAAAAGAACCCCACTCAGACCTAAAATGGCATAACAAATATTTTCAAGTTGTACACGTAACAAAAGTACAACGAATGACATACAAGCTCAAATACTTATTGCAACCTTATGCCCACTGTTATGTAATGATTGTAACGGCCTGTTACGGGCATAATGTTACCGTTGCAGCCGTTACGCATGTGAAATCCAGTCTCACACCACTATAACCCGACGTAACAGTAGCGGGCTTTCTTGAAAACCATGTCGGGCAATCAGCCAGAAACCCCCTAATTTACTAAACTGATAAGAGCACGCAAAAGGAAAACATATGGAAATATCATCCCAACAAGTGTAAATACCAGTCACTTGTAATACCTGTATGACATCGGCATTACCCTTTGCAACCCCAGAAGCAACAGTACCTATTCCAGCTTCAGCAACAAGCTTTACCGATACCTTGGCCTTAGGGTTTACCTGTCAATTGATTAGAAATTAGATATCATTACTATCATGAATCTAGAATCATGTAAGATTACGATTAAGATTAAGAGAAGATCAAAGAAGATCATAATTTACCTGATGGAGGTCGAAAATCAGTTGGGCAAGATCCTCGATAGAATAGATATCATGGTGGGGAGGTGGAGATATAAGCGGAACACCTGGCTTAGAATTTCTTAGTCTTGCAATATATGCGCTAACTTTTTTTCCTGGCAATTGACCCCCTTCACCAGGCTTTGCACCCTGGGCTATTTTGATCTCTAATTGATCGGCATTGACCAAGAATGTTGGAGTGACACCAAAACGTCCAGAAGCAACCTGAGAGATATGCAACAATTTTTTTGTTAAGGATGCTTGCACATGGCATGAGATTATACACCTGCCAATTCTCCATAAGACAATTTACTGTGACAAAGACCATTACTTTATAGCAAATCTCATATGAGATTGCAAAGGCACTGAGCCACCGACGTAAGCACTGTAACTAAATGCTAACAATATCGATCCAAGAATCCTTAACTAAATTGTTTGAAAGAGAGGATTAACCACTATTGACCTGCTTGATAGCACTTGTAGCAGTATCCCCATTTTGAAGACCTTTCAGATGAGGCAGTGTTGGAGAGTAGCCATCAACAACATCGGTAAGGGGGCTCCATCGAACTGGGTCCTGGATTTGAAAACGACATGCATTTGATACTTGCGCAAACAACTAAGACAGAATGGATCTAAGAATGGACAAAAATGAACTCATCAAATTCAATCGAAGGGAAACCAGACTGAAAATGATCGTGCACTAAGCAGATTACCTCACCACCTTCTCCTGAATTAGATTTTCCACCCAATCTATTCATTGCGATAGCAATTGCTTCGTGAGTTTCCCTAGAAATAGCTCCTAGCGACATTCCACCAGTACAGAACCGTTGGACAATAGACAAAGCAGATTCAACCTTTCCAACTGGAATTGGGGATCGATCACTTTTAAACTCAAGAAGATCACGAAGAACCTAAGTAGAAAAGAACAAGAGAAGTTGACTTGAGCATGTCTTCAAGACATTGGTTTCACATAATCTAAGAAAACAATGGAAAAGATCAAGAAATAACAGGACATCACATCAGCAACTAACATTCACAGGTCGGTTAGCCAAATGTTGCTGATACACTGAATAAGCACTTTCACTCTTTTGGCGAACAGCTTTGTGAAGCAGTTTTGACATCTCTGGATTGTTTCCGTGATATTCCCCTTTTCAGAGAGAGAGAGAGAGAGAGAGAGAGAGAGAGTCAGCATCATTTGACATGGAAGAAAGGACCAAGCTGCAAACATTTATAGTTATCAAATCATCCTGTGGAGAAAATGTAGTGAGACAGGGCAATATCATGCATGAACTGTGTGGAAATTTTATATCCATCTCAAGACCAATTTGCAATGAGTGGAAAGATCCCAAATGTTATCAAGTGATCACCCATTTCACTCCCAAGCAATGTGGGACTCTATTTCCTTAACATCCCCACTCACATGCAGCCACGTTTGAGGTTTATCACGTGTAGCCTCTTTTTAGGTCTATCATCGTGCAGCCTTTTTGCTGGTTTGTCATCGTGGGTGTGGATTATGAATTTTTTAAATGCAGGGTGGAATGAGCCCAGCTCTGATACCATGTGGAAACTTTATATCCATCTCAAGACCAATTGGAAATGAATGGAGAAGTTCTGAATGTTATTAAGGGATCACCCATTCCACTCCCAAACAATGTGGGACTCTATTTCCTTAACATCCATATCAGATTGTTAACTACCAACACGCCCACTCACGTGTAGCCAGGCTCTCCCCAAAAGAGGGCTAACCACGTGTAAATTTTAATCATTAGGTAAGCGGTGAGATACTAAAACAGGATTTATTGCTAGCTCTGATACCATATTAGATTGTTAACCACCAACTCATCTAAAAGCTTAAGTTTTTGGGGAGAGTATCAACATTATTATTTATATTCTCAACAGACTGCATCATCGGAAAAAGTATGTCACTATTAGGCCTTCAACAATAGAAGCCTGATTTGAGTATGCAATTTCAGCCATTGTCAGTAGTGGGAGGATCTTCTACTGTATTCTCTATAGATAATTAGAATTAGGTGTGCTATGTGATCTTGGATAGAACTCAACCCCAAAAACTAGCTATTTAAGTGAGGGTGCCCTCGCGCTTACATACTTCATATTACTTAGGACTCTTCACAAGGTGAGTGTTCTTCTCCCTTTTACTAGCTATTGTGAACATAGTTAGGATATCTAACCTTATATTAGTGGAATTGAGAAAAAAGCAGGGACGCTAGACGTCAAATACTTTAGAAAATCCCATCATCCCCATTTTAGAAAATATTGACACCTCACAACTCTAAATGACATAATTTCTCCACGAACTCAACAGCTAGCAGTTGGTCATAGTCCACAGACATAAATCGCACGGCCTGCCTCATAATTAAAATATTTGCACGTGTTTAGCCCGCCAATAGAGGAGACCCAAGCCACAAGTGATGGGACTATAGAATAAAGGCAACTTCCCTCTTAACAACTTATCTAAGTTGACTAATGTTATCAATTACACTATTTTCTACCCAAGAAATGTTTCAGCTGTACTCCACCAGTTAAAATAACTAAGATTAGTATAGAGATGAAGCCCTCAATCTTTGCTTGGATTTTGATAGTGTCTCAACCCTTACCCAACCTGTTTGTCCTATAGTTTCAACTACGTGACAGTGCCCGAAAAGCACAAGTAATGAACAAAAATATAACCATGCATATGCTGAAAACATAAAGAAGCTCAATGACAAAAGGTTACCTCCTGGTCTGAATTGTATAAAACCAAAATTTTCTAGCCTTTTAGCTGTATCCTCAGAAAAAGCCTTCACCCAAAATGATAGTGTCTCCCTTGCCAGCTGAAAGATATAAGGATTTCACAAACCTATACTTAATGGAGGGCACAATAGCTATATTCAATACTATTCAACTGCTTATAGAACTCAGAAACCTAGAAAAAGTGAGGAAACCATAACCCAAGCATAGAGAACCAGAGCACCCAGCTACATTTCGAGGAAAAAAACTAGTTACAGCGAGCCCACATGGCTTATTAATACCCCCTTTATACCTTATTGTTAGTCCTCTATTCCGTTTTTAACTTGTAAATTTCTTGTTCGAATTATATATACCTCCAATAAATGCACACTAAATTCTTGCCAAGACACAACTTAATAACTTATCAGTTGGATTGTGTTAATTTAGCCAGTGTTCGAGTGTGTCACGTGTTTTGTTTGGTCCCCTAGGAATAAAAAGCAATACAACTGTTTTGATGGATGGAAATGAACAGAATTTTTTGTTCCTTCGACACAACTGCCCAACAAATATATTTTGCTGAGGCAAATAAATGAATATAGGACGGAAAAAAAAAAATCATATTTCCAAGAGAAGATGAGAAGAACTCGGTCAACCATATGTTTAGAAGAATAATAGATCACAGAAAACTCCTAGCTCAGTCTGATTGGATGAGTTCAGTCTTTCAGACTTAAAGATTCTAATCACAAGACACGTCTCATGTTCTTAAGAAAGGAAGTGCAGATGAACTAAACCAAAAAGCTAGAATCACAAGACACGTCTCATGTTTTTAAGAAAGGAAGTGCAGATGAACTAAACCAAAAAGCTAGAGAATAAGTGATCATTTTGATTTATGTCTCTTACCTCATCCAGAGTTAGTCCACCAATGCTAGATACACTTCCACAAAAAGCAAGATCAACAATCTCTTTTCCTAATCCGTAAATTTCAAATATCTGTGCACCACAATAACTAAATCAAAGAAACTTGTCAATGAGCTGTCCTTAGAATTTGGAAGCAAAGCAAACAAATGCTGGTGGATAAAGACATTACTCAAAAGAACAAAGAAATCAGCCACATACCTTGACAGCAATGAGATTCCCATTTTGGAGAGAATCTTCAGTAGACCAGATTTAACAGCCTGCAAAATGTTTACAATCAATATACCGTCTTCAAGATGATGAGTTCATAACAGTAAACTAACTCCAAAACAATCGGTTGGAAATCCACAAGGACAGAAAAAATTAAACTGCTCATGATACAAGACTAATATGAATATAAAATACAGAGAAATTTAAGAAAAACTACAATGCAAATCGTGTAGCAGATCATATCCATGTCAATTTTGACAGAAAGCAGACAATTACAAGCATCTTGACAAGTTAATTTCTATTCAAAACTCCTACCAGCTCTTCTTCAATGACTATTGAGCCGCATTTAGATTTTGAAACAAGAAATCAAACGGACTAGCATTGTCCACTATTGCTGTCATTTTCATCATTAGTGCTACTGCAATTTTTCTATTGAATATTTAAGGTGGAAATACAATTTAATAAACCTGTCAAAGGTTGAATATTTTAAGTGTGCTCTCTCAATTAAATAATCCAAACGTAATAAAGTTACTACAACTCAACTAGGATGACTGAGATATTACGTAAAGGGCACCCATTCAAGATGCTTCCACCACTGCAGGGTAGGCGGAGGGTCAGATGCATGCAGTGCTATCAATAAGGGGGGCAGTTACGTAGGAAAAAATCATATTCTCAACCACAATTTCTGGTGTCACCATTCACCAAAGCAATAGAAGAGAATGCTCATGGTAAATTTCCAACTACTTTTCTGACAATGACACGAATATTAGCCTATCCTAAACCACCTTCATTCAGCAGCCACATATACCAATTCCATGCCCAGATCACTGAAGGCTACCAGTCAACTAGATTGCACAGTTTGGGGAAATTTTAAGGCTGTTTTTAGCTGACAATTGATACAATGATTCTTCAGATCCGTCAATTTAATTTCATGTAAGGGTTTTAAGAGCATATATTTTAGATTGAGCAGTGTCATTGTGGAGGTAAAAAATGATATAAGAAACCCTAAGTTGGTCGGAGGAGACAGTCATGTACCCCTCTCCCACCTATTGCCCCTTCTCTTCCCCTTCTTTGTTCTCTATTATCCTTGTGGTTTCAAGGCCCCTACTGGCTCAAGGTTTCTCCCCTTTCTTGTCACTAGTTATCCCTCAATCTTCCATTAATGAACTCAAATGTGTTATGTGTCAATGAACTATATGGAATCCATTTGTCTAAACTTTTATGAGTTGTTGAATAACACCAAAATCAAACTATAGAGAAATTTAGAAGGCTTATTTTCCTTATTCCAGGGATCAAGTGAAATGTATCCATCTCTTGTATTTGCTAATTGCTGTTAATATTCAGTGAGCGGGGCAATATTAAGAGACAAGAAAACAAATAGCATTGAGATAAAACAAATACTAACTGCTTCTAATATTAAGGACGAGAAGGGGAAAAATGAAGTTGACACTTGACAAAGAAATAAAAAATAAAAAATAAAAATTGATGCACTCCATATGTCTTAAGAATATTTTGGAATAACTAGACATGAAAAACACCAAAATTTCTTCAAATACCGCTCAGTACGTGAGTGCCACATAAGGGTTGAAATACCATCAATATATATATATATAGCTTCCTGTGAGGACCTTAAATAAGCTCCTTAAGTGCGAACCTCCCCATTTCTCCCATTTACTAATTGAATTTCCCTGATCCGAACCACTCAATGTGATTAGAACGTGATTTTAAGGGTACCCATGAGAAATCGGCAAAAAAAATGACCGGAAAGGGCCTGATTTGAGCAGTTTTTTTTTGAACCGTTCAATAAAAAACTGTTTGGATGAAGCCCTTCCCGGCCATTTATATAATGGAGCTGAAAGCCTAAGAATTACCCATACCAGCTATCACAAATCAATAAACTAAGAAGATTCATGGTCACAACAAAGATTTGACACAAGGAATATAGCTGCTTCAAGCCACTCATAACTCAAAGCAATGGTATCCACCAGTGATTTTTCATTGCCTTAATGAGCTACAAACAATTGTTAATGACAAGAAAAAGAGGGCAATGAGAAATTTGAGGGCAACAATTCAACGCACACACTGCACATGAATATGAGTAATTAAAAAGGAAGGCATTCTCCCGTGAGAAATCACTTTATGGAAAAGTATAGAAGGCTAAAAATGCTTGCCAACTCATAGGAATTAACAGTTCCCAATCCAACTTACAGTCACCATAAGCATTATTCAAGGAAATAAAACAATAGAAGGAAACAGCCTCATAAAAACCTTATATTCCCTCAGGAGGTTCTACCCTGTGGAAACACTCTTTAACAGAACTTTAGCTTTAACTAGTCATGACCAAGAAACCACAGGTTTCACATGGTGGGCCAGAAATGCAACAAGAACAGATTTGAAAGCTATGGAAGCATATTGCAAATTACACCCTCAATAAAGAACCATATGTGATAACATAGACTAAAGGTTACTTAGATTAAACCCAGGCATTTGATTGGTATTTCCCGCATTATATGTGGAGAAACACCTCTCTATTGTGCAGAGTTAGCAGTGTTCACATAAAGTATATCTTCAAATGCACTTACATGATGCTACAGTCATTGCAATTGACCGCTCCCCAGCAAATTAGTGACAGGAATAGGACAACATCAACAAGTAATATTCTCATAAAATGTATTACTGTTCGCACCAAATGTCATTCTGGATCTATCATCCAAATAAAATAACTATAGTCCAGAGTCTCCAGACCGTCTAGGCATTTCAACAGCACCCCCCCCCCCCCCCCCATAGTCCAGCTCATTATCGAGTATTCATGAAACGAAGGCAATAAAGGGAATCAAAATGGGAGTGACACCTAACATATCAATTATTTGAAGTACACAACTGACTAATTCACCAAAAGCAAACGAAAACATAAAAAGTTCTGCCCAGCTATTTAGGCATAATAAATATGGTAAACAGTGACAGCACGTATATAAAATAGAAAGGCATTCCTTCCAGCACTGATGCACAGACCTTGCAGAAGTTCTTTTGAGCCTGTTCAATCGTAACTGTCGGCATCTTTCCATTACGCATCAGGTTCACTGTTTTAGTGCTCAAACGCCATTGCCTGCATGTCTCCAATGCCAAGTACGGACATATTGCACTGAAAGTATAAAGGAAAATATGGATGCATAATCAAGATAACAAATCAGATGTAATGATTTTAATGAGCAAAATTAGAAGTGGGAAGAGTAGCAACACTACAAATTAAGTGCACCATATACGGATCCTTTGTGATTGAAGTCCTAAATAATTTAAAGGAATAACAAAAGGGGATGATTCAGGATGTTCATTCCCTTGCCTGCAGTTCATGGACTGCTAACAGGAAGGACCTGCAACATCCACATGTAAGCACATGATTGTTATTGTCACTTAACGTGACAGAATGATCCTTACAGCAGGTAAAAATAGATTTCATCAACAGGTACCCTCAAATTCTTAGACTCCTAGTGCCCAAAGCAAAAATCGGGCCTCATACTAAACTGGTTAAGGAATAACACCATATGCAACTTGCATGCTGCCTGACAAGCTAATTGCTGATGTCACTTACCACTCCCAAGCGACATGCGAGAAAACACCCTCTCCAAGCAAGAGAAACTTGCTAAGAAATGTTCTCATTGACAAAAGTCTTCTCAGATTTCATCCATAAGATATTTACAAGGATTATAAAAGTGTGCATCGTACATGCATCTTACTCAAAAATATATAATCCAAAAATATTAAAACTTGTAATTTGACCAAATCAACAACTGTGATCCAGCACCGCTAGCCCTCCCATCTTTAACACACTAGGCTTTGGCCTAACTGAAGCACTCATTACGCATTGAAATCCACATGCAAGTCATATACCATTATCAAACAAAGGTTATATAATTCAAGTATTCATCAATATGAGTCAGTTGACATCTATGCAGTCTATCCAAGATATGTACGTTTCTGGTTAAGAGTGCACTGTGGAGTATCGTGAAGCGAACGCACAACTTTGAATACTAGGAAAATGAGGGGAAAACAGCCAATAAAAAAACATATCTGTTTAATGCTTCTTTTACTCGAAATACTTTGCGATCACATTGTCCTACTGGTCTTTCGGCTTTTGTTTGTTCGGTTTCCAAGAATACTCAGAGAAAGTTATGTTTTTTGGATGGCCGTCAGAGGGAAGGTAAGAGTTAAGGATTTACGGGAGTGGGCAGTCATTGTGCTTCTTATTTGCATTTCCATCGAGAGGTTGAATAGATCCCTCGTTTGACTGTCCCTTTTCAAGAGGAGTCAGGCTCTATAATCACAACCTATTTCGTCTACTCTTTATCCCCGGCATCAGGAAATTACTTAGGCAGCTGGAAAATTTAGTGGAAAATTCACAAGTCATTTTCATTTACAAGCTAGCTTGGTAAGTAATGGTTTACTTGTTATGGCAAGATAGAAACTGTAGCACATGTTAGAGCTTGTCCTAAAATGACAAATTATCACCTCCAAAACTAGTACTATATGAATTTAGGTGACCTCTTTGCTCATTGCCAATTGATTATGATATCAATATTACGCTGTCAAAGCTTTTGTTTACCTCCACACGTGTAAGTGGGGGGTAGTGGCTCACAATGTTAAGTGATTACCTCCAAAACTAGTATACGACCCTCGACGACCTTCAATCTTGTCAATCGGTTTTGAGTTGGATGCTTTAGCAATACTTTAAAGGCATCAAATTCAAAGATCAAGTGAGAGTGAAAGCTTCCCAAAATGTCAAATCCTCTGCCTTAATCATTTCCTCATCTTCTTTTTCTTTTGTAGAATGTGGCTTATCCGTGGCTATGTTTTTGGACTTCCTCAGACCCCAATTCACAAAAAAAGGAGGGTAGGCCCTCCTTACCATTTGCAATCTCTGTTTTCTTTCCACAAGATTCTTACTTAAGAAAACATAAAAACATATAGGTGTTTGTTTAAATCAAATGCAATATGAATAAGTACATGTACAAATATAAATATAAATACAAACATAAACATACACGTAAAGTCACATTTAAACGCATACAACAAGATTTTTTTTTTTTTTTTGAACAGCAAAGCAAAAATTTTATTGATAAGAAAAAAAGATTACAAAGCAAAGCTCAAGTTGGCAAGAAACCACCAGAGCACCCAATGGGCCAAGCCCAGATCGCCGAAGGGGTCTAAAGGTTAAAGATATAACAATAAAGCCCACGAGAAGCCCAAAACCCAAATACAACAATAAGCCCAAAACAACGAAACCCTAATCTGAACACTAAAAGGTATAACCTATAGACAACATAGGCCTAGCCAGAGACCAACCCATAGACAACATGGGCCAGCCTAAACAGCAACCCTACCCACCACCAACCGTCGCCACCTGGAGTGAGACGGGCGCTGCCACCACCGTCCCCGAAGCCCGGGGAACAAGCTCCTGTTGCTCCCCCGGAGAACGGCCCGACCACCCCACCACAACCCACCCACAGCCACCAACACCACCCTTCACCAGCAACGAACGCATACAACAATAATAACAGAACCCGCGGGGGTATGGGCGAAGGGAGGACTGGAGGTAAATATATAAATAAAAATTATGCATACACACAAATTATTAGACACAAACACATATGGGTACAAATGAATATATAGGTTAAGCTATGAAAAGATTATGGAACCAAGATGAAACCAAAGAATATTAGCACACATAATAAATACATTTTCTCTTGAAGGGTAGGGCTACTTGAAGTATGTGCACATCAGACATATGATTTGTTGAAAGTGTATGACGAAAACCCAACACTTCTAAGCATTAAGGTAAACGAACGAAAGGATCAGAGTCATAAAGATGCGAAATAACCTTGCACCATAGCCTATCAAACATGCAAACTGATGAGTACTGAAGCACTGAGCAGTGTCTGCTACAATTGAAGCAGACATTCGCAGGCCATTTTGAATCAAGTGCTGATGCACAGCACCAACAGCAAGAAGTATTGGAATGGCAGGCCGAGTGGGCTCCTGAGTAAAAAAATCATTAACCATAAAAAGGGTCAATTAGGAATTATGTAACAAATGTCAGCACGAAACAAGCCTCCTTTCCACATCTTATCAAAGTTTAATTTCGTTATGTGCAAAATCGAATTTGTTATTACGTCTTCCTTTGTACGTGATGGACTTCTTGTCACCTTCATATTTTCTTGTATTTCTTTTTTTGCTGCTTTATTTAAAAAAAAGAAAAGAAACTAAATCGTATTACCCTAACAAACTAGGTCGTACATGACATCATGAGAGAAAGAGAGGTAGAAATATTCCCATTGGAAATGCAGATCACGACATGGACGATATATAAGGCTGCTCACCAGCTCATCAGACCTGTCAGAGAGAACAAGCATCTGGGAACCATTTCTTACAGCCTCATCGGCAGCTTCACATAGTTTATTCAATGTCTTTTCCAAGGAACCTTCAACTCCTTTCCTTATATCAAAAAATGTTGGTAAGACTTGGGGCTTCAGGTAGGGATCTTTCAGCAACAAGTCAAGCTCCCCTTCATTCAGCACAGGACTAGGCAAAATAACCTGGTCCAAGATAATAATTAGGCTCTAAAAAGCAAGAAATAATACGAGTACTAGCAAAGATGTCAGAGGGAGCTGATAATCCGATAAGAATGTATCTGAAAAGCAAAGACAATGGAAATGGGAATGAACCTGAGAGACATTCTCAGGTCCAATCTCTAATATGTTTCCACGCTTCCCAATATTAACTTCAAGGGACATGACTAATCCTTCTCTTAGAGGATCGATAGCAGGATTTGTAACCTGAAATATGCACATAGAAACCAAGAGTACATAAGATCCAAAAAAAATTTAATTCCCATCATAAAATCAACAAAATATGACAGTTAAAATGAACAAAAGGGAAACTGAACTTTTTCAGGGAACTACAATTCCCTGTTTTGGTCAAACAAAGTGACCAAAAACAATGTCAAACCTGAGCAAACCGTTGCTTGAAGTAATCATAAAGCATGTGTGACCTCTGAGACAATATTGCAAGCGGAATATCATCTCCCATGCAGAATGTGGGCTCCTTCCCTTGGGCAGCCATGTTTTCGATTACCATTTGGACATCCTCGCTGGAGTAGCCATATGCCCTGCTCCCATAAAAAGCTAAGAATCAATGCCTTTTGAAGATGGGAAAAGGGCAATAAGTACATAACCTTCTGGTGGGAATCGAACTGTAAATTCAGTAGAGTGGTCCTTCTACAAAAACAGACTGAAATTTTCAAAAGGAATGTGAACTGAGAAGGACCTAGTACGATATTTCAAGTGGAATTGCTCCTGATTCATGAAGTTCTAGATGCAGAGCAGACCATAAATTTTTTGGACTCCATTAACACCAAATAGACAAATTTCATTGTTCGTACTGGTGGCATGCCTAGTACAGCATCTAGCAACTTAAAACATAAGACGGCCATTTTTCCCAGATACAAGCTGGAGGCTTGCCCAGGACTGCAAACCAAATCATGTGAAGCATGAGTCAATTTGTCTTTCAACAAACTCCATCTTCAAAAAATTCAATCATAACTTAGTTAGATTACACTTTCAAGGCAAAACTTAAATATGATATAGTTAAAATTACACAGCGCCCGAAAACTATCGCATCTGTTCTTTGATACGAAACACTGAAGCATGACTTCTCTGATATGAGAAATATGGTTCACACTAAAGATACTGTTTCTTATTTATCCTCTTTTAAGGCATAACACATCAGTGCTCTAAGTGTTTGATACAAAAAAACTTCTTAACATTGACCAATAATGTGTACAGCGTCCCCATGTTCTCCTATGTCGCCCATTCTTCACAAGCTTCCAGATTCATTTATTTCTACTTCGGCAGGCCATATAACACATTCAAAGGAGTTGTAGTACCAAAAACTTTTGCTCATGATAACTATTAGTGGAGTCAACAAAGGAAATATCAGAACCATATTGCCCAGTAATTATAAGTCTTTCTTTAGGTGATTTTTCAAGCACACAAAAAATCCAAGAGTATCTGTAACAGAACTTAACCACTCCAAGAAAATAATGGGACAGATTGAGACTAATTACATAAGGCATAAAACATTCAAGAGACAAAAAGAATACAGCATTTTGCAAGATAAGATCCAAATACTTACTGTTGGCGTCTTAATGTTGCTTCATTTTCCATCACTGTTGCAGAAAGAAAGTTCGCAGGCTTCAGGGAACGCAAGCTTTCATTCACCCACTTTCCATAAGGATGTGATGAGGCAACTCGTTTCTTAACTTCTGTGTTCTCATAAACCTGAAATCAAGCAGTTTAAGATATCAATTCAACAAAGTATAAGGTGGTGGAGTACATTCTCGACTTAACCTAAGTAACATTCACCTTAAATCAGGAGCATCTTCACGACAAAACGAGAAATTCTAATTGGAAAGTAAAGACACGTCAGAATCATCAATATAGGCTGGACATAACTAAATTATTAAGAAAAGATTCACATTTTGTGGATATGTCAATTAAGATTCTATGTACTAGTATTGGAGAAGGAGTACTACAGTGAAAAATTGCGGTTGCTAGGCTAAAAAAATTGTTTCCTTTTCAAACCGGTTGCTTTACACTTGATTTCTTTAGATAATAAAGGCTCTGGAGTTAAGCATATTCCTAAATTAATAGGAATGTTTTTCTATCATGTATCAATCACATGTGAGTTGGCCCTTATGGGCGTGAAACGGTGGAGGTCTGGAATTCAACGAAGGTATGTTAGCTATGGTAAGCGAGTAATAGAATAAACAAAAATGTATTCGGCAAAAATCTCCTCTGAAAGGCTAGATGCATAAAAGGAAACTTCATTGATGACATACAAATGTCTTGATGCAGATTAGTCATATCATCCAAATTTGATGATTGCTCAGAGGAGACAACTATCATTAGCTATGTTCATCCATTGCCTAGCCGATTGAGGGTTACAAAATAAAACCAGTTCACCAATGTGGTTGCAACGACAAATAAATCTGCAGGCCTACATTACTGACCGGCAAGCACAAACGAGTTTATGCATGCAACCTAATTGCTTTTTCATGACACATTGCTATATGGTGCTTCATAACTGGTGTTTGATGAGGTAATATAGATATGACTTCTTTAACATTTTCTTGGTCTACTAAATCATACAATTACTGTCAGATGGAAGAATGTGTAAATTCATAACTAGTGATGACTACCTCATTGCAGAAAGTCAAAAACATTCCAAGCATCCTTGCAAGTTGCAACCAATAGCAATGTCCGCAAAGACGAATGGAATTAGCAAATATACAACAGAACAGCACACAGCAAAAGTAAGCCAATTGTCAATGGCATGTCTTATTTCTCCATTCATATGCATGATTTCACGGAGGAAGATCAATTTGCAAAAAACAATGAAACAGTACCAACTCAAGATGGAATTGACAGAAAAGAAGAGGGAAAAACACATCTACTTAAGTTGATCAAAGAGAGAGAAAAAAAAAAAAAAAGGACTACCTATACCTTGTGGATGCACATATATATCTATCATTAACCTATTTCTACTTGCACACCAAAGAATCGACAAAATAGAATCACTACACCAACCTGACCACTATGTAGATCAACTGTTATCATCATTCCAGGTCCAAGACGACCTTTCATGATAACCTTTGATTCATCCATTGGAAGAACACCAACCTAGATAAAAGGAAAAAACAGCTTGATTAGTGGCATAGCTTATAGTGACTCTAAACCATTCTGAAGATTCCAAGGGCCCACATTCAAATGCAGGCAGAGAAGTTAGTATAAGGCAAATAAATCATTTCTGCAAGAGCCATCCACAATATTTAAGTTACAAGACGTAATGAATGGCTTATCTTTACAGGACTTAAGCTCCCGATTTGTCTTCGACATGTTTGAACTGCCAACATTTGTTATTCGAAGAATTTGCCTTTTAGTGAATGAATGATGCAAAACAAGTTTCGACAAGGTTGTGAGAAAAGAAAAAGGCATATGAGTCTGATGGATGGCGTTTAAGTTATCGCTGGCATAGAAATCCAGTCAACACCATACCATCACAATCCAGCTATGACTGCTACAATCAATGGGATAGAAGATTAACTTGTCTGGGGCTGGAAAATACTGATTTTGTGCTCCCTTTTATTTTGATTTGATTTATAGACATGTCATCTAAGAAATGCAAAGTTACGATCATGTAAGATCATCCTATAAACCTAAACCTTGATCATATACAGGCAACTGGAGATCAAGTTCATGTAGCTGAGCTCCTCACAAGTGCAAGTCGAGTCAATAGGCAATCCAATTGACCCCTTATAACTTCTTACTATATGAAGAAAAAATTAGTGATAAACAAAAACAGAGCACACCTCAGATGCAACATAGACAACATTGTCTATTGTCCGCCAATATCTAGCAGGGCGAAGTCCATTTCGATCAAGACAAGCTCCAACTGTTTTTCCATCGCTACAACCCCATGGTCAAAGAAAGAACAGAAAACAAAACGGAGTTAAAATATTTTGATTCAAACATTAACAAGAAAAAAGTACAAGTGCACCTTAAGATTGTTCACAAAGGAACCACCGTTCAGATAATTTGACAAGAAAATAGCCATTAGAAACCATGACAGTATGCAAGTAAGTAATCACACATAAAACTTGGCCAAATCCAGGTAATTTAAGCTTACAGCTGCATAATTGGAGACCCATATATCTGTGAGTCTTTCTGCGAACATTGTTAAATGATCCTAAATAACTACCTCCAGCATTGGATATAATATCGAAGTCAAGTCCATTTAATTGAAGTATAACAACAACAACAACATAACCCATCTAACCCATTTAATTGAAGTATTATCTGATTAAACTTTCACTGTCCTTTGGTGACAAATAAGACTGAAAATAGAGGAAAGCACACCTAATTGTTAATCAGACACGTATATTATTATATTAACATGTGCTCCGATGGAGTTAAATGTATAACTAAGATTGTGGAAGTTTCTTCCCGTCATTAAGTGGAAATGATCGGCAGCTATGGTACATGACCTGTTTGTTTCCACCTATGTTTACTGTAGCTTTAAAAAAGCATCTAAAACCCAGCTTATAAAAAGTTGACCTTTTCAGCTTGTTTTAAGCTTTTCAAGCTGAAGAAGCAAATAAGCTCAAACCTCAAAAGTGGAACCAAAGAGACAAACATTTCGAAGTCCAAAAACTTAAGCATGTGAATTCAAACATGATGCTAAATAAGCTGCAAAAAAGTGAAACCAAATGGGAGCCACTACCAGCTCCAAGATATGACGGATATGGATCATGCTAGCAACCACACATATTTAGTGGTACGTAAGGGGAGTCAACAAGTATCAAATACACGAGCTGATACAACACATGTGACAGAACTATGAAAGCATCCAAAATCTTCCACTCAACACAGAAGTGGAAAACTAAAAACCATCTGAACCATGCTAAGCTAAAAAGTCATCATTTTAAAACATTCAAACTTGTACAAGGCTTGTAACCGTTTTGTTTTCTCCTATTATTATATGTGGAATTCATTAATACAACAGTTCTTGTCCACTAAATCACCTGAATAAGAGTAAAGCCGGCCCATCCCAGGCCTCCATCTGACCTTTGTAGTAGTCGTAGAAATCAACAACCTAAGGAAAGAGAGAATTCTGAGCATCAATAAACTAGAATTTAGTAATTTCACTATAACCAGACAATAAGATAGTCCTGTTAAATAAACAGATTCAGGTGGAAACTAAGCATATGTCCCCATCAACTAAACCACAATGTAGTAGACAGAGTAAAAAGGAATCCCATCTTCATGTGAAAACCCAAAAGAAACAAAACAAAACCCAATGAATGAACACAGACGACGATTTCCAAAAGAATATATATTGGTGCTTTTGAATTTGATTGCACATATAGATTACCTCAGGATATCTAATCATCAACGTTGGATGATTCTTGTAAGCCTCTGGGACGAGAATCATTAGAGCTTCCTCGGGACTGCGACCACTTTTTATTAACAACTGAACACAGCGAAAGCAAAGAGATAGTCAGACAAGAACTATGTAAAGCATATTAAGAATGAAGCAGCAAATTAAAGGCAGGGCCTTCCCGGGGCAGTTGCAATAGTTCAAACAGAAGTAAAAAAGATAAATGATATGTGCTTATTAAGAATACAAACAAATAAATGAGAACAACATGCATACCCTCCCTCATAAAAATGGCTTATCAAATGTAAAAGGACAAGAGACTGAACCACTTCTAGTGAAGTTGGTTGCTCACCTCCCTCCCCCCAGTGGTGACCAAAGTTCAAGTCCCACGAGGGGCGGGGCTTTGGGGGCCAGGGCCATGGATAGCCTCTGGACCCCTGTGCTAACTCTAACACCCCCCACTATCCCCCGCTAATGTATACAATATTGGCCAAAAAAAAATGTAAAAGGACAAAGTAAGCAAAACCAGGTTAGCTCGTTTGTTACTTGTACTACTTCTATTCTTGAACTTTGATACAAGGGACCAAGGTTCAAGCAAAGATACTCCATTATCAAATCACTTATACATGAAATCCAGTTTAGATCCCTCTTATTGTTCCTTCTGGAAAGTCAATTGATATGAAACACCAATAAACAAACATATAAAAAAAAACACCCATAAACATAAATTTCAAGCAGCAATTACGTGGACAGTATTTATGTAGACATGACAAGTATAAAAGTGATGGCCCATACTTCTGCTGTGCTATCAAGGTTTGCAGAATCAGATGCTTTGGAGTTGCCATAAGGACGAATTTCATTTTCCCTACCACGCCAGACAGGAGAGTTCAATGAAGTCTCTCGAGATTGCATCCAATTCAAGTTACCCTGCATGAAGACCTCAGCATCAAAAATAGAAGGAAAAAGAAGAAACTCTAAAATAGGTAAGATATAACAAGTACGGAATTGGGAACCTGTATGGTGTTTATCTCTCCATTATGACCAAGTAACCTCATTGGTTGAGCAAGAGGCCACCTAGGACTAGTATTTGTGCTGTACCTCCGATGGTAAATGGCAAAAGGGGATTTATAAAGATCATTCTGGAGGTCAGAATAGAATCTACCTAGAACTTCCGAACGAAGCATACCCTTGTAAACTATTGTTTGGTTGGATAATGAACAAAAATAAAGTTCATTTCCCCAAGTTTCTGAGTTTGCTGCTCTTTCAATCAATTTCCGGCACACGTAGAGTTCTCTTTCAATGTCATCGACTTTTTCTTCTGTAACAACTCGAACAAAAACCTGCTGGATATTGGGCATGGTTTCTCTTGCATAGTAACCAACCACAGAAGTATCTACAGGAACAGGCCTCCATCCAAGCACCTCAAGACCTTCTTGTCTAAAGATATTGACAATAACTACAGTAACAATTCTTTCCACTTTCAGAAACAGAATACATGAAGAAACCCAACAGAAATAATTATGACTGCCAATTCGAGAGTATTAACCACCAAATAAGGGTAACGGAATCCAGAACAAAATTCGCAAAGTAGGACGTTCCCAGTATTCACTTCAATGGCAAACTTAGACCTATAAACTGGAATTTGATACAATAGTCCTATTGAACAAGAATGAAGAACGAATAGATACATACCTTTCACAGTTCCTATTTTCTAGTGGCACCTCATAAGTTCTATAATATACAAGTACACAACAGACAAACAAAAACTCATTTATGAAATATGTGAATTGAGCAAGTAACTTTAAAGAGGCACCTGACTTGGCTTCCTTTGTAAGGTCATCGTCTTTGGGAAGGAAAACCATTCCAACACCGGTGTGCAGCTTATCAAAGGAAGCAATCCCTTGTTTATTAGCCCAATTGTCAAAAAGATCCCATGGGATTGACGTCATCAATCCTGAACCATCACCAGAATCATTATCTGCACTGCAGCCCCCACGATGTTCCATGCAGCCAAGAGCAGCAAGAGCATCCTTAATTATGTCATACGAGGCTTTGTTCTCCAAATTGGCAATGAATCCAACTCCACAAGCGCCCCTTTCTGATATTATGTCTTCCAGGTTTGCAACCTGACAAAATAAGTAGAAACCAATAGAAGTGTCAGTTCACAAGTGCAACACTCGCGAAAGGATACTGAAATCATAGAGACCTACCATTTAGCAAAAACACAACAACAAAGACAAATATAGGAGCAGATCAATACGACGACAACTCATGAAAACAATTCTACGTTTACACTGCAGAACATTTTGATTTACAACATATTTTGGTTACGCAACAAGATTGACTAAAACTTTGAGCCTCAAACCATGGAAATGGGGTTCTGAGAGAACAATACGAGCATCTAGTCAGTGTGGTGGAATGCTGCACCCAAGAGGGTGGAAGCCCAGTAGCCACAGGTACCACTAGCTTGTACTCTAACCTGAATTAAAGTTCAGTTTCAATAATTCCTGAGACATAGGGAAACGAATGGGAATAGTGGCGTCCCTGTCCTTTGCCATGTCCATATTTGAGAATAGCCGTGTTCCGTACCCATGACCGTGTTCCCGTTTATGTCCGTGTCCATATTCTCAATATGTATTTGAAAGTGTGGAAAAGTGTGGAACAAGATCAATTTGGAAAAATAAAAACTGTTACTACAGTAATAATGTCTCGGCTAATTTAGTCATGTCCGAGGACCAATATGATCTTCAACATTCTCCATTAAGTTTAACAATACTGGCTACGTATGCATGAGCCAATACGAGATCAAACAATCATCTTAAAAACTCTAAAACAAAACAAAGAAAGAAACAACGACAAGGCACCTAAGTATCGGCATACTGCTAACAAACTAACATAAGAAAAGTGGGGACACCTCCTAGCATGTTGGATTCGTGTGTCCACAACCTGTCGAACACTGAAGACTCTTGAAACATGCAGGCATGTCCACGAACATTCAAAGGTCCTCCAACAGTTCCACAAACATTGCCGATAAAAAAATAAAAAAAAACAGTTTCACAAACATTTCAGAACTAACACATTGTCAACATATTTGTGACCTTTTACCGAGGGCTTCAAGAATTTAAAGAGACAACAAAAAATAAAAAAATAGAAAAGAAGTATGGATAGATACTAACAAATCTTTTCTTCAGACTTTATAATACTTCTAATCCGTTGGAGCATCTCCCATGGGTTCTCAAAAAATGTGTGCTAAAAATTAATAAAATACATTAAGTGGAACACATTTATGTGGATTATGGATGTGTTAGTTTAGAGATAAAATAGGTACTAAAATGGTTAGATGTATTAAGATATACATAAATGAATACACATTTCTTATACAATAATGGTCTTTTCTCTCTCCTCTCTCCCCCTTTCTCTCTTTCTCTCTTCTCTATCTCAGTTTCAAGTGTGCTAAGTAGTTCTCCAAACTTGGCACACTTTGTAGCACACACCTAAACTAGGACACTCTAGTAAAACAAGATAGCACTCTCATTATATCACTTAAAAGACACATTTGTTTGATAGTTCTTAACACACGTCACTGATACACTAGCTACCACACCCATTGGAGATACTCTTATCACTTCCAATTTGTTAGTGGATACCCAATACTTCTATAGAATACTATTGGAGCTTTATGTTCGAACATTTCCAGTATGAAGACACCGTAGTTGTGAAATCAAGATTCATAGGCTGTTTTTAACTTTTTATTGCTTTTGAGGCTTGTGAGAGTGGATGATTTGAATAATTGCAAATACTAGGGGGGCACCAGTACGAATATCTAGGACCATACAGGAAATATATTTTAAGTCTGTCGGATACAAGTGTAAGAGTCAAAAATCCAAGAGGAGACACGTGACCCCAATGGTCTTTAGCCCCCTGCCCGCTCCAGGATAAGTTTACCCAGAGATGGCATATCTTTGCAGCAAATAAAACTTCCCCACACATCTTTTCCTTTGCAGCAAATAAGTAGAGAATTACAATTGAACTGTACAAAAGAACTACTCCAGTAAAACACCAATTCACAAACAACTCCTCCCGGGCCAGTCCACACCAGACTCAGCTTTAATTGGCCCCCACAAGTGGATGGGGATTGATCACCAGGGGATTGGTCCGCACGTGTAACCCGGCCTAGACACCCCTTTGAGTCTGAAGGGGTATTTTCACTAACCAATAACTTGTGAACTACGACTTTTGGGTTTTGTTAGTTTTAGTTTTACGTAAATTTTTTATGTAATCGGAGTATTGGCTAATGGGCCCTGCAGTGTCAGTCTCCGTACATGCAAGCGGACCCAAACACCTCAGGGACTACCCGACTTTAATTGGGCCCTGGCTAGTGGACAATAGAGTTGGTTCCCAAATTAGTCTAGGTGCGTGTAAGCGGGACCCAGTCTCACTCAGAAGCTAGTAAACAGTAATTGCTTTCCAAATTAGTCTACGTGCGTGTAAGCCGCCCCGAGGCTGAGTCACCAAAGAAAATAAGTAAAAGGAAGGAAGGAAATCAAAACCAGACCTTGGGTTTAGAATCCGAGGAGGCATTGTCGACGCGTTGAAGATCGAGAACAGCTTTAATTGACCGAGACCAGTCCTTCCTCGACGCCAAACCCTGCGACCTCTGACTGCTCGAAGCCGCTCCGAGTCTCCGCCGAGTACTACCGCTACTGCTTCGATTCGACTTACAGCACAACCCGACCAAATCGACCAACAAGTGGCCTCTGTTTGCCGCAAAAGCCGTAGCCGGTCTGTTGGAGTAGAAAATCCGAGGTATAGGAACCGTCGTCGACGGCTGCACCGACATGGTTGAAAAGATCGACGGCTCAAAACCAGTAATAAACAGACACAGGTTGTATATATATACGATGATTATGTTTGTTTGTGTATGTATCGAGAGATAGGTTTTTAGAGAGAGAGAGAGAGAGAGAGAGAGAGAGGAAGAGAGAGAGAAAGAGAAGAGGGGATTGTGTGGAGAGGGGAGGAAACGGATAGATAAAGAAGGGGGGGAGAGAGAGGTCCGGAGCCACCCGACTACTCTCTTCTTCTCTCGCTAGTCTAAGTCTACTAGTGTCTGGCGCCTACTTCCTCGCCTTCGTTTTTCCGTTTTGGTGTTTATATTTGTGATGTGTGGCCAGTGTGTGGGCGTGGTGTGTTTTGAGTGTACTATGCTGAAAACGATACCTGCGGCCTGATTAGCTCGCTCCGCCAAACCAATTTTTTAAATTAAAAGTGATGTGGGTGAGATAATAACTTATCTCTGTCTCGTAAGGTATAAAATAAATATTAATTTTTTAAATTAAAATTGATGTATTATAAAAAAATGATGTACTGTGAGACTTATTTAAGTACTTAAATAGTACTATCAACTTTTAAATTAAATATGATGTATTGTGCGATAATGGCATGTCTCGTAAAGTATAAAATAAAGTACTTAAAAAATAAGAACTTTAACGAAACGGAGTTTTCCTTTAGTTGGTGGTATTACTCGCTGAATAACTAAGGTGTCGTTCCTCTTTCTTTTTAAACTCTTTTTCAAAAAGAATGTAATTTTAAATTAAAATATAATAAAAATGAAAAATAATTTTAAATTTTTTTTCACCGTTTAAAATATCTCAATGAGATCTACCAAATAAGATCCATATCAGTAAAAAAATTATTTGCGTAATCACATGATTTTTGAGCTTGAAATTATCTTTCTTTTTTAAAAATTCTTTTTTCTCAAAACTGGAACGGAGCCTAATTAGGATACGATTTTTAAAGGGAGCGACTATTCGCAGCCCCGTATTTCTCTCTTAGCGCACTACATTTCAGTAAATAGTTGTTGAAAATTATACATAACATTTCGGTAAATAGCTGTTGAAAACAAAATTATATTTCGGTAACTACATGTCGAAAATATGTTCAACCTTGGGTAAACAACTGTCGAACATACATTTTCGATAAATAGCTGTTGAAAAAAATATTATATTTCGGTAATTGTATGCTGAAAATGTATCTCAATTTCAGTAACTAACTATCGAGTATAATTAAAAAAATTTAACGGGCTAAAAAAAAATACGGAGTTACAAATAGTCGCCCCTTTTTTTAAATTCAGGCTGCAAGAAAATAATTTTGTGAATTCTTTATTTTCGACGTTGGACTTCACCCACGGGAAAAAAGAGAAAGAAAGAAACAAAACGATACCTACAGTGTGTGGTCGCGGTGCGTTTTTCTATTGTTCGTCTGGCGTCGTATCGCCGCTTTGATACTACTTTGATTTGATTCGAATCAGTCAACTGATTTTTGTTTGGGTAAATTGCCGAGGTCTACTCGTGTTTTTGACAATATATCATATAGGTACCTTGAGGTTTTTGAAATGATACTCACTTGGCGTGTCAAAAATTTGAGCAGTGCGAATGGTTTTACTTTACCATCAATCAAAAATGGCTCCTAAAATGGTAGCCTTATTATCACACATGAATATTTATTACACCATTCAGTGTATCTCCTTACAAATATATGAAGAAGCTCACCGCACCTAATTATTATCCTTCCAAATATCACAACAGGGTGAAACAGAAAATCGAAATAATTAATACCTAAACAAATGCTTGCTCACCACACCAAATCAATGGAAAATCGACTTCTCCTCCTCCCTCTCTCTCTCTCTCTTCATCAGCGCTTCCCTCTCCAAAATCCTAAATCACTTTAAAAAACCTTAGTTGCATGACTTGCGTCACTTAAAACAAACTTCAAAAATCCTGCAATGTTTTCGTCTCCAAATTTGTGTCACTACTACCATCACTGCTAGTTTTACAATAATTATCATCATAGCATTAATGCAGTTTGTGTTGGCATAAATTCAAAGTGTTTATATGCTACAATGTTTTCCTAAATTCGCTAACATTCTACTGCTCTGCACCCATGAGTGTGTGCAACCATATATCTGCACACATTTGTTGAGAAATAACTTGATTGGAAAAATTGTGGAAAATCCACTGATAAGAGAAATAAAAAGGTCATGATGAGCTAACGGCAAGGATGGAGCTAGGGATGACGAGTAGTGGCAATCTCCACCATAACGATTTTAAAAACTGCTAGTACTATACTATAATATATTTTGTTTACTCTCAAATTATATAAGTTTGTCACCACTAGATTTTTTTAATATTATTATTTGTATACACTATCTCGTTAGTCCTTCACTTTTTAGCTATATAAAGGAGCCAAAGACCAAAGGCGAATTATAATGGCCTAAGTGAAGTAAGACTAAATATGAGGTCTAAATTTTAAAAGACCAACATATAAACATTGACTTCAATGCAAATTATTTAAATAAAACGTGACAAGTACATCACTTAAAAAGTTAAGTGGAAAAAGTCCAAAAAATAAAATTTATGAAATTAGATTGCGCAATAGGATGAAGTAAAATTTTAGACAAGTTTCTTGATCGTATATTACATTGAGAAAAACATTCTTAGGAGCTTTGAGACCAATTCTACTATCCATGCTTTTAACAACATGAAAAAGTGTCACTATCCAACTGCATCACTTTAGTAGATAAATTGATTTTCATTTTTTTTTTTTGAATACTACGTGTGCATATGGAAAACATCATTTATTTTGGTTTTAGGAGGCTATTTTGAATTTTTTTAAATCAACAAATACTCATATTGTACCAAATTTATCATTATTGTTTTTATTATACATCTTCATCGCCACAAAATAAAATCATGACTCTGTCTCCGGCTAACAGTGTACCTTGATGGTAGAGAAAAAACTAGCGTATGACTAGGAGAGAAAGGGACAGTATGAGAAATAACACTTTTGTGTGGAATTATAGCTATCTACAGACGTAAAATAGATATAAAAATGGAATGTCAAACAAATTAGATGCTAACCTCATCAATTTCTCATTCTCTGAGATGACACACTAACAAAGGAGGCAAAGTGTCATTTCAACAAATTTTAGAGAGTTCTCTTTGATTTTTGAAAAATTTAAGTGCAGTTAGTGCAATTTACCCTTGTTATTCACTTGCCTTTCTCTTTAGGTCCGTTTAATAATTACGGAGAACGAAAAATCGAAAAAACATAAAATCATTAATAAAAAAAAAGAAGAAGAAGAAAACAAAAGTAAAAATTGTGTAGCTTCCGTCATTAGAGAATCTCAGTAACATATAATCACATGGACGAAGTGATCAAAGATTAAAAATATATTTTTTCTTCGTTGTTTAACAAAAAAAAAAAAATTTGAACGAAGTATATAATCAAAGAATTGCCAAAAACGGAACTAGTCAGAGTTTAAAACGGAAAACGAGTTGCAGTCGAGGTGATCGATAATATATTTTTTCATAACCGGGTATTCAGAATAAATCAGGCGTATGTCAATTAATTTTTGCATCGCGACTAATTTTTAAGCCCGAATGTTAACCAAATAGATGATGCTCAAAAAGATTTTGTTGACTAGGGTGGCTAGTTGACTGGTAGTCAGGGGCGGACCGAGTAAGGGGCACGTGGGGTCACGCCACCCCATTCTTTTTCTTTTCTTTTTTTATAGTTTATTTTTTATGCAAAAATCAGTGTTTTTTTTTTTTTTGGCAAAAATGAGTGGGAGAACAAGAAACCCATGCAAAAAGCTCGATGAGGAGAACTTGCTCGACGCTTGATTTACTTTGTCGTTGCCAATCGCTCGTCTCTATGTTCGTCGCCCGTCACCTCACTGTTTTCCTCACCAATCATCAATTAAATTTGAGGCTACACGGCAAAAGTAACATTTTATTGAAAAGACTTTTAATTTGGGACTAAATAATTTAGGACTTTTATTCTTTCTTTTAAAATTCGTAATATATATCTTGATTGTTTGGAAAAATTAGGCCTTCATTTCTTTACTTGGTTTTTACCCAGTGAATGAAATTTATAATTCAATTTTTCATAATTTGTGCCTTTGCACTTAATTTTAATTTTTACTTAAGATTATTAGTATAATGTGTCCCCATGTGAAGCAAATCATGGGTCCGCCACTGCTGGTAGCAGATAGTACCTACTAATCTTAGATAAGACCAACAGATGAGTATTTCACGAGACCTTTCGCTATGCAGTCTACTTATTTTAGTGTTTGGAAATTACACAAAAGTCATCAAGAATAAAGAAAAAAATCGACTAGATTTTGTTAGAGAAATCGTGTCAACTAGGGTTAAGCTCCTCTCCGTATGATCTCTAATCTCCACATCCTTCAATATTTTAACGATGATTGAAAACGTTCATCTTGTAGATTCCGCAGAGACGAACATTCACGCCCAAAATCAAGTTCATCGGAAATTTAAAAATGGATGAACAATTTACATATTTTATTTTACATAATGTACTGATTTTAAGTATAATTACTATTTGATACAAAACTGTACGTGCCTATGAATACCCAATCAAGCTAATTTTTGAGGGAGATATTTTTCGTTGTAGAGCCTACACGATAAACAATTTAGATCATTGTTATGAGTGCGGGGTAGATCCTAAAAATTAATTATTGAGGAGTGTGAAGGATAAAAGCATGGAGAGGTGCTAAACCGTGTGGACTAAACGTACTGCTACCTTTTCATAATAGGAAATTCCATTTTCTTATACTTTTTTTTGGTCCTCAAGTGACAGTATGTGGTTGTGTTCCATTTTGGCTCTTTCACCTATGGGGGCTTTTCCATTGTCCTAAAAGCCAACCCCCACTTCCTAAAAATATTAACAATAGGGGGGATTCAGATTATGTCCAGTGTGCCTCCCTCCAATCCCATCAAACGATATCCGATCAGCATGGTCATTATTCTTAACAAGATCTAAAAAATAAACAATTTTAATCATTGTTGTAGACTCGGGAAGAACCCACGAAAGGACAAAAACTAGGCGGGACTGAAGTGAGGCTTACATTGGATAGGATCTAAGTCGGAATAGGAGGGCCAATTGGCTTATCTTTTTGATAATTCAGAGTGCTCAGATTAATTTATGCACACATCAACTTAATTCATGGCTAATCAATTCCATCGCTTATTAACAGAGAGCTTATTTGAAGTCGAGATAAAATCTCGTACGATTGATCCCACCAGAGTTGATAGTATCTAGGAGGTTATGAACTCATGACACAAGAGGAAGCAAAACCTTAAATTTAAACCTTGACCACCCCATGCTAACTCTTTGGGGTTGACTTGCTTCATTTTTCCGACTCTAGTTTAATTTTCTTCATCAGAAAAATAGACAATATCCTAACTTCAACCCAATCCAATCACCGTGGACCTCCAAGCATTTTTTTTTATAAAAAAAAAAAGTTTTCAAAATAATTACTATTACTATCTTGTGTGAATTTTGCAAAGAAATCATTTGGCCCACTTAAATTTTTTTTGAAATTTGTTTTGGGCCCACTTATGTTGACATAAGCTTTGTTTGCTAACTTTTCCTTTTCTTTTCATTAACCACTTGAGCTTGATATACTTATGCCAGAAAGAAAAGAATAAAATTCAAATAATCATTCAAACAACACTATCTGCACACATTGAAACAATATTTGGAGTTAGCTGGAGGTACATAAGATTTCATCAATTCCAACTTTCATGTTGAAGGCATAAATTTCCTTGTTCAGTTGTGTTCGGACCTGGGGACCTGTAGTGAGCAAAAGTCACTACAGGGTTGTAGTGAGTATCGATCTCAACTGTCTATCTAAGCAATTAACGGTTCGGATTAAAAACAAACTCTTCTAGGGAAGAGTTATTCTCTTCCGTGGAAGAGGTTTTTTTTTTTTTAATCCAAACTATAGAACTTATGGACGGCTGGAATTGCTCATTACAGGGTCCTCGGATCCCTGGTGTTCATCCACTAAACTACAACATCCACTAAAAATGTTGCACAACCAGGCCGGTGGTCAGAAAATCTCAACTCCCTGCGCACATGACAGTTGACGTATCCCTTCTCCATGCCATAATATTCTGTCACACCTGCATTTTTTCAAAATCCTCATATTAACAATACTCCTCTGAAAAAGTCCATATTTACATGAATATATAATGCGTGAGAGCATCTCCACCTGAACCTCTAAAACTTTGGTATGCCGGATGTTTTGAAGTCTTACGCGGCAAGTTGGTATACGTCAAAATTTGAAAAACTTCCCACCCACCCCATATTGTCCAAATAGAAAATGGAAACTTTTAAGAACTGTTTGTGAAATATCAACTAAATGTCTCATAAACACCTGCTCTTAACGATATTCTAATTGAACATCTGAAGTTGAAAATAATTTGAATTGGGCTCCCCCCCGAAGTGACTACAGCAACCACCGTCAAATAAGAAACATAATCATCTGAGATGGCGATGAGCTGTTTAATTGGAACACCGATTCGTTCAAGTGTTTATGAGACATTTATGCGATAGTTTTGGGATAAGTTCAAGTGATTATGAGATATTTAGGCGATAGATAGGGATAGTTTTTGAATTTCCCCGAAAAAGCTTCCCATTCAACGCCATTTTGCTTCAAAGAGTCGCTCCTTCAATGCCCCAACTTGAAATATCGAGAATTCATTAAGTTGGCAGCTAGGAAGATGTCCAAATGAGGAAATGCCATCTGCCATATCAGAAATAAATGGTTTCGGGTGGAATGATCAAATCTTTCAAATAGTGATTTGAGTAGAGACGCTCCAAGTTCTAAATATCTATCTTGTTTCGTTTTCAATGGGTATGGATTTGACGCTTGCTGATGAAAAGACAAACATACCATGCTGGAGTTCTCCTTTTGCTCTTTGATTTTTCAATCTCTCCAGCATAAGCATCTGAATTGTTGTAATATTTGTATGTAGGTGCAAAGTAGATCTTCTCTTCTTTCCATCCGTTGAATACTCGGCCGGCTTCCCTTTCGATCTTCAGCTATCAAAAGAAAACCACAAAGGAAAAAAGGAACACCATGTCATTGTCTTTTGAGCAGTGAAGAGTAAACCACAACACTGAACAAGTGAACATAGAGTCACTCGCAGAACACAAACTCATTTCACTTTACTCGCTTGAAACGGAAAACATGGTATTTCGGAAAAGAGAGAGTTTATTGGATGCATTTCAACATCCTGAGATTTTCATGTCGTATGGCTCATTGTTCAAATCTTTTGAGTCTCTAAGAAATAACACAACATCCCAGAATATGATAAAGCAAGGATAGTTACTAGTCAGAAATCCACTCACTTTAGCTTCTGCGTGACGCTTTTAGGGACTTTTAAGGGTCACTATGCAGTGCACATCACAGGAAGAAATGGTGGATTTCTAGGTACAGGATAAAGATTGCATTGTATTGCTTGATCGAATGTTAACCATTACATCGAAGGCCTTTTATATCGGCAAATGTATTAAAACCTATTAATGAGGTGATACAGACATAATTTGTAGGGCGTGCATAAGGTCAAAACGTGTGAGCTATGGTTGGCTCAAGATGATGACAGCCGAAAACACTCAGCATATCATTATCTCTGATATATGTTTTTAACAGAAACCCAAAGTCTCTATTTGAAATAGGGCCCAGATCATTACGTCTATCAACCCAACTTTCAGCCTGTTCACTGTCCTAGGCTGCCAAAAAAACTGGCGAATAGGGAAACAGATCCTTTGGAAGATGAAAATACCAATTATGATCTAACCCGCGCTTTAGTTTTATTCAAAAACTTAATTTCCATTGTATGCCAAAACACCTTTCAGCAATTCCCGATCAGAATTGTTAGATATCTACCTGATCCTTATTGAGAAGTGCATCCCAGTTGTTCTCGTCCACAAATTTTCTGGTCTCAGCGAAGCTCAGAGCAATTCGGTAGTTTAAATCCCCTAACCATATGATTCGGCTGCAAACAAATTCAAGTGAAATGGGTTCAGAAATTCATGTACACAAGTTGAAAATTTCAAACTCCTACAACTAGAATTCTCGGAATGCTTACTCGTGTTCTAGAATTTTCTCCGGCATCCTCCTACTATACAGTCTTTTGCAGATCTTAGTAAACTGAGCATTTTTAATAATCTCTATAACATCCGAATTTCTTCTAAGCTCATCCCCTTCTTTCTCCCCGGATGCCAAGTGACTGCAGACAAAATAAAAGCTTGTCTGGTGAAAAGACATACTCAACGAGATGCACCCCTGAAACAAGGAAATCATCACATATGTGAGAAGTAAGAACATTTCAGAGAAATCATAATTCTATATAGTTACCAAGTTTGCATAATCACATACATATGCACATATTCATATCAATCTAGCAAGTCTTTCTCGTACTACGAAGCACCAATACCTTTAGAATGGAGTTGTTTTCAGATCATTCAAGCATTGGATATTAATACTGACCCGATACATGTATCCAATGATTTTTCCGAGACGAATACATATTTTTTTTTTTTGATCGGCTAACTAATCCTTATACAATCAGATACTCTCACTCACATATCCTAACTTTTATATGCAATAGAGATGGTAACCTTTCTTGAACTAGAGTACAAAAGTTTAGACAGATTACATAATAATTTCCAAATATTTCGGTTACCTCCTATTGGGAAAGAAATACTTAAAGTATTTTTTTTTTGTATTGACAAATCCTTAAAATTACACAAATGTGTTGCATGAGTGTATCCGTACTCATAAGCCTACTAGTGCTTAAATTAATGCCTAATTACCAAATTAGCTTCTCACCATTCTTAAATTTATCTTATTCTAAAAAAAATCGACTAATGTATCCCCTTCTTAGACATACCCTACTTCTTTAGGATTTTCTGTAACAGCGTGTATGTATCCCTAATGTATCCATTCTTTATAGTAATAGGATAATTTTGAATCATCCTCACCTTGTTCCCCAGGTAACCCATGATTCCGCGACTAATGTAGGAAGTTCTCAAGTGGCCAATGTACTGCACTAGCTCCTTCCTAACCCAAATAGTAAGGAAGATTCCCACCATCTGCTTGCATGCTATAAGGCTATACTTGATCATGTTACTACCAGAAGACGGGTTAGATTCAGGTACAACGAAACTATCCGGTCCAATGTCTGAATTGCTTAGAATTTAAAATTGAAAACTCTTTTATATTTTACTTGTTTAATTGGCTTGACGATTATTTCTCTTTTTTCAAAAATTTCTCATGCTTGACGAGCTAACAGGCTAAGAAATTCAACAAATCTTACATTTAGCATTTCATATGAGAAATGTGTAGCAACTAGCAACAACTTGCATATATGGATATCTCGGGGAGGGAGAGAAAAGAAAGAAGATTTTGAAGCTGTCATCACCGTGACAAGGGGTGAATATCCATAGGATAACAAAATCTCATATTGTTATTGCTCCTATGCGACAAAAGTCAGGTAATAGGAAAACAAATACAGTACTACCAAGTATCATCTTAATTGTCTTGAATATTCCCCGTATGAGAAGTATCAAAGACGGAACCAGGATTTTACCCTAGTAGTGGCGAAATATATACTAAAAAAATAAAAAGATGTATTATAATATTAATAGTCATCGGCTCCAGAAAAAATTAAAATAACATAATAAAAACTATAGTAAATGATGTTTTACATTTGCACATGAAGTATGAAGAAAGACTAATTTTAATTTTAGGTATCAATAATGCCACTCCAACAACAATAACAATAATAACAGAACCCATGTAGTCCCCAATTATTGGGAGTATGAGCGGGATAGGATTGGAGACAGACCTAACTTTTAGCAATATATACAAAGTGACTGATCTCAGAATAGCACTTAAATACTAGCCCCCCTATACATGTTTTCCTGCTGAACCATACCGCCAAATGAAAGCCAAATGGCATTAGAGAGGGCAGGTCTAAAAACCCAATTCAATTTATGTGTACATTATCATGCTTCCTTCATTGTAGGTTAAGTTATTTTAGGGTTAGAATTAATGTGGAGTTTTTTTTTTCTTAATTACATATCATGATTTATATTATTTCACTTTGGCCCATTGAATTTAGTTTTAGAATACTTTTTTGGGTCTCTTTTCTTGAAAAAAATAGAAGATTTATGACTAGTACATAATAAAAAATAAGGAAAAAAATCTAGGAGCAGCGAGCTATGATGCACCGACACGGACACGGACACCGAAACCGACACCGGGACACGGAAATTCTAAAAAAATGGGGACACGGACACGGCGGGGGACACGCCACGTGTATATTTATTTATTTATTTATATATTAAATAAATAAATAATTATAGTTTGGCACCCAATTTTTTTTTTAAAATTACAGTTTGACCCCTAATTTTTCAAAAATTACAGTTTGGCCCCCAATTTTTTTTAAAAAATTGCAGTTTGGCCCCTACCGTATCCCCATCGGTGTCCCCAGCGGTGTCCCTGTGAAAAATTCAAATTAAATTATGGGGTACGTGTTCCCGCGGTGTCCCCGTGTCCGGCACTGGGATACCTCGACTTTTAGAGGTGTCGGTACTTCATAGGTAGCGAGACTATATAAATTGGAGATAATTTTTTTTTCACATATAATAATTGCGTTTTCTAAAATTCTTGTCGTGGCGACCGCTGCCACTAAATCCCTTGGTCCCATCCTTGAGTATCTCAATCCAGAAGCTAACCATTTAGTGCAAAGAAGCTCTAGGAATTGAAAGCACATGCATGAACGAGGCTTCTCTGGGAACAATAATGCTACTTAATTAGCACGATCGAAAAGCTTGATTAAGGAGACTAAAGTCACAATATATATTTGGAGAGCAAATGCCCTTCCTTTGGTAATCCCATAAGCATATACGTATAATCTAGTACGTGGAGAATGCCTTGTTTTTAAGTCGCTAATTAATGGTGTTATCAATTTTCTTGAACAGAAGTATTTTGAGGCATGAGTCCTTATATAGCTCCAAACCAAGTTTAATGAGCCTAGCTAGCTAGTAGCCTCCCATGCAAGTATTGGTGGAATATATTGGTTCTCTATTGACTTTAACTATGAAAAGGAAAGAACATACGGTTTAGGTATTTTGGGAACATGGAGCGGGCTGTTTCCCTTGGCCACAAAGCAAAAACCGAAATTGCATTATACTTTGCAAGTGAAGTACGTACTTACATTGCAAGTGAAGTATGGGACCGAAATTCAGTATATTGTCCAGATAAACAAAGAAGATGATTAAATTGCACTGGTTCGGCTTAACGGCAAGGTGCTTCCCGGTGGTTTGGGCGTTGTTGAGGGTCATGTCTCCCGTCGGTTATCTCTTCTTGGGGATTTTCGAATCTGCTTAACGGCGAGTGGAGGCTGCGGATGGCGGAGTTGTTTTCCGCACTAGGTGAATCAGTCTGTGGTGGTGTCCAATGGAGGTGTGGAGGGTTCTGTTCTGCTCGGTGTGGGGTGTGTAGAACCATTGGAGGCTTGCGGCAGCGTTTCTTGGAGTCCAGGTGACCTGTTTTCGTAGGCCGTTTATACGGGCCGAACCAGCGATTTCGTGGCGGTCATCTCCGAGATCTCTTCACTTGTGGGGCTCACGACGGCGCGAGTTTACTGGTGTGTTACTCTCTGGCTACGGTGGTTTGCTAGCTGGGTGGAGGTGGCCGGCGTTTGGGTAGCGGCGATGGTGTCGAGCAGATTTAGGGTTTGGGCCTGGCCCATTTGATGGCTGTTTGGGCATTTTTTGTTTCTGAGCTGTTAGATGCATTTTAAGGCCATTAGGTGGTTCAGGTTTTGCCCGTTTGTCCAACATTTGATTGGATTTCCCTCTCATCTCTCCCATTCTTAATAATATTTTCCATTTCAAAAAGGAAATTGACTTCTACACTTTTCTTTTTATCAAATACATTCAATTTTTTTATCTTTATTCATGTGAATTTATTTTTTTACCCTTTCATAAGTTCACTTTTTTACACATTAAGGGACAATAGAGTAAATTCACACCAAATAAAGACAAAAAAAAAGAAGTGTACGTAGTAAAAAAGAGAGTAGAAATCAATTTCCTTAAAAAAAAATTGATTAAATTGCACAATGACGTCTGCTAAATACACAACCACTTTCGATTAGTTAATAATGAACAAGTACGAGATGTATGGTAGCCATATATCGTAACAATGAGTTTATAATTACATAAGTTGGCACTTCTTTTGTTGGGAAACGGTTTCCAAAAACCAGTAATGATGAGTACATATTAGACAACAAAATTTCAAAACCCTACAAGGCGGAATTAGGATTCTACCTCAACTCCTTGCGACACTAACGCTGGTTGAACTTGTTATAGCACGCCTTGTTATAAACCACGAATATTGTTCAACCATACCTTACGATTTTCTATCGTATTTCCTGCACTTCTAGAACTCAAATCGAGTGTGGACTCTTTTATGATCTGTTTGCTCTCTTTAAGCCTGCCTCTATTTCGTGAATAATAGAAAAATGTATATCTGACCTAGAAAGCATAACGTGTATATATAGGGTTACGATAGGGACTTAAGGAGTATTATGTCTAGGCTTCCAGTGTAAATAAGAAAAACCTAATCCCACCGGGATTCTATTTCTTATTTCGCTAATTATAATTCACCCCACTACAAAATTATAATTTCATTCCCATTCTTATCTCAATATATTACGAGCTCCATGATATTAAATACTTATTAATCTCCCCACGTTAAGATTACAAATTTCCGTTGATTAAAATAAATTACTAACACTTTTGATATTCAACTTTATGCGGTAGGATATGAAGATTCCATTGCAATGCCACAAAAGCCTTCCTTTGCATCAATATCTCTTTGCATACGTATGTACCCTTCTTCAACCGGACACGGGGGGCTGCTGTCCCAATTTTGGGGCCTACCTCGGTTTCGCTCCGATGATCTGAATTGTTCACTTTGTAGAGCTTGTTGAGTAGAACAACTATGCAAAAAATCAGCTTAATCGGATATCATTAAATACCTGATCGAAACCCATATAACTCTCAGTCTATGGGTTACAGTGGAATTGATCCAGTGTTTTGGATCCATTCTTTTTAAGATAAAAAGGTTCCGATTAGGTACTTAATGATATCCAATTAAGCTGATTTTTTGCATAGTTGTTCTACTCGACGAGCTCTACAAAGTGAACGATTCGGATCATCAGAGTGAGACCGAGGTGAACCTCAAAATGGGGCGCAACAAGGGGACAACAGCCCCCCTCCCTCCGCCTCCCATCCTGTGCCCCATGAGTTCTTTACCAGCCAGTACTTGGTCTCATCATCACTAGTTCCGCATCCCACAGCTGTTACACCATGGTCATGGTCAGTGCCACATTCTCATGTACAGACCCCGTTTGAGTAGAATTGGAAGTCGGATCCTCCTGCATCAATGGCCACAGAGACTGGTTGGTTTGCAACAGCCTTCAACAAAGCACTCTCACTATTAGTGGGCCCGTCTTCATAGCCAGTTATCTTGGCTGCATAGTCAGAGGCTTTGTTTTCGTTGCAAGCGCCATCTTCCCTGGTAGGGATAGTCTTTTTCGATGGTGAGGCCAGGATTCTTTATGATAAATTGGAATGCATCGTCCATTAGACCACCATTGCAGCCTTGATCATCTTCACTACTGGTGTCACAGTCAACTACTCTTGCTCAGACACAGGGCCGGCCCAAGGTATTTGGATGTCTTAGGCCAAGTGGTGGAATAGTGCCCTACATAAATTTTCTAATTTAAAAACAATAAACAAAAATACTTTTCTATATATAATTTTCATTCATACTATTTAACATGGTAAATATTTTGGTCTTAATGGCTTGTACGGTTGCAATAATATTCAGTAGACTCAAGTTTGAATCACAACAGCCCCAATTTGTGTGATAGAAGAAATTTTTTTTTGGCAAAAAAACAGTTCAAAAAAGTACCTTAACAGGATTTGAACCTAGGCAACTTATGTAAAAGAGCAAACACTTTACCATTGAACCATCAAAGGAATTTGTATTATAATTACACACAGAAAATATATATACTTATCTAGGAAGAGGGTGCCCCATTTTTGGCCCAAAATATGGAGGCCCAAGGCGGCGGCCTCTTGAGCCTCCCCATTGGGCCGGCCCTGCTCAGACAACGAGATTAACTTACCATTTTTCAATTTATTTATTCCTTCCATGGCTGCCACAGCCGAAAATGCCTAGCAACATCCTATAAATGGATAACAAATTGAGTGTTAGAATATATGCAATATCTATTTACTATTTTTCTTTATAATCTTATGACAAATAAAAATAACTTATCGCACTGGCCTTGGTCTTTAATTAACAAGTATTACAGTCCCTTCCTTCCTCCAATCCATGCTAGATGGTACCGCTATAACATTTTCATATTTAAAGGAAGATGTTATAGTGGAGCACACATGACTCTTGAATTTGTTGCTCAATTTGAACTCACTGGTGAGAGCTGCAAATTGATTGATCTCAAGCTTTTATGGCTTCTTGGCGACTTTGTTGATAGAATCTATATACTCCAAATTGTTCTTGAATATCTTCAGTCGTTTTCCCTCCTCCTCGCTATCCTTGTATACACGTCTGTTATGAGCCAACCATTCCTGATGCTTTTCAAATTTGGATTCATCTTGGAAGGAGCGAAATGTGGCTTGAGAAGCAGTCATGACCCAAAACCTACCTTGAAAGTCATGACCGGCCAAGCAGGTGTTAAGCCGCCTAAGGCCTGCTCATATTCTAGTTTAGGGATTTCTCGCATCATTGCCATTTTAAACTATATAAGCAAAGTATGCGGTAGCGTAAAATAAATAATATAATCCCAGGGCTTCTAGGTGTACAAAGATAATAATTACAAACCATTAGACTACACATGATTCTCCACGGTTATTTTAGCATTCCATTCAGTCCAAAACTTGCTATCTACCTTAACCTGAAAAATTGAAAAAGGTTTTCATAAGCCGAAACTCGGGTGAGAAACGTATACCAAAGTTACAAATTTGACAATGAAAATACCCCACATTATAAAACAGTTTAAAGCAACAATCCAAATATTTCATTGAACATCCAGTACATGCATTTTAGCCTGTAAGCTTATTTCTTTGGTCCAAGAGATGGACTCTTTTCATTTCATTTCTCTTTCAACTTTTACACTTTTGAGCGGTAATAGCATTCAACGGTATTTTTGCTAGTCGGTTAGGGAGCGACCCCATTGAAGAGTGGTAAGATATCCTTACCCGGTGATGCCTAGCTCCATCTCCTACCTTATTACTTCACGCCACTAGTATCTTTACCCGTCCCCTAGCGCTCGGGACACCGTTCGAATGAATCCTATTATCACGAGCATGTACTAGCAACCAATAAAATTCAAGTTTCCAAAACATATTGCCATGGTCTAGATTTAACCGTAACACATAAGATTTATAAACAAGTCATCGCATGTATTTCCCATTTATCATCATCAATTCAACCAAGTAAGAAGCTCAAATTCCATATTTTCCAGTAAAATCAAGCAATGGCATTTCATTCCAAAAATTTAGAAAATACAGGTAACTAAGGTATGCGCAACTCACCTTTAAGAAGTGCTTAATTCATCACGTATGCGAGATACTCCATTGAACTGGTACCTACTCCATTGAACTGGTACCTAAGTAGATATGCACTGATTATCACTAACCCACAAATATTGCTTAGTAATTTGTCTAAATTAGTACACCCTTGTAGGACCCGTAATAGTACGTACTTGCTTGTGAGGTTGGAATATGACCTTTTAGGACCTCAATTGAGGGTTACTCCAAAATCACCATATCGGCAAAAGGAGTTTATGAAGGTTTGGGGACAGAGAAGACACAATTTGAAGAGTTGGGCAATCATAGAATTCCAATTGGCTACACTACATATTTTTCCATAACTCAGAGGCTAATACTATAGATATTTCAAGACCCAAATTGAACAATCCAATCAGATCACTGGGTTTGGTTCAGGAGTTCGCAGGTGCTGTTCCAGTAAGCAACCGGGAAGTTCAATTCAAGTTTCTAAGACTCTCATTTGAGGTTTAATTTGTTGTTAGTCCGAACCCTAGCGACAAGTCCCTGTTCCGGAAATAATAATTCTAATTTTGAGACGCAAATGGTTATGGGTTACACTACAGATACATATGAGAATAAATTCTTTACAAACATTTGTTTCCTCCAAATCAATTGCATTGCGCCACGTCACCATGTTTTATTAATTGGGACCACTGTTTTGACACGTGTCACAATACAATTGATTTGGAGGAAACAAATGTTTACACGGGCGGTATAAAGAATTTATTCTCGATACATATATATATTTTTTCCTACTCTTACGTAAACTAGGGACTGAGAAATGAAGTTTACCGTGAGAAAGAGGATAGAGATTCCGATGAAATATGAACGGAAGTCGGCAGTCGGCGTGAGAGGTTGGAGGAACAGGAGTTGTGCTGCCGCTTCTTCTTTCACTTTGTGTTTTCCCTTTTTTTTTTTTGTCTTTAGTTCCCTTAAATTCCCTAGAATATATCATAGCTATCACATATTAGAAGCTTATGCTGAATCACCACCCACGTGTCATTCCATTTGAATCACGAGACACGTGGCATTGTGTATCTAATTGTCACGACTTCTGTCCGATCGCGTCCAAATTCATAAATTCAACATAGACTAATAAAATTATGAGGACTTCGTGGTAACTACTTGTAGAGATATTCTAGTCTAAGATCGACTTGAGATTTGATCTATAATTATACGATCTATGTAATTCTCGCCCTTCATACGTACGATATATATATGTCTAATCAGAAATGTACTAATTTAAAATCGAATTTCGGTTTGGATTTTTAAGATTAATAATGGTGTTTTCCTTTCCACCCTCTCTTGCATATTCACGTCCCTTTCTTCATTTCCTAGTCTACCCAACTCAAACTAAACTCAATTCCTACATCACCTAGATGCCCACTACTAACAACCATGCCTTTCGTTTCACACAACCTAAACAGTCAATTACCTAGCGTATTATCGACACTCTTCCCGGAGGTTGTCTTAGCTTCCATTGTCAGGAACAGTCAAGAACCTAAATCACAATGAAGAACCCTAGGCTAAGTTTTGCTCCCTGAAACACTATTGCAGGACAAGAAAAACCATGGTTTGAGTGTTGGACTGCTTTTCCATCATTTCTCCTAAAACCAATTGGTGTTAGTGAAAGCTTCAATTAAGTCTTTTATGACATTCGATATCGCACCCGCAAGTCTGTTTTTAGCGGTTGCAGAGAGTGACATTGTGTAACTAAATCCATGAGGGTACTCTGGGCCCAACAATCTCTCCTTCAAGATGACGCTCCCGCGACTCAAACCCATGACTTCCTGATTCTAATACTACTTGTCGGACAGCTTTAAATGAGTTTTAACCGACCAACACAAATAAGAATATCTCATACTTTTTCATAACTGATGCAACTTTTAATGGTGTTTTTCGAGAATTTCATCATAGACCTGAAAATTTTATTTTACCATTGTTTCAATAGTCGAAATTGATCATGTGAAAATGGATCATGTTAAATTTGGCCATAACTCTATTGGCATCCTTTTATCAAGAAAAATGGGTATGATGAATTCTGATCATGAAAAAATGGTGTTGATTGCCAAGTTACTGCATCTGAATTGGTTAATTTTAAATAATCGAAAAGTCACTAATATTTAACAGATTTATCAGATGTTTTTTTTTTTTGATCCTAGATTTATCAGATGTTAGATTTTACTTCTTTTGGCTTGATAATTAACCCTCTTTTTCTGACAAATTTCTCATGCTTAATGAGTTAAAACAAATAAAAACGAAACAAATAAAAACGAAACAAATAAAGAAAGAAGCATATCAACTAATAGGTAGACATTCTAAAAAAATCTGTCATTTGGCATTTCACATGAGAAAATGTATAACTACTTACAAATGATACCTCAGGTCAGGAGAAAAAAAACAATAAAAATTGAACCTGTTATGATGAAGACAAGGGGGACAAAAGTCAAAGAAAGAGGAAAACCAATACCAAGTTTCCATTTGTCTTGAAAATCACCCGAGTGAGAAGTATCTCTATCCAGAAGCTAACCTTCTAAGGCAAAGAAGCTTTGGGAATTAAAAACACAAGCACGAGGTTTTTCTGGGAGCAATATTTGGTAAATGCATTATCGTAGTGCTACGACTAAGAGGCTGTCTCTTTCCTTCCAAGCTGAGAAGCGAAATCATGCTATTTGAGTTTGAGCTCATGTTTGACTCATTAGAAGCTTGTTTGAGACCGGCTAGACCATTTCTTGGAGCTCGTTAAGATTTGAAGCCAAACTTAAACAACCTACTACTTAGCTCGTACAATTTTTGACAGGTGAAAAATTCAGCTAATCTAGATTGACTCGTGATCCGTTTGATTTAAACTTGTTTAAGATCGACTTCACCTGATAAACAATTCAAGTTTATACATACTTTTGAAGCTAGCTCAAATTTCAAACCAAACTTGAATAACTGAAGGCTGGATTTGCCCGGCTCATTTATCAGCCCTGCCGACTCCCTCTGGGGATGGGTACACTAGCATAACCTTCAAACTAAGACTACCATAAGCGACTGCTCATCTGCTCTAAGCTCACAACAAAATGAATGGCAGGAGAAAACCTTCTTTCTGACAAGACCTCCGAGAGAATAAAGGATGAAAGGTAAGAGAAATGTCCCCGGAGGAGGATAAATTAGCTACCTAATTTGAAAGCATCTACAAAGAGGCCAAGGCAAACACCAGCCTTCCAATAGTTTATCATCGCCACCAAAGACTGCAACCTCCCGGTAGTTAGAGATGGGCGCTTCCTTCTTCTGTACATGAGCATGCCAATACCCTCGATGGCAGCAACCACGACACCTGCGACAAGCACATCCCAGTCGCCAGTTTGTCCTAGAATCGTAGCCAGTGCATTTGCCGTGTAGAAGCCCAGTAGAACTAGAAATACCTTCATGGGAAAGTTCTTTCTAGCCGCGTTCAGTTTCTCCAACAGCTGTTTCCCGCCTGCACTCGCTATCCGGCCCAATCGGGTCCCGCGCAGGCCCTTGGCATCGTCGTCAAGGCGGTCTTGGGCTTCTTGTCCACCACTGGGAATTCCACCAGTGTCTAAAGCAAAGGCTATTTTCCAAACCTGTCTTTTCTGGAGAGAACTGTTTCAGCATACAAACAGCAATGCACATACATGAGCTCAGAAATAGGTGTTAGGAACTGCCGATTAACACTACTCATGCGTAAGAAAAGGAACAATAAAAATCATACATTAAGTCATATTTTCTCTATCCTGCGTTAAAAGGATCAGTCAATTCACAATTTGATCCCTTATTAGTCACATGTGGTAGCAACTTGATGATGAGGCATCATCCACCGAGATGGAGATAAAAGAAGGTGATCTTGTCATCAGAAACAGTATTTACGTGAAAGAAGCATTAAACGAGAAAATGAGAGGAGAACCATAACAAACACTACACATCCACGATAAAAAAAAAACACTACACATCTAAACTCAGTGGTGACTCCAGAAATTATTGATGATGGAGTCATTCCCTTGGTACATAATCCTTGAACCCGATTTCCTCTATGGGGAAGAAAGACAATTAAAAAACCCGCAAATATTAGCAAAACTACAATTATTGTTAACCAAGGAAAAAAATTCGGGGTAGTTAATTGCTTAAGATTTCCTCAAAGATACAGGCCAACCATTGCTGACATACCTGCAAAAATCGAGGCGGGTGTAATGTTACCAGCTCTGGACCAGGATTTTCCAATCATTGCTTATTATTTAGATCAATGTTCTAAATGGCGCTTGGCGCTAGTAGGGCGGAGACCCACCTCCAAGAGCCAAGCCGCCTAGGCGGCGCCAAGCAATTCGGCATTTTTTTTTTTTTTTTAACAAACCATTATCCAATCAAATTATATTCTATGAATCCATAATGCAAATTTAAAGTTCTACATAACCATAATGCAAAGTTTAATGTACAAACCCAAATGAAATTAGTAGTAGCAACTAGCAAATTAGTTGAATAAGACAATAAGTAGAAATAAATGAAATCGGAGATCCCTATTGCCAAGTTCGAAGTTCATCTCCTTCCTCTAACTCTTCTCCTCCATACCCTTTCAAAACTTGATCTCCATTAGTTTAATACTATACATTTTAAGCCACCAAAGGTGCCGACGACACCACCAAGACCGCTAAGACCGCCATGGCCGCCAAGACCGCCAAGGCCGCCTAGGCGGCCGCCAAACACCGCCAAACCTCCCTGGACGCCAAATCAAGCGCCAAGGGGTATTGGCGTGGCGGCAGGGCACCTCCAAGCGCCTAAGCGGCCGCCATTTAGAACACTGATTTAGATGGGTCACCAGTTTCTCAAGAAAGATTTATGCCAACAGCTCTTGCTCCTTTCTTCTCGATCCTCGCATTGCATTCACACTCTCAATTATCACTCTAGCGGATTTTAGTAATTTAGGATGTGTTTTAAAGATACTTTCACACTCGTGCTCTCGCACTCGCCCATGGATTGTGTGACTTAGGTCATTCCTAAACCCACATACAAATTATGATATAGGACATTAAACATTAATTATTATTTTTAACAAACAATGTACTACAATTTCAATTAAACATATAAACAAGTAATAAAAGAGACTAAAACCATCTTAATTATGTTTTCTATTGCTTTCACAAAATGTAAATAAATTACATACATGAATTTTTACAATTGCACAAGGTATTACTTTTGAGAATCATTGCTTAATATTGTTATTGTTGATAGTAGTAGTATCAAATATTTAATTTGAAGTTATAATTGTTATGAATAGGGAAAATTTCTTATATATCCCTTCAACTTTGACCAAAAATTCATTTTGGTCTTTCACCTTTCAATTTCGGCATAAAAATACTTTGACTTTCCAATTTTTTTCAATGTCATCCTTTAGAAGGAATCCGTTTTCTTTGAGTCCGCGGCGGGCCGTCTCCGGCCACCGGACGGCCGATCCAAGCCGTCCAAATATTCTAAAAAAAAAACCGAGAGGACTAACGCAGGAATCAACGGCATCCAATGTGTGTAGGGTGCTTGATCCAAACACCTTATTTTTCGTGTATATATGTGTGTAGAGTGCTTGATTCAAACACCCTATTTTTCGTGTATATATGTATATATCCCTAAAGGATGACATTGAAAAAAATTGGAAAGTCAGTATTTTTATGCCGAAATTGAAAAGTGAAGGACCAAAATGAATTTTTGGTCAAAGTAGGACTTGGATATAAAAGAAATTCTCTTATGAATACTTTTCAAACACTATGTTGCTTAGTCGCTATATAAACTGTAATTTTGTGGAAATTAAAACCTGAAATACTGGAAAATTAGACTAAATGAATACTTGAGAAATTGACTAATGAAAACTGTTACAAAAGTTTTAGTCGTCTATAGTACTTTATTGGAACTGGGTTGCTTTTCTAGGAGATATTATTGTTGGAATAGTGGTGTTATAACGTTATTAATGTTTAGTTGCATGGGTAGTATTGTCCTTTCATGTAATAGGGTTTACTTAAGGTTTCTATGTTTTCCCATATAATGATGTGGTGGCCTCTTGTAACAAATATACTGAATAATAGAATTTCTCTCTTTTTAGTTTCACTACATGGTATCAGAGCATAAGATCTAGGCTTGGGGGATATTTGCTTTCCGGCGGGCGGCTTATGCCTCACCGCCATCTGCCGGGCACTCATCTATTCTATAACAAACCACAGAATCTGCACAGTAGTCGTATCTTCTTCCTCCACTTCAATTTTCTCTATTGTAGTTTTATTATTTCTTCTTTTGATCCTTTCGCTCACACTGTTCATCGTTGTTACTATTCATCACGCACTGTTATCCAGTCCTTACGGTTTTAAAGAGCCAAGGTTGTTTTTTTTTTTTTACACTTCAATCCCTCATGTTTGTTTTATTATAGCTTGGCCTCTGAACTTTGCAGTATTTGTTTTGGTCCTTGCTTTTGTAGCAGTGTGACAGTTTGGTCCATTGTGGATATTTCTCTGCTTTTGGTGAATTTATGAGCAAGTCTTTGTCTCGTTATTTGGTCGTTAAATCCCCATTTGTTGTGCCACAAGCACCTTGTCTTGTTGTGATCCGTGTTGGATCCTTTGTTTATCTCTCCTCGTGCAATTTGGGATGAGCACGTGAGGGGGAGTGTTGGAACTTGTTTCATATTTCTCCATTAGTAATTTCGATTGTTGTTCCACTGTATTTGTTCGGGTACTGAAGTATTAGTGATTCTTCATTTTGGATTGGATCAAAGTTGCATTACTGCGTGGATTTGGCGTGGCTTTTTGGATTGTTTCAATCGAAGATATCAGTCAGAGCATCTCATTTTCATCTTGGCAAACTCACGATGCTCTCTGTGCTCACATCATATGTTGAGGGGGAGTGTTAGAATAGTGGTGTTATGACGTTATTAATGTTTAGTTGCAAGGGTAGTATTGTCCTTTCATGTAATAGGGTTTACTTAGGGTTTCTATGTTTTCCCTATATAATGATGTGATGGCCTCTTGTACCAAATATACTGAATAATAGAATTTCTCTCTTCTAGTTTCACTACAATTATCACCCATTTTCCACACTACTATGGGTTCAACTACATTTTTTCATGGGGTCAGTCGATCTGTAAAAAATGACAGCATAATAATAGCAATTCTTGACTTTTCCATGGGGTCAGCCGACCCCACAGTTCTCCAAAGTAGTGTCGCCTCGGTGACTGAACTATACAAATTTTTTGTAAGGAAAACTTTTGCTTTACAATGTATAGAAGAGTTCATGTGCACATAATGTCCATTGTTAGAAATAACCGCTTAAATTCCTGTGGGGTGCAGAATAACTTGTACCATCGCAATTTCCATCCAAATACACAACTTCAGAGGATCTTTCTTGCCATAAGGGGAACTGAAGAATGGAATAACTAATAAGCCCTCTATGCCTTGGCACTCCATCAAAATACACAACTTCAGAGGATCTTTCTTGCCACGAGGGGAACTGAAGAATGGAATAAGCCCTCTATGCCTTGGCGCTCGAGGACCCTTTGGCAATGACAAAATCCCTTATGATTACAATGGAGCCATAACATGCTATCAAAGGAAAACAATTTTGGGACTATGCAAGTTCCCTTTAAAAGTTACTAGACCTCGAGAAAACTCCTCAAACTATGACACTGCATAGCTGATGGATCCACCACGTTCTGATAATTGGCACCCCTGTGGACCCTTGACTGAGGTTTATGGTCATTGATTTGTCCATGACACTGTCACCCCACTTTGCGACAAAGATTCTATGACTTTCAGAATGTTTTGCTGGAATTTTCCTTCTAGAACAGAGCGAGTGAGCTGTAGAGGAAACTTTTTTTTTTTTTTTTTGGGTAAATAGTAGAGGAAACTTGCTTGGGCTACTATGATGTGTTACATTTAGGGAAAGACAAGAAATGAGGAAGTTTTCTTGTGGCCTTCTTAGATCTCCAAGATTGCTGCTAGAATGATGTCAGAGTTTAAGCTTCATGGTTCAAATCTGTTGAAATCTCTAGCCTTCAACTTTTTCTGGTTCAGAATTTGCCCATTCATTTTTGTGCATTTTCGAACAGTTCTGAGAGATTTTTAATCTTTAGCTTTCCAGCTGTCACTTATGGGTCTCTATATACAAGATGGCTTGCAAGGTTTAATTTCTCAACCAATCACGTTCAAAGCTCCGTCAAGCTTAAAAATCCACAGCCACCAGAAATCAACAATTGCAAAGACAGTAAATGGCTTAAATATACCTTTTTTTAGGGGAAGGTGCAGACTTCATGCCAAGCTTCAATGTTTGCCCTTTGAAAATTGGTATATTGTTCCAGTTCAGGATAGTATGACATCTTCTAGGCATAATATATAACTTTGTATAGATTCCATTTTCCATCAATGGCAGAGATGACTCCAACATGATTGTTCTCTTCTAGGTCATCGACTCCAACATGATGGTTCCCTTCTAGGTCATCAACTGTAGATACAGCCACGAATAACGATATGCAGACTAAAAGCAACAACACGATCTCAAAGGCACAGTTACTCTAAATGACTAAGGGGAGTTGCTGAGCAAATTTATATTTGAAAAGCCCAAACTCCAAAGGATAAACATAGATATACCTTCTAGAACTTTTTCTTGACCACAAGTTCAGCGAGGAGGTGAACCTTCAAAGTGAAGGGAGTCTGACCCATGCAACTTTGGGAGATCTCCAAGTACACATCCCAATTATACTGATTTGAACACAGACTCAAGTTGATAGCTGAAACACAAACCAGCAGTAATAAATTGAGAATCAAAAAGTTCTTATTGCCAATAGGCTACAAGTGATAGACGAATGAGAACATATCTATGCTAGAAAAATATCCAGAGAAAACAATGTCCAACTTCACATCTTGAGAACTAGAAGTCTAGAAGCTACCAGAAGGTGGAAGATCCTTCGACTCATGAAGGTAGGACATAGTATGCACACTGATGAAGGCTATATAAGAAGCTCAAGGAACAATATAAATTGATAAGCCATAATTTGGCCTCTAAGCCGAAATCTTCGGACGAACGGCACAGGTTGTCATCAAGTTAAGCACTGTCGACAGGTACTTCAAGATAGAATGGGATCAGACACCCTATTCAGGAACTAAAGGAAACAGACTCCAGTGTCCAACAGTTCGTGACACGCAACCAGCTGGAGGATAAGTATTGTAGACATGGACTTAAGGTCCCAAAAGCACAGACGGTGGAGATCCAGCAGTTTTCCTACGGGAATGATGCACTGTTGCCTCAAAAGCTTTGGGTTGAGATTCAGGCCACAGACAAGCGTCAGCGTTGCCATGATACGCTTACAAGATAAGGTTGTTCAGGCAATAGAGGATGCTAAAAGGAACGAAATGGATTACTCAAGAAGCAATAAAGTAGAGGATCCTGTGTGCGCTTCTCACCCGACGTCTCTGACCTCTCCGATTTGATTAGGGTCTTAGAGATAATGTATCTCCTCCCAAGGGTGATCCAGTTTATTTTTCTGAAGGTGATGAGACTGACTACTATGGTCGTTGACTCCTTGTTAGGATCTGCGTTAGGGGTGGGGTACCTAATTATGAGGGGCTACGTCGTGTTCTAAAACTTCCTATTGCTCCTAAGTCCTAACAACGTAATTATGTTATGCAAAACCCCTAGGGTTTTTAGTGAAATTGCATTTTCTCAATAGTGATCTTATCATTTTAACTATTTGAATGAAATCAGGACACCAAATAAATAGGGAGAGTACTCTCCAATTTTATTTTTTGAAAAAAAAAAAAGAAAAGTTAAAATTTTCATTTCGAATTTTCTTATATAAGTCAACTCACAAAAATGAACAAGCCCATCGGTTAGAATCTTTCTTAAAAGAAACAAGAATTGCACTTCTTAATTAGGAACTGCTAAATCCAAGGTCTACCATTTATAAGACAGCCGTAATCACACTTGAAAGTTAATATACTTAATGAAACCAATATGATAAATTCTAGGTACAAGGAAACACACACCTTTCATTCCTTCTATTCATTTGTGTATTTCAAGAAAATAACTAGTAATCAACACGAAAAAACAAAAACAACAAACCCACATGTAGGGGTTTGAAAAATGAAAGGAAGAACAAGAATTTTATTGATGATCAACAAATGGAGTTACAATCTTTAGCAATGGAGCTCTCGTCCGATGCTCCCTCCCTCCCTTCTAGCCCTCTTATAACCTCTCTTCTAACATGCCCCAAACTAATTATCCTGTTCAATTCCCCAAACTAAGAGCATCCACAATGTAATAATCAAAACCAAAAGGTTGTTAAAGTTAACAATGTTTGTTCAAAAAAGTGCTTACATTATAATAACCAAACTTAGCAACCTCTTAACAACTCATCAAATTTTAGCCTTTGAATAATCAAAACTAACAATCTTTTGTCAATAATCAAATCTAATTTCAGAACTTTGTCGTTCGAAAAGGTGATGTGGTAAGTTTTGATTATCCAATTTTAATTATAACATTATGGACCTCTACATTGCTAACCTTAGCAATGTCTTGAATAGATAACCAAAAGGTGATGTGGCAACTTTTGGTTATCTAATTTTGATTATTAAATTGTGAATTGCTCTAAGCACCTACCCTGAACTTCCTTTAGCTGACTCGACTCTTACAAACTAATTCCCTTGTTTCACGGTGGACCCACCACGTGTCTCTTTGGAGCTGAGCGTTGCTTCTCCTTCTTTGAGTAATTGAGCTCAAGCTGCTCGTACCGTATCACACTAAAAGTAGCCCAAACTGGATATTTGCCAAAAGATAAGCATATCCTGATTGTGTTCGTACAAGAGAGGGGGATGAATGAACCCAAAACCATAATGCGAGGTTCAATTACGATATTAAATTTGACCAAGAAATCCTCTACTTTTTTCATAACCTTAAGAGAAAATTCACGATCAAACACAATTACACAACACTAGACTTAAAAAATTCTATCATCAAGGAAACAAGCAATGAGGTCCTAATTTTAGTCTACAAAAACAATGCCAAGCCCTAAATCAAGCAATCAAGATATCTCAAAAACCCTAAGTTACTTATTAAAGAAAAGAAGAAACAAAAAGCCCTAACAAAAGGAGTAATAGTGTCTTTGTATATACAAACATATATATATTACATGTATAGGTATATGTATGAAGAGAGGGAGAGAGAGAGACCTTGGTGGTGGGTGGGTCGGAGGTGGCGGAAGGAGAACGGCGAGCGGCGAAAAGGAGCGGCGAGCGGTCAAAGGTTCAGGGGCAGCGAACGTGATGAAAGCAGTCAGCTTGATAGGATTTTCAGGCATGCGGTGATTTGATTTGGGCAAATTACTACTCCATGAATCACACCACAGGAGTTCCCTTGTTAATCCCCTCTCCCCGTGAACAACACGTACACCCAGATAGCATACACAGATCACTTTTGGACCCATTTCGGATCCCACAAAAATGATAGGAGTCTCTCATTTTGTCTAAAATTTCATTTTCAAGGTCCCCGTAAAAAATTGTGTCAAACCGCTTTTAACGGTGTTTACTAATCATCCAATTTTGCTTCAAAATTTAGGCCAAATTTTGAAGTAAAGTTAGATGATTTATAAACTCTTTAAACGATATCGGATCGAGATGGATTTTTACAGGACCCTAAAAAACAAATTTTAAACAAAATGAGCAACTCCGATCATTTTTGTGAAACTCATAACAAATTCAAAAATGATCTGTGTAGGCTATCTGTACAGCAAAAGCTGTACGTGTATCATTTCTGTTCCCCGGGTAACCTCCCAGTTGAGCTCTGCTCCTTCATCTGTTTTTTATCTCTAACAAGAAGATATGGCTTTCAACAAAAAAATGAATCACACCTATGTTGCTAACTGTTTCTTCTTGATTTTTATTTGTTTTTACTAAACTAAAATAAAATTTGTAGAGAGATAGTTTGGTTTTGTCTTTATTCAAAATCCACACAATTTTTAACTCAAGATCTTAGTTATTCATTTCAATGCTGAGATTAAAAAACACACTCTCCTCTTTCCATCTCCTCACCTAATCCGTCCCCTCCCCCTCTCCTTCCCCATCACACACCCGAGTTTTTGGCCGATTGTCTAATTTCTATGAACGAATTGAACGAATACCCACTTTCTGAAACATTTTGTAAAAATAGTCCATCACGCATTTTTAAAATGCGCTATTGTCTATAGCACATTTTCAAAATGCACAATGTCGCGGATTTTGTTGCCATGCAAAATTTGTAAAACGACATCGCGTATCTTGGAAATGCGCGATGGAATATAACGCATTTTGGAAATGCACGATGACTAGTTTTACAAAATGTTTCGGAAAGTGGGTATTCGTTCAATTCGTTTACAGAAATTGTACAAATCGACCAAAAACTCCCACACACCCCACCTTTCAGAGACCCAACTCCGGCCAGCTCTTCTTCTCCGGCATATTCATTCCAAAAACAGCTTTTGCAACCTTGGTAGTCCCTTCGACATTAACCTTAATCAAATCCGCAAACAAATTCTCGTCCACCTCGTGAACAAACCTCACGTAAGGATAAGGAACCCCAACATTTTTAGTCAAAATCCCAACATCTAACCCATCAATAGTTTTTGGTTTGACGGAATATCGCTGAAATCGAGTCAGAGACATCCTTAAGCTTATGTGGGTTTTGACCCACGAGAACTAAATTGAGGCCCTTTTTAGCCAACTAAGAGGTGAAGCCTTTTCCAATGCCGTCGGTGGGTCCAGAGACAAGTGCCCAAGATCTGTATTTCTTGAGGTTCTTGGGGGGTCTAAGAAAATTGACGTAGACCCATTTGAGAAAAGATGAGGGCTTTTTCTGAACCCAGATCAATACACGAAAGATGATGGCTTTTTTTGGTCATGAGTAATAATCATTGAATCCCTTTATAATCAAATTTGCAAATGACATTGATAATGGAACGCATGCTCCTATCATTCATGGAGAGGACACCAAAAGTACTCCAACCCTCAATGTTTCCTTTGTCAACCAAACCTCAACACTCTCATGCACAAAATCTCCAAAATAAATTTAACTCCAAGACCCAAATCAGCCCTACAATTTCTACCTTACCCCTCTTGTATTGTTTGTCTAAGACTCACCAAGTATTTCACATGAATGAATGATTAATCCAAGACTTCACTTGCCATTTGCATTTCCAAAAAAAAAGAATCATGCACAGTTATTGACCTCTCAAGACTTCACAAACTCAGACCCAAGTCAAATACCATATCATTATAATCCCTGCCCAAACCAACATGGTTAGGCTCGAAATTCTACAGCAGCAGCAGCATGCAGGAAAGCAGACGTGTCACTTTCAGGCAAATAAGATCGTATAGGCATGTACTCCACGTAGCACATAGCACAAAGCAAATAAGCATGTAAGTGGTAGGCATATGATCACATAAACACCTCATTCACATAAACCACACATTAGTCAATTATTGAAAAAGACACATATTAGAGATCGAGTCTTCTTATTCACCCTATATAGGTTAACATAACTACGCCAATCACATAAAGAGAAATGCAATGTCACATAGAAAATGAATGTCATTCACACCTGCACATGCAAAAGGTGTCCTAAATGCAATCGCCAAGCCCATAAGGTTAGGTGTATTCCCACGGTCTCAACGTGTTCTAACCTATAGCTCTGATACCAAGTTGTCACGTCCTCGATTTTAAACATAAACAATAATAGATTATACTCAATAAAATATCATTCTCTCGCCCATAGATACCTCATAAACACATACTAGGTCCATTCACCAACCACCAATACGTTAAGTTATACATAAAAGTCCACAAGAGGATAAGGGTTGCATACTCTCACTTTAAAAGGTAATAGATCAATATTACAATTTCAAATCCCAAAAAAAGATTTACATCAATGAACTACTGACTCCTTGGCATAATCATTCAAAAGTTGATCAATGATGCACTTCGAACACTCAAGTTATGCTCCGAGAGTTGTACCTGAGAGATTGAAGGATTGAGCAAGTGAGCTACACTAGCCCAGTAGGAAAATCTACACTAACTCTATATACAATTCAAATGGCATGTGCAAAAGAACTTCTTAACATGAACCGCTACATTTTGAAGTAATGACTGGACCACAATGTATCGTTATATTTTAGAATCAAAGTGTTTACACACGCATGCCATCCTTTTAAAAAATCCCAGTTTGCTATCACTAGCTTCAATTTCCATTACAGTCACTTCCTTTTCAATGACTTAAAAAAAATTTAAAAATAAAATAATTATCTCGGGTTCTTTAACACTTAGCTTCTTTCCAAAAATGTACCTGATTTACAATGGAAGTAGAATGTAGTGCAGGCACAAACATGTAGATACAATACCAACACGACATCAAAGTAACTCACACGTCTATCCAACCTGATCCGAAAAAAATCTCAAGCTTATTAGCTCTCGTATCCTCCATCGTATCCCTTTTTTATCACATTTTTATTTCATTGACGGCCCATCATGAGTATCTCACACTCTCGCGCACCCAAGTCTTTCATTATAGTCTCAAGTTTATCGTCTACCCAAAACCTCTTACATTATGTTTTCCCCTTTTAAGTCTAACATGCAAATACCCCTCATAAACCACTTACAATGCATGTCCTACCACAAAGTATCCAATATATACTTTACATTGAACAAACTACCACACTAATGTTAGGAGAACAAGCCATAATAATTAGGAAGTCTATGAGAAAGTAAGTAAAACAAATATAGACATGTCAGACAGTCTACGAAGCCAACTCAAATTCAAAGTTCATTGTTTCTCATATGAATACTTCTTTTTTTTATTTTTTTTCAAATCTCTTCATAAACCATAAACTTCATGTTTGACAGTACTAACATGTTACCAATGTATTAACAACGACATCATTTCATAATTTTAAATCAAGAACTCACAATTCCGACACTCTGCATTATCACCCCTTGCGTTGCAGTCTACGTTACCACCCCTTTCGTTGCAGTCTACATTACCACCCATTGCGTTGTAGTAACCGACACTTTCCAATTCTAAATTATCACCACTCGTATCACATCAATTGCACAACCTCATCATCAAACACTTCTCCAATCTCAATTCATAATAAAGTACACCAATTAACTCAACTTATAGGTCAAACATGCATAAACAATCTCATCACCACAGTCACCATAAGAAGAATATAAAAGCCCCAAATCCTTTGCGCGTATAAATACATCAAATCATTCACTATTTTACCAACCCCTTGATCTCGTCAATCAAGTAATACCAACATCAAACAATTTTCCTTCCATATCAACACATGAAAACTGTCCAGTGAGCAAGCTGGTATCGACACACCCTTTTTGTGGGTATCGATACTTGGTCATGTAAAGTCCAGGGAGAACATGTGGGATCAATACCTCTATATGGGGTATTGATACCTATGGATTTTCTGCACGAATTTTCCAGATTTCAAGAGTCTTATCCAAGCACAAAAAGGAAACAATCACCGTGATTTTTATGCACGAAATCTTCTCAATAACATATAGAGGTAGTTAGAAATCCCTACCTCAAGGGTTTTGAGCAAAACCCCAAGATCAAACAAAGCCCTAGCCCCAAACTTGAAATCCACCAAGAACTTTCCTCTTCCTCTTGAGCTCTTCCCACGACTCTACGTGCCGAGGTCACTTAAGAACGATGAAAGGTGTATGGGTTTGCGAGGAATTTGGGTGGAGAACAAGATCCAAGTGAGAGGCCGAGAGAGATATGGCGAGAGAGAGACGTGAGGAAAAAAAAAACAAGAGAAGGGAAAGAGATTCTTTCCCGGGTAGTACTCCACCCGTCTATATATAATGCTATTCACACTCAACCCCTCATCCATCATAACATTAAGCTGGTTCCCACAACTTCCAAGTAATATCACAAGGACCCCAACATACTTCCACATCATTATTCTTTCTTTTCTTTTTTTTTCACAACTCCAGCTTTTACAAAACAATAAAGTTAATTAAAAATTAACACGGGTCTCTACAATATTTCAGCAAGTTTCTTTTGCATTTTAAACTCTGTCTTATGGGAACATGTTTTATCCTCGAGATACTTCACGATTGTATGCAATAGTTTTAGAGCATGGCCTTGAAAATGGTTTTACAACAAAAACAATCCCTTGGTGGATAAATCAAAACACCGGCCGTGGAATGGATTGCTTGGCTGAGGGTTTCATTCTTCGGCCATTACTTCTATTTCCTAGAGAAGCTGGACTTTTTAGCCAAGTGGTGTTCCTTCTTTCTTATGCTTAAATCTGATTTACGCCTTTTGTTTGCTTTCGCCATATTCCATAGTCTCTTTGTCATGCTTTAGGATCTCTGAGATATCTTGTCCCTTGTATTGATGACTTTTGAGTCAGAGAGGACGAGTAATGATTCTCGTGACTTTTTTTTTTGTTAATTCTTTGAAAAATGACTAACTCATCTTTTGCAAGCTCAATACGCAGGGTTAGCCATGTCTATCATTGAGTACAAATCCCTTTGATATTTTTCCTTCTCTCCACATGTTTGGGCCGCATCTCAAAGTGAGATTGCCTACGTAGCCCAATTAGGGAATCAGGCCTTTTACGTAGTTCCAAAGTCACAACCTTTGAGGTTGGGTTTCCATTCTTGATTTTTTCTCCTCCCATGCTTTAAACTTTGCCTAGGTCAACTAATGGAGGTTGAGTCCCTAGCAAGCTTTTTTTTTTTGGGTAAATTGGCTTGAAATTAAAAAGGGTTAACCGAATGTATAGCCTTTAAGGGACATACCCTAGGAGGAAAAGAAAACTGAAAAGAAATTGCAGTATCACATGCACAACCCGCATGCATAGTAAGGTAGAGTAAGTGGAATAACAAAATTTCCATAAGTTTTAATATCTTACCCCCGTTGCACTATCCATCTGTGAGGAAAGATAGTACAATGGGTGTGAACCTATGAAGTGATACAAGTAGTAATGATTACATGAAACCAAACTATTACTTGGCACATCCCGCCAAGCTAGGAAATGAAATAAAGAGTCACGATCAGAAATGACCATGTGATAGACCATCACTGAGAACTAACAACAACATGGCAATTCGACATAGGGGAAGTTAATCAGCTACTACAGTGGAACAAGGCACCAAGAAGAGGCTCAACTAGAGATGACGACATCCGATAGGGGGGCCCACACTACATACCATGCCCATTCCAACTAGTCTAACTCTTTCATCCAAATTCCAAGCCTCGCCAAAACAACCCACCCCTGCCAAAACCAAACACTACTAATCTCCAGAGATGGGATAAGCAGGCCAAGATTGAAATACTCCGACTGATGTAGCGCAGCCTCCTTTTACGAAACTATTTGCAAGAAGAGATCACGAATTTGCTTATGTTAAAGATTCTCTCTTTGAAACATAAACACAATGGATATGAACTAGAGGTACTCCCTCTTCGAATACACGTTAATGAGAAAACTCTCAATTTTTCTTTAATTCAATAACAACTCCATTTTAATGTCACCTTACAACTTATTTTATACTAAAAACCTAAGACCAAAAAGGAATCAGCAAAACAGGAAGCTGAATCCTGGTGAATCGCTATTTGACTCAATATTACCAAAATCAAAAGATTTGATCTCAAAATACTAAATATTAAAAGAAAACTTGCCAAAACAAATGGCACTTAAAGCAGAATATTCAAAAATAATTTATAACCAAAATAATAAAACTAAATATCTATTTCTTAAATAATAAACCGTTTCCATTATGCACCACTGACCAACCCAGAAAAGACCTCAACGAGGCACTCTCATCCAGAGAAACAGCTACTACAGAGGACCTCGAGCCTGAGGAGGCAGACAGAGATAAATGCAACCAAACACGGGTACCCTCTAAACCCCACTCGAAAGCCCAATCCACACAATCTACACAACCTCAACCGATTACCAAAGGCTCACCGCCCACCATAAGAGAGACAGCAAAGGAGCCTCTAATCTGCCACCAGTAAAGAACTGGCACATTTCGAGGCACACAACACTGCAGGGGACTAAAATCTGCTCCGCTCAATCAGTGAATAACCACTCATCTAATAAGAACAGACACAATCACACACTTGTCACGCTAAGAAAGAAATGGGCTCATAGAAGCAAAAGCTCTTGGGTTTTGAAAGATGCAGCGCGATAAGGTGCACAGCAATGAGCCCTTAATGGCTTGAATGCCTAGTCACTAAACTGGGCTAGGACCAAACAGCACCTGTTATGATCATTTTCCTAATTTATTGGCAAAACCAAACTACTACATATATCCAAAACCGGCGACACACCGGGACTAACTAGAACAAGAATTAATGGAATAAATCCAAACGATTAACCCGATCTCAGTCCAACAGATGACTGCCCATCGAGGTTTGCAATCAAGATCTACATTAACACAGATCTTGCTCGAGAAATGAATCACAAAACTTCATAAAAATCAAAACCACTCATCTACTGGACATAATGCAGCCCATGATTATCCAGACCATTAGCATCCAGCCCGTGAGCAATTTTGAGCACAAAGCTCGATTTAACAATGGCGACCCAGCAGACTAGATCAGCTAATGTAGCTTTAATTTTGACAGAAATGAAAGATATCATTGTAAATCCTACATATAAAACAAATGCTACAATACACACTCCATATATAGTTGGTGTGTACGAATTTTTATCCAACTATTGGGAGATTTTATGTCAATGTCATTAATATTTACGCAACTGCTATGAGTTTTCACATATAAATTATGATTTCTTGGCCTATCAAAAAAAAAAAAGATTACGATTTCTTGGTATACAAATGTTATAAATTTATAAGCTAGCGTACGCGAAGATATAGCCATGTGTTAATTTCAAAAGAGACCATATATGTGGCAGTGAAACAGATTAGACTCTCACCGCAAACAAGAATAAAACCCTTACACAATTGTTAATTTCAGGGCCTCAGAATTAGTTAAGGTGTGCGTAAGCTTGCCCGCATCCCAATTATCAAACAAATATGTGAAAGTGAAACGAAAGTCAATGCACATTAGTTTTCCTGGGTAAAATCCAGAGAGTGAGTAACCAAACAAACAATAACAAGGTCTCGGACAAATTTTTTTAGCAAGAAAAAATGGTATACGTTTAGAATTGAGAAGCAAAACACAAAAGAAAAGCATAGAATTTGAGAAAAATAAAGAGATGAAAGCATACCCCAAAACATATATATCAAACTGATCATGAACTTGAAGAAAATCATCAAGATTGAGACCATTGTGGGGAGATTTCCCACCAACATTCCATGTCGCTACAAAAACCCTAATATTAATATTAAAAAACAAGAAAAACAATAAGCATCAATTGTAATAGATTAAAAAATTTGAAAAATAAAAGGAAGAAAATCAGATTGAATTCTGCATACCTGTACGTTTCAACTTCTTGAGGCATTGGAGGCTCTATCTAGGTCTAAGGACATGAAAAAAAAAAACCCAGCTTTTTCTAACCCTGAAATTGAAATCAAACAGTGGTCTCAAAAACACCTACACATTAAAAAGAAAATAACCCAATGGAAAAAGGAAAAAACCCAATTGAATTAGACCAACATGCAAGTTTAATAGCAACCTGAAATGCTCTGTTCAGAGACATTTTGATTAAGCTCTGAACTTTTGGAGCTCACCAATGGACCAGTTCTTTCTCCGGTAGAGAGAAGGTGTTAGTGGAGAAACATATATGGTTAAGAATGAAATGGAATAACGTTGACTTCTTGGAAGGAATGAGTCTTTATTAGGCTTCGTTTGTATGTCTATAAAAAAGTTGGCTTTTGGATTTTTTTTTGGACAGAATTGTACTTTGCTAATGATTTTTTTACGGAAAAATTTCAAAATAGCACATGAACTTTGTACCAAATGTCACAGAGACACCTGAACTTAAATTTATTTCAATTAAACACTTATACTAACAAAATCCCCAAATTTAGACACCTGAACTTAAAGTTTATTTCAATTAAACACCTGTACTAATAAAATCCTCAAATTTAGACCCCCGCCGTTATACTCCGTCCCAAAAATTGTTGATATGGCATCTTCAACCCATTTAAGTTACCCAATTGCACATGTTTCTAACAAGAGATGATGCACCCAAGCGAAACTCATCATTAGAAGTATGCCGAGCAGAAAGAAGAACTGGGTTTGGGCAAAAAAACATGTGCAATGAGGCAACTTAAACGGGTTGGAAATGTCATGTCAGCAATTTTTGGGACGGAGTATAACGGCGGAGGTCTAAATTTGGAAATTTTGTTAGTACATGTGTTTAATTGAAATAAACTTAAGTTCATGTGTCTAAATTTGGAAATTTTGTTAGTACATGTGTTTAATTGAAATAAATTTAAGTTCAGGTGTCTCTGTGACATTTGGGGCAAAATTCAGATCTCATTTTGAAATTTTCCCTTTTTTACTCAAAAGTTAGGCAATCTCAGACATGTACCATGATATCCCGTCAAACTTGTTTCAAAGTTGTATAAATTTTTGCTTTTGACCAGCAGTTTTTTTTTTTTTTGTTGGCTCTACAATAATGCCATAATAACTACACAAATTTTATTACTTTGAAATCAAGGTGAAAAGAAAGAACTCAAAATAAGAAAGAGAAATGTATACTTTTTTGAATCTGTTCGTACATTTGTGAGTTACCGTAGCTCATCGTGTTAAAGTTAATCTTAGAAGCTAGCGCACAATCAAAAATTTAAAGATGCCTTTAGACTAGATTTTGACCACACTCATGGGTATTAACGCCTGTGTTGGGTTAGTACATAGATAAATTTGCTCTTGCTTTGATTAGTTCTCCGTTCACGAACATTTAGATTAATTCCCAGAGTAACCGATCTATTAAACCGGATACCAAATCTAAAAGAATAATGGTGCTGATATTTTGTTGAGCATGATGAAGCATCTTTTTATGCTTTGACAAGTACTTAGAATACCTAAAAACACCACATATTAAGCCTATGAACATGCTCTTGAGTAGCTTTTTGATCTTTATAGACGCGTCAAATGATTGCCCGATCATTAATTTTAGGGCTTCAAAATTATTCAATGCATGTAAGATGACACAAACATCTAGTTATAAAAAAGAAAACAAGTGAGTTTTCTCCTAAAAAAATGGAAGCTTTGCCAAATGAAGCTAATAAGAAGAAGATCCACAAGCTTTTAGACATGCTTTCTTCCTTCCTTCCCAACTAAGGATAAGACCCTAGACATGAATATATTCTTTACTTTAGAAAATGATGGTCAAGTTGTACTTCCTCTTGGCCTTTCATTCAGATTCACTTTCTAGAGGAATCACAATACATAAAAAAAATCAAAAGAAAACAAAAGATCTATCTAACCCAAAACAGAAACAATTTAGAAATAAGAAAACAACCAAAATACTCCAGAAAAGAAAAGTATGTGCGGGTACAAGTTGGTTTGATCATTGGCCTACATTCCCCCTTTCTAGGGCCCTGTTAGCTGCTGATTCCCCCTAGTATACATTTCTCTTTCTATGGAAAGTCAAGGGCAAGGGTGGGGAGGAGCACAATAAAGTATTTCAGAAATGTTGAATGCAAATGATAACGGCGAATAGTAGAAGACTTGCTTATTGATATAGAGAGTTTCTTGTATTTTGCTTATTGAACCTGTGACTGTTGCAAGGTTGCAATGTGTTGGATTATATTGGATGAATGCAATTTATATTAGTCAAACGTATTGTGTCGTATCCATATCCGTATCGTATCTTGAAAGATGTATTGTGTCGTATCCATATCTGAAATTGAGTTTCACTTTTAGTTTCTGGAGTGCTAAAAATTGAGTTTATGGAATGTCCTTGTTTCGTGTCCGTTTCCGTATCGGACACGTGTCAGACACGGCTCCTTTTTCTCCTCGTCATCAAAAAGTTAGGATTTCAAACTTACTTAAGTATTTTTGTTACCTCTTGGCCCTCTTTTTCGACAACATACACACCAACGCAGGTGTCTAAATGTAATTAGCATATGCGGGAAAGTATAGGTCAAAGCAGTTTGGCTTGCTGTTACATTTTCAGCATAAGTTGCTCATTACCGTAGCTACAAAATATTTCATGTTGATCTTGTAGTTTCTATGATGCTAAGTTGTTTACTGATTGACATAAAGTTAGTGCCAGTGCCAAGTTCATGATAATGCCTAGAGCTGGCAAAAGGAGACACAAGGTAGTTTCTCGTAAAATTTGGGCAGCACCTCCCCTTTTTTATCATAACCCGACGTCTCGCGTCTCGTTCAGTGCAACAACAACAACATGTTACGCACAAGTCCACACCGAGCATTTATCGTCCTAATGACCATTCACAAAGCCAAAGTCATAAAATCATCAAGCACATTCAAGTTTAAAGTTTTGAAATAACAAAGAAAACCAAACATTGTCTTCAGAAAAACCACGAAAGCAACAAAAAATAAATAGAGCAAACTTTGGCATTCACTAGAATGATGAGCGTAATACATAGTCTTCCGGATACAAAAACCATTATATGGGCATTACATTTATCCTCTCCCTTAAGCTGCGAGCAAAAAATAAAAATAAAAAAAACTACTATTACCACCCTCACTATCATCGTCCTCATGCTCCCGTCTTCCTCCTCCTCCTCCTCCTCACTACCTGTCTCCTCTTCGTCCTCATCCTCGTCATCGTTGGCATCGACACTGGAAGATGTTTGAAGCATCATTAGGATGTTCACAGTAATAGCTACAACATGAATGGGTTGTGGCATGATACAGGTCTTCTTGTTGTCCCTCGCCGCGTTTTCCAGCCAATTCCAGCACCTGTTAAAACACACATCAATTAGGCCACCTTCTTCCTAAACCACCTTGCTCAAATTTTGAAAAAAGTTGATCAGTTTGCAAAATTAAACCTTGGGTAAATCTAATTTCCACACACATTTAAATGAGCAGTCATCTCAATAAGACCCTTTTTAAGAAAGAGAATCAGGTGGATGCACGCAGACTCAACATTGAAATATTTGCCATGCTGAAAGAACAGTTGGTTAATGTCTTTAGTCTGATGAAGGTATGTATTACGTGGCTTATTTGGTTTTTCATTTGAAGAGGTTACTAGTATAGCTACAAGGAATTCAACTTGTTTCTCTTCTTTTCCTTGGGATTAGCCAAGATTTTTATTCCAATATGAACCAGAAATTGATGCTTTCCTTGAGTTTCTCATATGGAGGTTCTCCATTTGGGTTGATAAGCCTACTCCAGAGAATGCTCTTATGAATTTGAGGTACAGAGATGAACGAGAAATCGGCCTGGGAGGAAAATGGGAGGACCAAAACGATTGCTAAGTAAAGTTGTACCTGTGGTTCAATTTGGATTCAAAACCCTAACTTTCAATTGAAATCTCATTTTCAATTCCAAGCAGAAACGAAATAAGGAAAAGCAAAGAAACCAAAATCCTAACTTTCAATTGAGAGAGAAACGAACAAAATAACGAACGGAGAGAGACCTTGGCGGTGTGGGGTCCCGTCGGAAGTCGCGAAGGCGAAAATCGCCACTGGTGGTGGCGGTCGGTGGAGGGAAGGTCGCCGGTGGTGATGGTGGTCGCGGTGGTCGTCTCCGGTAGCGGTCGCAGTGATGGTGTTGGTCCGGTTGTCGTCGTCGTCCTCCTCTCTCTCCCTTTCTCTTTCATCGCGCAGAACCAGAAGAAGTATTTTGGGTTTTTTTTTTTAGGGGCGCCCAAAACTACATTGTTTTGGGCTATCCAGGGTTGGCGCATGGGCTGGTAGGTTTCCTGTTGTGTAGACTTTCTGTTAATCAGATAAAGGATCATTCAAATAAATAAGAGAGAATTGATTCAATTGAACAACAAAGTGTCGACCATAACGGTGCGATGATGCACCGATAGACATAGCTGACACATTCCGTCTAGTGTGCCTCCCTCCAATCCCGTCCAGTTCTATCAAACGATATCCGATCAGCGTAGTCATTGTTCTCGACGAGATCTAAAAAGTGAATAATTTCAATCATTGTTGTAGACTCGGGAAGAGCCCACGAAAGTACAAAACTACACGGGACTTAAGGGAGGCTTACATTGGACAGGATCTGAGTCGGAATAGGAGGGCTAATTGGCTTCTCTTTTTGATAATTCAGAGTGTTTAGATTAATTTATGCACACATCAACTTAATTTATGGCTAATCAATTCCATCGCTTATTAACGGAGAGCTTATTTAAATTCCAGATAAAATCTCGTACGATTACAAGAGCTGATAGCACCTAAGAGGTTTTGAATTCATGACACAAGAGGAAGCAAAACCCAAAATTTACACCTTGACCACCCCATGCTAACTCCTTGGGGTTCACTTGCATCATTTTTCCGACTTTAGTTTAATTTTCTTCAGTATCAACAAAAAAAAAAGGTTTAATTTTCTTCATCAGAAAAATTGACAATATCCTAACTTCAACCCAATCCAATCACCGTGGACCTCCAAGCATTTATTTTTATAAAAAATATAGTTATCAAAATATTTACTATTACTATCTTGTGTGAATTTTGCAAAGAAATCATTTGGCCCACTTAAAAATTTTTTGAAATTTGTTTTGGGCCCATTTCAATGACTTTTTTGGATTTGTAAAATGGAGGTAGGCCAAGTCAATTTAAGCCTGTCCAAGCACAACAAGCCCATTAAAGCCGAAACCCAAGAAGTACAGTTTAAAGCCCATTTCTAGCCCAGAAAGCAGTCCTTGCGGCCGCGGCTTGTTAGTTATGTAGCTGTGATGTTAAACCTTTTTAACAATGCGGACGTAATGTTTAGGTTTGCGGCCTTAACCTCCAAACCCCAAAAAATAGACATTTGGTGCACAACTACGATGATGAACTACGATGATCTGACTTTGAATAAGAAGTTTCTTGCATAGGATTTGAGTGGCCACAGTGGCACGAGTTCTGTCAGAGACCATCACATAAGTTATGTTTTTTAAGTAACGCAAGATAACTCAAGCCAACTTGCACGCTCCTTAGATTAATTCCTACAACCCTTTCATAACCATTTCAAACACTTTTGCAAGGGGAGAGAGGAGACCTCAATAATTATTGACAAGGGGACTCAAACCTCAAACTTTAGGAAAAAGCAAACGGCAAAATCACAAGGCTTCATGACAAGGAGCCCAACCACTTATGTTGACATAAGCTTTGTTTGCCAACTTTTCCTTTTCTTTTCATTAACCACTTGAGCTTGATATACTTATGCCAGAAAGAAAAGAATAAAATTCAAATAATCATTCAAACAACACTATCTGCACACATTGAAACAATATTTGGAGTTAGCTGGAGGTACATAAGATTTCATCAATTCCAACTTTCATGTTGAAGGCATAAATTCCCTTGTTCAGTTGTGTTCGGACCTGGGGACCCCGTAGTGAGCAAAAGTCACTACGGGGTTGTAGTGAGTATCGATCTCAACTATCTATCTAAGCAATTAATGGTTCGGATTAAAAACAAACTCTTCTAGGGAAGAGTTATTCTCCTCCGTGGAAGAGTTTTTTTTTTTAATCCAAATTGTAGAACTTATGGACTGTTGGAATTGCTCACTATAGGGTTCTCGGATCCCTGGTGTTCATCCACTAAACTACAACATCCACTAAAAATGTTGCACAAACAGGCCGGTGGTCAGAAAATCTCAACTCCCTGCGCACATATGACAGTTGACGTATCCCTTCTCCATGGAATAATATTCTGTCACACCTGCATTTTTCAAAATCCTCATATTAACATTACTCCTCTGAAAAAGTCCATATTTACATGAATATATAACGCGTGAGAGCATCTCCACCTGAACCGCTAAAACTTTGGTATGCCGGATGTTTTGAAGTCTTACGTGGCAAGTTGGTATACATCAAAATTTGAAAAACTTCCCACCCACCCCATTTTGTCCAAATAGAAAATGGAAACTTTTAAGAACTGTTTGTGAAATATCAACTAAATGTCTCATAAACACCTGCACTTAACGATATTCTAATTGAACATCTGAAGTTGAAAATAATTTGAATTGGGGCTCCCCACACCACCCCCCCCCCCCCCCCCAAGTGACTACAGCAACCACCGTCAAATAAGAAACAGAATTATCTGAGATGGCGATGAGGTGTTTAATTGGAACACCAATTAGTTCAAGTGTTTACGAGACATTTATGCGATAGTTTTGGGATAAGTTCAAGTGATTATGAGATATTTAGGCGATAGATAGGGATAGTTTTCGAATTTCCCCTAAAAAACATCCCATTCAACGCCATTTTGCTTCAAAGAGTTACTCCTTCAATGCCCCAACTTGAAATATCGAGAATTCATTAAGTTGGCAGCTAGGAAGATGTCCAAATGAGGAAATGCCAACTGCCATATCAGAAATAAATGGTTTTGGGTGGAATGATCTCTTTCAAATAGTGATTTGAGTGGAGACGCTCCAAGTTCTAAATATCTATCTTGTTTCGTTTTCAATGGGTATGGATTTGAGGCTCGCTGATGAAAACACAAACATACCATGCTGGAGTTCTCCTTTTGCTCTTTGATTTTTCAATCTCTCCAGCATAAGCATCTGAATTGTTATAATATTTGTACGTAGGTGCAAAGTAGATCTTCTCTTCTTTCCATCCGTTGAATACTCGGCCGGCTTCCCTTTCGATCTTCAGCTATCAAAAGAAAACCACAAAGGAAAAAAAGGAACACCATGTCATTGTCTTTTGAGCAATGAAGAGTAAACCACAACACTGAACAAGTGAACATAGAGTCACTTGCAGAACACAAACTCATTTCACTTTACTCGCTTGAAACGGAAAACATGGTATTTCGGAAAAGAGAGAGTTTATTGGATGCATTTCAACATCCTGAGACTCATTGTTCAAATCTTTTGAGTCTCTAAGAAATAACACAACATCCCAGAATATGATAAAGCATGGATAGTTACTAGTCAGAAATCCACTCACTTTAGCTTCTGCGTGACGCTTTTAGGGACTTTTAAGGGTCACTATGCAGTGCACATCACAGGAAGAAATGGTAGATTTCTAGGTAGAGGATAAAGATTGCATTGTATTGCTTGATCGAATTTTAACCATTACATCGAAGGCCTTTTATATCGGCAAATGTATTAAAACCTATTAATGAGGTGATACAGACATAATTTGTAGGGCGTGCATAAGGTCAAAAGGTGTGAGCTATGGTTGGCTCAAGATGATGACAGCCGAAAACACTCAGCATATCATTATCTCTGATATATGTTTTTAACAGAAACCCAAAGTCTCTATTTGAAATAGTGCCCAGATCATTACGTCTATCGACCCAACTTTCAGCCTGTTCACTGTCCTAGGCTGCCAAAAAAACTGGCGAATAGGGAAACCGATCCTTTGGAAGATGAAAATACCAATTATGATCTAACCCGCGCTTTAGTTTTTTTCAAAAACTTAATTTCCATTGTATGCCAAAACACCTTTCAGCAATTCCCGATCAGAAGTGTTAGATAACTACCTGATCCTTATTGAGAAGTGCATCCCAGTTGTTCTCGTCCACAAATTTTCTGGTAGCAGCGTAGCTCAGAGCAATTCGGTAGTTTAAATCCCCTAACCATATGATTCGGCTGCAAACAAATTCAAGTGAAATGAGTTCAGAAATTCATGTACACAAGTTGAAAATTTCAAACTCGTACAATTAGAATTCTCGGAATGCTTACTCGTGTTCTAGAATTTTCTCCGGCATCCTCCTACTATACGGTCTTTTGCAGATCTTAGTAAACTGAGCATTTTTAATAATCTCTATAACATCCAAATTTCTTCTAAGCTCATCCCCTTCTTTCTCCCCGGATGCCAAGTGACTGCAGACAAAACAAAAGCTTGTCTGGTGAAAAGACATACTCAACGAGATGCACCCCTGAAACAAGGAAATCATCACATATATAAGAAGTAAGAACATTTCATAGAAATCATAATTCTATATAGTTACCAAGTTTGCATAATCACATACATATGCACATATTCATATCAATCTAGCAAGTCTTTCTCGTACTACGAAGCACCAATACCTTTAGAATGGAGTTGTTTTCAGATCATTCAAGCATTGGATACTAATACTTACCCGATGCATGTATTCAATGATTTTTCCGAGACGGATCCATAATTTTTTTTTTGATCGGCTAACTAATCCATATACTTTCAGATACTCTCACTCACATATCCTAACTTTCATATGCAATAGGGATGGTAACCTTTCTGGAACTAGATTACAACAGTTTAGACAGCTTACATAATAATTTCCAAATATTTCGGTTACCTCTTATTGGGAAAGAAATACTGATTAAAGTATTTTTTTTTGTATTGACAAATCCTTAAAATTACACAAATGTGTTGCATGAGTGTATCCGTACTCATAAGCCTACTAGTGCTTAAATTAATGCCTAATTACCAAATTGGCTTCTCACCATTCTTAAATTTATCATATTCTAAAAAAAATCGACTAATGTATCCCCTTCTTAGACATACCCTGCTTCTTTAGGATTTTCCGTAACAGCGTGTCTGTATCCCTAATGTATCCATTCTTTATAGTAATAGGATAATTTTGAATCATCCTCACCTTGTTCCCCAGGTAACCCATGATTCCGCGACTAATGTAGGAAGTTCTCAAGTGGCCAATGTACTGCACTAGCTCCTTCCTAACCCAAATAGTAAGGAAGATTCCCACCATCTGCTTGGATGCTATAAGGCTGTACTTGATCATGTTACAACCAGAAGACGGGTTAGATTCAGGTACAACGAAACTATCCGGTCCAATATCATTGATCTGTTCCATGAAATCTTCTGGATCACTTTCTGTCTGTTGGCATTTGAAGCATGAATCCTTGTTATACTTCCTTTCCGGTTGATCAGAAGTAGTACTACAGTTGCAACTCTTAAGCCGCTTTCTTACGCTTTGTGCCCTGAAAATTCTACTAGCTGTTTTGAGGGAAGTTGTTTGGTTGATTAAAGGACTAGGGTAACCATGGTTCAAGGATCTGCTGATAATAGATAGCCATTTTGCTGCTGGCCCATTGTCTTCTATGGCTAACACATTCCCAGCATTTAGAGGGACTATTTCCTGAAAACTGATTTGAACAAATTTAACCCATGAATAGTGAAACATTATGAAAAAAAGGATACAGAAATTTCCACAAGTACAAATGTCGTTAGGACTATTGCAATAAAGACCAACACATTTCCCGCATTTCAAGGGACTATTCCCTGAGAATTGAAAACAAACAAGATGCACAAATTGCGAAATAGTATGGGAGAAAGGTACTGTGAAGTTTTGACAGACAAATACCATTAGGACCATCAATAGAGACTAGTGCATTTCCCGCATTTAAAGGGACTATTTCCTGAAAAATTATTGAACATACAGAAAGCCACAATTCCTGAAACAGAACTGAAAAGGGTATAAATTCTTTTTACAAATACAAGAAAAATGACTATGAGCGTATAGAAGTTTTTTTCCTAACTACAGAAACCATTACAACAAATACTACTGAATATCGGATGGATGGTTTAGTGTCTAAGCTGGATGAAATACTGCACTACATGCAAGCAGAACAAAAATTTTGCGGCCACCACCTCAGTACAGTTCTAGGTTTTTTTTTCCGGTTTGGGCATACACCATTCGAGAATCATCGTTAGTCATAAGCAATATTAGATGTGAACAACTATTACAAAAGAGTCCATACATGTGGCAGTGAAACAGATTTGACTCTCACAGCCAACAAGAATAAAACCCTTGCACAATTGTTAATTTCAGGGCCTCAGGATTAGTCGAGGTGTGCGTAAGCTCGCCCGCATCCCAATTATCAAACAAATATGTGAAAGTGAAACAAAAGTCAATGCACATTAGTTTTCCTGTGTAAAATCCAGAGAGGGAGAGTAACCAAACTAACATAACAAATTGCGGTCTCGGACTAATTTTTTTAAGCAAGAAACAATTGTCTAACTTTAGAATTGAGAAGCAAAACACAAAAGAAAAGCATAGAATTTGAGAAAAATAAAGAGATAAAAGAATACCCCAAAACATATATATCAAATTGATCATGAACTTGAAGAAAATCATCAAGATTGAGACCATTGTGGGGAGATATCCCACCAACATTCCATGTCGCTACAAAAACCCTTAAATTAAAAACAAGAAAAACAATAAGCATCAATTGTAATAGATTAAAATTTTGAAAAATAAAAGGAAGAAAATCAGATTGAATTCTGCATACCTGTACGTTTCAACTTCTTGAGGCATTGGAGGCTCTATCTAGGTCTAAGGACATGAAAAAAAAACCCAGCTTTTTCTACCCCTGAAATTGAAATCAAATAGTGGTCTCAAAAACACCTACACATTAAAAAGAAAATAACCCAATAGAAAAAGGAAAAAACCCAATTGAATTAGACCAACATGGAAGTTTAATAGCAACCTGAAAAGCTCTGTTCAGAGACATTTTGATTAAGCTCTGAAATTTTGGAGCTCACCAATGGACCAGTTCTTTCTCCGGCAAGAGAAGGTGTTAGTGGAGAAACATATATGGTTAAGAATGAAATGGAATAAAGTTGACTTCTTGGAAGGAATGAGCCTTTATTAGGCTTCGTTTGGATGTCCATAAAAAAGTGAGTTGGCTTTTGGATTTTTTTTTTTTTGACAGAATTGTACTTTGCTAATGATTTTTTTACTCAAAAGTTAGGCAATCTCAGAGCATGTACCATGATATCCCGTCAACCTTGTTAGTATAATAGTTAACCCCCTCTAACTAAGCCTCGCGTGCAATTTGTCCCCTTTAACTTTTTTTTTTTGCACTCAATCCTTTCTAACTAACTGAAATTCAAACGGTCATAACTTTTTTGTCCAAAATCGCATGCAAATTATATATCGATTTCGAGGTCTTGAAGTCAGCTTTATAATGACATCAAAATCACATCACGATTCAAAGCACACAGAAAGTTATGATCAATACGGTCTTTCTGCCTACCAGCTCTTACTCTTTTGATCATAACTTTCTGTGTGCTTTGATTCGTGATGTGATTTTGGTGTCATTAGAAAGCTGACTTCAAGACCTCGAAATCGATATATAATTTGCATGTTTTCGATTTTGGACGAAGAAGTTATGACCATTTGAAATTGTGACCGTTTGAATTTCAATTAGTTAGAGGGGGTTGAATGCCAAAAAAAAAAGTTAAAGGGGGCCAAGTGCACGCGAGGCTTAGTTAAAGAGGGTTAACTATAGTTTACCCTATAATTTTTTGCTTTTGACTAGCCGCATTTTTTTTCTTGTTTGCTCTACAATAATGCCATAATAACTACACAAATTTTAGAGTACTGCTATATGTATATATGCAAGGTAAATATCATGTACATATAGCTTTCTTAGGGTTCATTTTGGGTTTCATAAAAATGATTCGAACCATTTATTATTTTTAAAATAATTTTTTATGAAGGCTTGTAAAAACTCAGCTCAACCCGATATCACTAAGGATTTTTTCTGAATTTGTAGGAGCGAAATTGAGCAGTTAAGTTTGGCCCCACAAATTAAGAAAAAAATCGGGTTGTGCTGATTTTTTACAAGGCTTCATAAAAAAATGTTCTAAAAATAATAGGTGGTTCAAATCATTTTTGTGGAATCTAAGATGGACTCCCACAAAACTTATATGTACATGGTATGTACAAACTCATATGTACCCATAACTTTATTGATTGCAAATTTTATTACTTTGAAATCAAAGTGAAAAGAAAGAACTCAAAATAAGAAAGAGAGAATGTATACTTTTTTGAATAGTGGTTCCTACATTAAAAATATAAAGATGTCTTTAGACTAGGGTTTTAATATTAATGCCTGCGTTGGGTTAGTGCATAGACAAATTTGCTCTTGCTTTGATTAGTTCTCCGTTCACCAACAGTTAGATTAATTCCCAGAGTAACCGATCTATTAAACCGAACCGGATACCAAATCTAAAAGAATAATGGTGCTGATATTTTGTTGAGCATGTTGAAGCATCTTTTTATGCTTTGACAAGTACTTAGAATACCTAAAAACACTACATATTAAGTCTGTGAATATGTTCTTGAGTGACTTGTTGATCTTTATAGACGAGTCAAGGTTTATCCGATTATTAATTTCAAGGCTTCAAAATTAGTCGGTGCATGTAAGATGGCACAAACATCTAGTTATAAAAAAAAGAAAACAAGTGAGTTTTTCTCCTAAAAATAATGGAAGCTTTGCCAAATGAAGCTAATAAGAGGAAGATCCGCAAGCTTTTAAACATGCTTTCTTCCTTCCTTCCCAACTAAGGATAAGACCCTAGACATGAATATATTCTTTACTTTAGAAATGATGGTCAAGTTGTACTTCCTCTTTTCCTTTCATTCAGATTCGCTTTCTAGAGGAGTCACAATAAAAAAAATCAAAAGAAAACAAAAGATCTATCTAACCCAAAACAGAAACAATTTAGAAATAAGAAAACAACCAAAATACTCCAGAAAAGAAAAGTATGTGCGGGTACAAGTTGCTTTGATCATTGGCCTAAAATCCCCCTTTCTAGGGCCCTGTTAGCTGCTGATTCCCCCCAGTAGTTTTCTTGTCAATTTTCTTGTTTCTTTCCTCCCTGCTTTTGCTTTATGTTGTCATCTTCACTGAAAAAAGGAATAAGGAAATGGAATTTGCCAATAATTTTAGTCTTTTCTGAAGAAAGTGCGCGCGAGAGTACACTTGGGTACTCCTGGAGGAGCCTACATGGTAAGTCCGGGATCCTGTAGGATGTATAGGGTGGGCTGCCCTACAGGGTTATAGTACGGCTAATTCGGCTGTCCATTTTGACAATGAACGGAGGCTATAGGATTTCTAAATTCTTCTAGCATGAGTTACTGCAACACAAGACAAAGAGGCTGATGTGGTTAAAATGAAGCGTAAGCATCACCTATAGTCGGGAAAAATTGAGTCTTGTATTCAGCATCTCCTGCAGTTGTTTTTTTTGTTTTTATAATGTTTGTCTGTGTTGGCCAAATCATTAGAACAGTCCCGACAGGCTTAGGCTCTTGTGGGCGAAAAATCGCTTGCGACTCCCTTCACATGACCATCTTCAATTGGATTGGATTGAATAGGTAAGTTTTCTGTTTTAATGATTTCTATACAAAAGCGGAGAGGGCCCGATTATCAAGTAGCGGATTGCCTCTAAGCTGGAAAAGTTTGGACATTTGTGAGTAGAGACAATTCTTAGTATTATCTAAAGCACGGGTGACGCAGACACTAGCCATGAATTCCAGGATTTCTGCCGATAAAAAAAAAAAAATGAATTTCAGGATTTCCTTCCCTGTGATCCCACATGAACTGTGCAAAAGTTGAAAAGAGAATTCTGAGTACCTATTTTGCAAGTTTGTGTCGCTTGAAACCCGTACCCATCGTGTAAACTGAAAAACCTGTGCCCAATGCGGAAATACAGGAGTATAATGGTATGAAAAGATAGGAAACATCTCACAGTCAGGCAGAGAGACAACATAGTTAGGTTAGCAGGAGACAAGGGCTTCATACCTAATATTCCCACTTACCATTTTCTATTCAGTGTTCACACCTGTTATACTCAAACATTTGTCCATGCCCAAACCTGTCTCCAACTTTCTGTTTTTGTAATTCTGGTATTCGGACCAGCTTACGCACACTTTGATTAATCCTGGGGGACCAATCACACTGCACACCCGAGGGGGTCCCAATTACAAACGAGAGCAAAGTTCTGTGTGGAGTGTGAATTGGTCCCAAAAGAGTTGATAACATCTAAGATGTTTCGAACCTCAAACCTTAAGAGAGAGTAAACCCAAGTCCCAGCCCCTTGGGGTTAACCTGTCTCCACTTTTACAACCGGCTATAAGAAAGAAACAACTAGCAATGAATAGATCTGGCCATGCCTTCAGTACATTCCCTATGAATGAAACTAAGAAAAGAGACTTTTAGCATCCAAAAAGCCTTTCTCTCAAAGGAAATTAATATAGGATCATTCAAAAAAATAAGAGAGAATTGAACAACAAAGTTTGGACCATAACGGTGCGATGATGCACCGATAGATATAGCTGACACATTCCGAGGATATGATCACTCAGTACTTCTCTAAGATTTCCGAAAGTGACGAATACGTTCCCAGGATCGCACTAACGACACCCAACACGATAGTTCCGGTACTCAACACAACCTGGATTTGTGAAAGTAAAGAGAAGTTGTAGAGAGATGTAAGTTCGACAAACAATAGCAAATATTGAGAACAAGAAATTGTAAAGTCGTGCACTATTCCAAATGAGTTTTCTCATTAAAACTCTTCATCCACACCCTTTTTCTTGTTTCATGTTGGGAGTGGGAAGAGGGAAAACACAGACAACAATATTTGAAGCTTCAAGTAGTAAATTGTGAAATTTGTGTCAAAAAGGTATGGGAGAGACAATTATGTCTTTCCTCTAAGAAATGATTTCCAGCTTCATAACCAAAAGAGACCAAGAAACCATTTCAACAGTTTTCATATTGATAAATTCTTGATCCTTGAACGTGATCCTCACTGATAGCAGTTTTCTTGGGTGCAAAAATCCACCCAGTTTTCTTTTTGGTTGCTCCCATTGATGGAGAGAGAGTCTTAATTTCCACAAACATGAACTTTAAATCGAGGAATCTTACCTGAGTTGTTGTCGGCTTCTTTACAATTCTAAGAAAACACAAAGCTGGCATTATCACCGCCTGAATAATACCAAAATGCACCTTTGATCAGCGTAACACACACTAAAGAATATGTACCTCGAGAAATTAACCAAAAAAAAGTCGCAACAAACCAAAGACAACCAACATCAGGAGAAGTTGGTGATGATGTACAATCTTTACGAAGGTTTAAATGCATCACTGTTGTTTTTATCTTGGCTTTCACCTTGTCTGATTACAACTCAGTTATGGTTAAGAATATTAAGATTCTCAATTCAATAAATACGATGTTATCCAAGGTTTTCATAAAGCATCTCTTCCCAAGGTTTTCAAAATTTTCTAGACATAATGTGAAATTTCTCTTTGTTTCAAGACTGCCTTAGCCTTAATAACGTACGAACATAGTAGTCTGTAGAAAATGGACGCAAATTTCCTGACCCCAACTAATTGAGACTTGGCTTCTTGAGTTCAGTTGAATTGAGTTTTATCAGAACGATAAGACTCAGTACTTTTGAACTTCAATTTCCATATAAAATTACTTCTTTGACTTTCTGGTTGAATTTGTGTGAGAGTAAATAACCTCAATCAAATCAGCTTAAATTCGTAGTCAATCTAGGCAATTCCTTGAACCTAGATTATGCCATAACATTGCTTGAAGAGACCTACTCCGCAGATTCAGGGAGTAAAACACGAATGATCAAGTTTCTTTTTTATTTTTTTGCCAGCAAAAGATATTCCACATGTTACTGGACAACTTCAGGGATAATCCACTCTAGATTGTCCCTATTAAGGATCACCAAGACAACGTATCAATTATGCGATGTATTCACTCGTATAAGTAAAAACATGCAGTTCTAAATAGAATCAGAGGTTTATGCATACCACAAGTACACTGAGAAGAGAACCAATTAAAGCCATCACAAGACCTGCAACAAAAAGAATGAAGTTGAATTCAAGAAGTTGGTCATGTTACGCAATAAAAGAAGAGATACCGTCATTGCATTCCAATTTGTTGAACAATTACTCTTCTTTATAAACATCATCCAACTAAACTAGTCCAACAAGGTCACAAATTGTTACAACAGTGATTTGACTCAACTCCTTATATCAACTACAACACTAAGAAGCAAGGCACTCTATCTATGTGGCTAATTGAGTGTAGCTCTGTGGACTGTGGATATTGTAGACACCGATTCGTATCATAGCACATCACTTACTCTTTTCATTTTTAACACGATCCCCACTGGAGACTGGAGAGCATCACTTCTTCCCTTTGGGAGCTCACTATCCCCACAACCAATGAACCACAATGTCTTACATTGCTAAACTTAAATATTATCCAAATGAACTATGCTTCCAGAGGTTGGAAGACAATTTTCTTTTTCAGAAAAAACAAAAAATGATGACAGACTGGTCATCTTATCTCCTCAGGAAACTTCAGGACCAGAAACTGGCAGTCACATTTTCTGTGTGGAGCCATCTCCCCTAAGATATTGTGGTACTTACTGAAATAGTGTCTTAAACATAATACTGGATCACGTACCAAAGAATGGGATCACAAATGCAACCGCAACAGAAGAAACAACGAGTGCTGTCCGCAGGAGAATGAAACACCAGAAACTAGTAGAGACTCTGATAGGCAACAGTTCCTCGATACTTCTGGCCAGTGGGTTCATCAGCAGGGCATATTTGTACATTGTCAAGGAAGCAAAAAGAAAAAGAAAATACATAATCTGTTGGAAAACATGGTAAAGAAACCCGTTATATACTTTCCCCAACTTAAGTCTTTAGAAAAGGATATTTAGTGAATGGGTTGATCACCTGCAGACAAACAAAAGAAAAACTCAGAACAAAAGCAACAATTGTGCTGTTAGAGACCACCTAAATTGTAAACTCTAAAACCTCCAAATGCAACATTTTAAGCTCAAAATATTACTGGGATGTCCATGTCCGGCACAGAAACGACAAGACACTCACACATGCTTCGGATACTCCTAAATTCATGTCCGGTTTTTCATTATTATTTTATTAATCAAACACACTAGGACCATGCTAGGTCACGTTGGGGGCACGTGGGGGACACACTAGGTACACTTCAAGAAAGCATTAAGTAGTCAGAATGCAATTCTGAAAGATGATCAATGCCCCACGGTCAAAGTTTTCATTATATGTTAGTTAATCATACACGTTAGGGACATGCTAAGTCACATAAGAGGCAAGTGGGGACACACTAGGTACACGTTCAGAAGTCAGAATGCTATTCTAAAAGTTGAGCCACAGTCAAAGTTGTGGATGCTTAGTTCCTGAATTCATATTTAGTACCTGTTGTCTTTGAATCTTCATGATAGTAATAGCATTTGTCTTTTATCCTACTTTGATAGCTAAATGATTACCGCATATCAGTATCCAAGCTTCTAGTCACGCAAACACATATGGACTCATACAAAAGCATAGAAAAAGATAGCAACGGAGGATGGGAAATCTGATACATACTGTTGTCCACAATGCAACTTTGGAGGTTATAGTATGAGGTGGCATATTCAAAGTTATCTGTGATTGTGTGTCTTGACCAAACATGAGAAATCCAAGGATTGCAGCACCCCCATACAGTATAACACACAAAAGAAAGCTGCACATTGAACAAGAAAAGGTGTTTAGAAGATATGCGACTGAAACGCCCATGTCATGAGGAAAATAGTTCCATACCATATTATAAGGGCATTGGTAAATTTTCTTTTATCAGCCATGGATTGGTAAATGTTTGGGAATACAGAATGCCCGGAATAGCAAAACCCATACACACCAATGGCCAAAGGAATACCGCTCCAGTTAACTACCTCACCCTTTTGATGAAATCCAATTCCATCCACTGTACCAAGAAAAAATAAGCAAAGAACTATCACAATTGTCGCGAAGACCCCTCCAGCTGCAAGGTGGAAAAACAAAATTCAGGCAAAAGGTATATATAAGAGGTTCAAATTTTGGACTGACTAAAACTAAATGACTTGTTTTTGTTTTGGTCGAAATTTCTGAGTTCTCCTACTCATCTCGACTCTTGATGAGCAGAATAGGTATTGGAGAGTAAATTTTTTTGATCAATTGCTACAAGAAATTTCACAAAAAAAAGTCAACTACGGATAGTCTGAAGCACCTGAAAGATATGATACGACACGGAGATCCCGCAACCAAACAGTAGGTAGAACAATTAGGGCGAATACTATTCCAAAGAGGTGCATGGAATCCAGTTGAAAACCAGCCCAATACAACGATGTACCAGGAAATATCCTAGTGAGATTATCCCCTTCCAAAGTAATAAATTCCACACAAGATGACTGCACTGGCAGGATATCAATGTCAGAAATGGGAAAAGTACAGTCCAAGTGATTGGAAGATTAACAATCAGTGATCCACTTACATATAACTCCGAGTACAGAACAATCTGCACCAATATCCAAGAGGAAGATAATATGAGCAACTTATAAAATAAGAAGAAAGAGGATTAAACTTACTAGAGCAATCTGTTCATTTTCGCCCTTTTTCTTTTCTGTTTTTCACTTTACTATAGGTAGAGAGCTGGGCTGTTGGAGGAAGGGTTTAACTTTAACCCTTGTACTCTACTTTTCTAACCTATTTGAATGAGTTTCCAAGCATTAAGAGTTGAGGCGAAATTGCATATCGTGGTCGATAGAAGTAAATCTGTATTGGCAGAGTGGCATCATCCAGTTGCAATCAACACATACCATGACAGCTCGAAGTCATACATACATATGACTATACCGATATAACATCGGCAAAATGCATGCGATAGATATCTAGAAAATTAACTGACGTATTTAACTTTGCCCCTCATAGCACCATTAGACAACAACGATACATCTCTTTTGGACTAACTGACATGTCATCTGGTCTACAAAACACGTTAAGAGCTGTAATCAGAAGCTAAAACAACTTACAGATACAAAAAGACGTCCAAATTTTCCAAATGCAGCTTCTCCAATATCTGGGTAGGTTGTGATGCCCTCTCTACTCTCAAAGCAGTGTCGCATAAGAGAAGCAGTATAACAGCAAACCACTGCAAAAAGAACAAGCACCGCCAAGCTTGCCCAGCCGGCTTCTTTCAAAGCGTAGGGTGTAGACAAAATCCCAACTCCAGCCAGTACATTTACCCCTGTTCCATGGAAACCACAACTCGTAGGATATCCCAAAAAAGTCCATCAAGCTAAAGAATTTGACTTGTACAGAAACAGGAAATGGAAATTTCGCCATAAAAAAACAGACTCCTCGCACCATCTCAAAAAACATCAATAATTTTACCAGGAACAACTATCCCAATTCCCAAGTATATGTATCTCATTTCTTAATATTTTCAACAATAGGAAATCATGACCAATTCAGTCTTTAGTTTCTTTTCAAAAACATAAAGCAATTAGATATCCCGTAAACAAAAAAAAGTTAACGAGCAAAAGTAATCAAATACTTCCATGTGCATCAGATAACGCGTTGTAGAGAGCCCCTTCTTTTTAAAGCAGTATGAGATCTCAAACGATACCAAAACTATAGAGGTAAACTCTAATGACCTTACCATTGAATATAGTTTGAGTAAAGCTACATCCATTGCTAATGGGAAATTCTCCGGTGAATTGCTTATGAAGTGGAGCCTTATCAGACCATGATGACTGTGTTCTAGAGATCCTGCCCGAGTCTTCCTTCCGAAAACTCTTTTCATATTCAGGCAGCAATGGCTCCAAATCCAAGCTACTTTTACTATCACTATCACAACCTGAGTATCTGACGCTAGATAGGCGTCGAAGGGTTCCAAATATTGGTGATGCAGTGATTGTGAAGGAATCGGTTGTCTCCCTGCCAAGAAGAAAAGATTATGATTTCTGAGCATTTCAATGACATCAGTTGCCTTTGTCTTATAGAGTTTTCTCCATGGCTATTGTGAACGAAACAATGGAGTATTTCAACCAGTCATTGATCCACTTTGAAAATTTTCTACCAAGTAGCCTTTGAACTTGTGTTCCGGTGTTACCACAAAATGCCAATAACCCAGTAAATTACGCATGGGAAGGCCCGTTTCGCAGTATGGTACACTTACGTGCCAAAACGGCCAAAGCAATCCCAGAATTTCTCTATTTATTTACCTTAATGTTCTATCAGAGAAAATTATATATGACATAGCATACCTATAATGTAAAGAAAGTGGAAATTTAGCAGGACAAGTACAATGTGACACACAAAAGCAGCTCCCTTAGCTTCTCGACAACCATTTTTTTCCAGCTTTATATAAGTCAATTTTGCTCATAAACTATGTCAACTTGAACGAAACACTCCGCCGCAAACTCCCAATTATATACTATGGCTAGAACAAAAGGCTCCCAATTAAATACATGAATGGATGAGCAAATTCAGCACAAGAGTACACAAATGTACCATTCAGGAAATTATGCATGTTAAGACGCAACCATCCTACGAAGTAAGTTTTGGCCTTTTCAACAATGTGAGCCGTCTGCGGCAAAAGCAGGGTGCTATAAAACTATTCCAGACCCAATCAAACAGAATAACCGGCAAGCAACATTTTGATATCTGGTGCGTTACTGTGATATGGGAGAGGGATCATATAGCTACAGCAATTGAGCATTCACATTTAGCGTTTCTAAGTCCTGCAATTGAAGAAGTAGACATACCAGACGTATAAGCTCACATTTCTTGTCTAAAAATTGAAAACCTTCTCGCTTGCGTTTAGCAAGTAAGGAGAATCTGTAAATATATGTGGCAAAATCCTGAAACTCTGCATATTCCACAGTTTCTGTAGCACCACTTTTTCATTCCCTCTTCCGACAACATTTTCTGTAGCACCACTTTTTCTTACTCATAGTATAGGAAATGACTCATGGTTTGTCTAAGAATTTCTGTTTTCCATTAGGTTGTATTCCGCCTGAATTAGCTTCACTTGTATCCTTTGATAGGTGTTCTTAGTTCTTTATATCAGTTGATCTTCTTAAAAACTTTCAGTATAGGAAATGACTCAAAAGAAACATCACACAGGCCAAAACAATACCCAAGACATAGTGTGTACTATAACTTTCTCCTAATTGGAATGTAGACTGGCTTAAGGTTCAAGATGGGATTTTTTGTGAGATTGTGCCAACTTTTGACTTTGGCTATGGATTTGTAACCTTATTTTTACTCAAAACACTTGAGGGAAACTCCATTGGAACTCTTCCCGCTCCTTTACTCAAGCCTATAACGAACACAGTTTTACGCAAAGTGTTACTCAAATCATGGAAAGTCAAATCTTCAATCAAATTCTGGCCATACCCCCAGGGGCGTGGTTTGGCCGCCGGAATAATCAAGTGCGCGCAAGGTGGCCCTGACTCCGGTTATGAAAAAAACTGCTTTTGCTCACATTCATGGCTAGATTTGGGATTATCCACTAGAGTGATTCATATTAAATTCAAGCTTCTGTGTGTGTATGTGAGAGAGAGAGAGAGAGAGAGAGAGAGAGAGAGAGAGAGAGGTACCTGTAACTCTGAGGCCATTGGTGAGAAGAAAAAGGCGGATAAGAAGAAGGAGGAGATCTAAATCTTCGATGGCACTCCTCCTCACCACCTTCACCAACCTCTTCATCACTGCTATTGCTACCACCACCACCATCACCATTTTCATTCCTTTTGTCTTCTATGTCATCATCATCATCATCGTTCTCCAAGAAAAACTCAGACTCTTTCTCTCTCTCCGCCATTGGCAAACAAGCTCTTCAGAACCACAGAACCCCACACCGCCTAAACCACAAAACCAGCACGTATATGTAGTTGTTGTATGTTTATGGACTTGGATCCTCTCCTCTCCGGTCCATGGAAAGTTATTTTAAGTAGGGTTGATAAACGGGTCAAACGGGTCAAGCAAAGCAGATATTTATTTAAAGCTTGGTTTTTTGATTGTGTTCGTTTTGTATTCCAAAATCTAACTCCTTCCTTTGTGCACGGTTTCAATTAATTTTCTCTTAAAATATTACTCTTATTTCTCTACCTCTTTTTTTATTATCCCAAAAACATCCTTGAAAATCCAAACTGAACAAAATTTCGAGTAGCTTAAATTTTTGTTCATTACATGTTACATGAGCGGAAAAATTGTTTGTTCAGATTTCGTTTTGAAAGGTGGATGCTCTTTAAAAAATATATAAGTTTGGTTTGTTTATGTAACAAAACTATCATGAACAATCCTTAATAAACATTTTACGAGCTCAAACTCGATATCTTGGTTTGTCTAGCAACACATTTTGATGATCGAAACCGTCACGTTTTAAATTTTGTTAATTTTAATTAGAGAACCTACATGTCTTGGGATATAAATGAATAGCATTGGGAATTTTTTTAAGATAACCATGTTTCGGAATCATATCAACTGATTTTCTATCATCATTGGTTTTGGCAAAATTACTGTTCTCAACGAAGTCTAAAAATTAAACGATTTCAATTATCAAAATGAATCTGAAAAAAGTCGTATATAATCTTAACAAACCCTCTAATATATGTGTGGACCGTAGAGGATAAACCATGTACTATACTTATGTATATGGCTGGTAGCAAATGACAAAATTACTTACGAATAAGAGAGGAACATAGTGTTACACATATATATGGCATTACACATATATATTAATTGGACCAAATTCCTACCAGTGGGAACGGGAGAGGGGAAGGACAGACAATAAGAAACAAAAAGGATACGATACATGAAATTCGGTCTATGAAAGTGTCCGAAAAAAAAAATGAATTTTTTTACGGACACTTTTATGGTTCGGAACGTTTCGTTTCATGTATTGTACCAGTCCTCAACAATAAAAACAAGATGAAAACAAAAAGACCCTTGTAGAGAAATCAAATGCAAACGTGGTATATATAGCACATGCAAACACATATGGGTTTTGAGAATATTCATACCCCACCCTGTGACACCTAAGTTCCTTTTGTTTTGTTCGTCTGTAGCCTTTGGAGCGGAGAATATTAATGCAGGGTACATGTAAGAGTTTCCGGAGCAATGGATGGCATGGCAACCACTGGTTTCTTCGGTTTGTGTTTTCAAAGAGTTTTTTTAATAATAAATGGGGAGAGATAAGTAGAGTACTGATGGTAATAATTGGAGATAAAATTTATTAGGAACCGTGTTGAAAGATAGGGGTAGTTCTGGAAAACCCTTCGACTCACTTTCTCAATTTTTTTTTCTAGGATGCTTGCTTTCTCTCATAAACAACATTGTTTTGAAAATGTTTAACAACTAGGATAGAATACACAATGAGTAGTAATTAATCACTCTCTCATTTCATATTTTTTTCTAGGATGCTTTCTCATAAACAACATTATTTTGAAAACATTTGACAACTAGGATAGTATACACAATGAGTAGTAATTAATACAAGACTAAATGAACCAAGTCAAGCCCTCAATGACTCTCGTTGTGTATGTGGTGAATGAGGCTTTTGACAACTAGGATAGAATACACAATGAGTAGTAATTAATCGCTTTCTCATTTCATTTTTTTTCTCGGATTCTTTCTTCTAAACAACATTGTTTTGAAAACATTTGACAACTAGGATAGAATACACAATGATCAGTAGTAATTAATACTAGACTAAATGAACCAGTCAGGCCCCCAATGACTCTCGTTTTGTATGTGGTGAAAGAGGCCCCGCCACAATTCCATTTGGTAATCCAAACCCGATATTTTATAAGTCTCCATGCATGTGTATAGATAGGTACATCATCTTCCATATAGACAAAGTATATTTGTCATATGAGAAATGTGCGGTCAACTTTGTCCGTTCATTTTTCCTAGACAGATATGGTTTAATTGAACATACCTTTATCAACATCCTATTTTCCTAATCTAATGATATAGAAATATTATGTATAGAACTACAAAATGAACGGATCATATTATTAAATAATTAAATAAAATTACAGTGAGTCCTTTTAATACAAGAATTGTAGTGGATCCTATTGTGTTTCAAATGAAGAGTTATCGAATGATTTCGAGATCCTTCATGATCACATCGTCATCGTGGTGGTCCTGGTGGACCAAAATATTAGTGCTCGGTACCTATCAATTTACATAGCTTTTTTGGCTCCTTGTCCTTAATGTCAATGTACACGAGATTGGTCACGTGACTCATGTGTACCTATTTTGTCTCTTTTTTTTTTTGAACAGCTTGAGGAGCTACTCCCATCTTCCTCTTCTTCTTCTTCTTCTCTCTTTTTTAATTTATCGTGGACTTTTGGAGCTATCTAACCCACACCTTTTAACTTTAAAGCATAGGGTGTTTTTGGGTTTTGCCCTCAGAAGTTCGGGCTTGACCCGTTCTTGGTTGGATTCCCTTCCTTTCCCCACTCGATGTACCTTTTGTTTAGTTTCAAATGAATTTTATTGTCCATCAAAAAAAAAAAAAACTTTAAAGCATAAGGTGACTGGTTTAATTAAAAGTAAACGAACAATTATTCAATGCTCTTGGATTAAGGTCATGTAGCACTCCAAGTATGTCATGACAATAAATACGTCGAGACTTATAATTTTGTGTTGGATGAAAGGGCATTGTTGTGCCTTCAATTCGGGCCTCGTTCCGAGCTCGAATTAATTGATATATATGAAAGTATAACACAAACTAAAGTGAAAGAGGTTGAATTTGATTATATGATAGTAGCATACAACTTCCAAAAACTTAAAATATATGGATAATTAAACATAAAAAGTAAATTAGTGAATTTTTTTGGGTAATTCAAATGCATGAGCATTGAGTCCTTAATTCATTACCAACGCCACAGAAAAGATTCTTCCCTTGAAGTACTCTAGGATGGAATTACAATTACTAGTGCAGAAGAAGCCTTTCATAAGTACAAGTTTTGCTTCCAACTCAAGAAATGCATTATACTCTTCCTCCTTCTCAAGTTTCATACTAGCATATATATATATATAATTAATCAAACTCAACCTCTTTTCACTTTAATTTGTGTTGTACCCATCACAAAATTTTCAAGGCGGAGATAGCTAGATGGGTCAATCCCTGATGAAATTTGCTCCAGGTATGCCAGCCCCTCTCTCTCTCTCTCTCTCTCTCTCTCTCTCTCTCTCTCTCTCTCTCTCTAACACATGCTGTTACTGTGAGGTCTTAATTTGGATATGCAGATTTTCATGGGCTAAGGCTCAAGTAGGAAATGACAATGGGTCGGTTTGGCCTGCGTTTTTGAAACCCCATTGAATAGAAATTAACTTGACGGGTTTCTTTTGGCCTGCGTTTTTGAAACCCCATTGAATAGAAATTAACTTGACGGGTTTCTTTTCACCTAGACGGTAGTCACGGTAACTGTATCCGACATGGATACTTTCAGCTTAATTTTTCTATGTACAAATAGTTTCTCTCATCTACCCCAATAGAAATGTACTAGTTTTTAAAATGTCCCTCAAAAATCAAACCGAACAGTGCCTGAATTAATTAATTGAATCCACTGGTTAGTGATTTACGATTATTTGTCAAAAACAGGGTTTGAGTGATTGTTACTTGTGGTTTTTTTTTAAATTTTATACGAAGTTAAATTTTTGCAATCATTTTACAACCACAAACGCGAAGCCCGTGGCCATAAGAGTGCATTTGTTTGTGCAAAGTGTTACCGGTTTTAGAATTTTCCATCACAACCGCTCCCCCCAAATGTGACTCTCTTCGTGATATATACTTTGTCATTTTGTATGCAGGAAGTGAGGAAAATAAGGCCAAGGAAATCGGTCCTATAATAGAAAGCTGCTATGATACTTACTTCTCCGGTAAAGATAAGATTCAGGGCTCAGCCGATTTCTTCCAGGCAGTGTGCGAGACGATCGGGTACACTGTTTTCCTAACAGGAGCACAATTTCGTTCACCCTCACTTTATTCACCCTTGGCTAGAGTATTCCAAATTTGAGTCGTCCCACTTCGATAGACACAATTGATCTGTCCAGATTCATTCGATAGACACAATTGATCTGTCCAGATTCATTCGTTAAGAGACCATGCAAAAAATTTAGATAAGTCTGACACGGTTAGTGGTTGATCTAAAAGCTTATTTTTCTTGCTTCAAAATTTTCTTGACTAAAGAATCGGATTTTTAGACTAAGGCACTTGTATCCGATTGGCCTGAAATTCTCTATAGCCTCAGAACAAATGAAATTGGACAACATGAAGAGTTTCGATTATAAAAGTGAGATAGGGAATGAGCGTTGCGAGGGTGAAAAAACTTGCACTCGACGAATAGGATACTTTTGGTATCTCCGCAATTTACTCATGTTAAACATTAACAGCCCGTTTACTTTTGGAGATTCAGTGAGAAATTTTAAGAAACGGAGGAAAATGGAAACTCATCACTTGCTTGGGTTATGAGAAATAATTTAACATTACTATCACAAATCCATTTTTCACATAAAGTGGAGATATTTGCTGAGAAACGATAGTGATTTCTATTTTCCTCAGTTAATTATTCAATAGTCCGAGAGTACCGTCACGTAATATTCCGAACTACTTTATAACCACATGTTCATGTAAGGCCTACCAAATGCGATAATTTAATTCATATGATCTGTTGGCTTTAATTCATATGATCTGTTGGCCTTTGTTCATTGACAGAGAGATAAACAAGAAGCTCGGCAGCACGCAGTTCCGGGTGCCGAAGTCAGAAACACTTAGACAGGTGTACCAAGTAAGTATTTACCCTCTTGCGCCTGTAGCTTAGAGTTCGTTTGCTAGCCGGACTAGTTTTTGAGATTAATCAAGAGGATCCTCTCTAGCCATTGAAAATGACTTGGCCCTTTTGTGGGCCTTCCGCTCAATTCAACTATCAGAATCGTTCTTTTTCTAGAGCTCGGCGAGAATATCAACCATTTCATTCAGATTTCGATCAATAGAAATTCGGTAAACACGTTGTTTTCCACACTCTAAATGTATTCCTGCAATTTCCAGAAGCACCACCAAGGCAAAGGGAAAACCCTAACAAAGGAAGAGTTCCAGAAGATCCTTCAAGATGTGGTAATGGAGACAGGAGTTTCTGGCATTGGAGCCAAGGACTTAATCCTCTACATCTTTGGGGTTCCTGTGACTGCTCTGTTCATCAAGCAGAGGATCATCCCCGGAGCACTCCCTAATGAGATTTTCATCCCTGTTATCACTTCTGCCACCGTTTTTGTTCTTGCCAAGCTTAACAAGATATGAAAAACACAAGAGTGTATATGTATAATGTATGCATGTGCATGAAGTTGAAATATGTCCTTCAAGTTTCACTTTATTAATAGAGAAGAACTTATTCACGGAGCTCCGTGAATAAGTTTTTACGGAGGTGAGTCGTGCCCGTTCGTTTTGGGTTTTGGACGGTCCATGAATAAGTCAATCTCTTATTAATATCGCTACCCTCCTCTTTGAAAATGTATTGTTTTAATTTGATGTTGTTGGATGATCTTAAATCATGTCAATTCCACATGCCATATCAATTTGCCTATAACATTGATGCGCCTAAAGGTTTTGTTTTCTTGAGGGGACTAGACCAAGCAGGTCGGCCATTGGAGTTTAGCTCGGGCCTCATTTTGATGATCTGAACAACTTGTTATATAGATGTCAGAAAAAATCAAGTTCATCGAATCTCAACAAGTACTTGGTTGAATTACATTTATTTTTGAAACATATGTGATTCAATGAGATGACTACAAATGAATTTATCATTTTTTTTGTCCCCACAATTGTTATATTGCAATAAAGTCGTCTTAATTTTTAATTTTTTGCAATGTAACATGATCAAAACCCCAATAGTTACTTATGAATGGGAAGGAAAAATAACCCTGCCAAAAAAAAAAAAAAAAAATATATATATATATATATATATATATAGTATATATATATATATATATAGTCCCCTTCTCTTAGGACCACTTTATTTTAATAAAATAAGGACCTCCCTTTCCCGATCAAATTTTGATGATCCGAGCCGCTCAATGTATTCAGAACGTGATTTTAAGGGTACCCGCGAGAAATCAGCAAAAAAAAACCGGGAAGGGCTTCATCCGAGCAGTTTTTGATATGTTTTTATCAAACGGTTCAAATAAAAACTGCTCAAATCAAGCCCTTTCCGGTCATTTTTTTTTCCGATTTCTCGCTAGTACCCTTAAAATCATGTTCTGAACAAATTGAGCGGCTCGGATCATCAAAATTCAATCGGAAAATGGGAGAAATGGGGAGGTCCTTATTTTAACTAAAATAAGGACCTCCTTATTTGAAAATAACTGATATATATATATATATATATATATATATATATATATATATATATATATATATATATATTAACCCCAATTGTGCTTGTTCCTGAAATAAACCATCTTTTTTCTTGGGATTAGAGCATAATAGAATGGTGTGCTTAAAGCAATCATATCTATAATGACTTATTGACAGATCAATAAAACCATTGTATCAAATCATCGACGTAGAACCATTTTATCATGGGCTGCATTGGATTGTGGAGACCAGGGTTCCAAATAAAGGCCATTTTGTATCGGGATTTCGAACATTCGTTGCCGTTATTTACTTATGTGTTGACCGATATGCATCGATGTAGTCCATTATTATATGATACATGACCGTACCACCAATAACATCACGTTTCCTGGTACCACGACTTAAAACCCTGGTAGAGAAAACAAAATCCATTACCCCAGCCCTCTTGTAAGGGACCTCTAGCTGTAAATAGCAATTCTGAAATCACCTTAATATTTGCCATCCCTCCAAATGTGAGTCTTGAGAGGTATTAGCGGTTGTAAGGAGATCCTAAAGCCACAAGGAGAGCGAAGATAGTGACAAAGAATGGTTCTTTGACCAACATTTACCTGAAATCTTCATGGTTGTGATGTACCAAAAGATTCATTACCTGTAAATATATTTCAGAGAAAATTTTAGGATGCTGATTTTGGAAAAGTGGAGCGCCTGCGTACAAAATTAGAGCGCGAAAATCAATTTCCATAATTTTATGACAGCCTAATGTTTGTAGCCAGAGTTGGCCGATGTGTAGGTATGTATGACATGTCCGAAATTCTGTTATGTATATGCTTATACGATACTCAAAGACCTTTATTTGAAACCTTGTATGTATAATAAATAGCCCATTTGAAGTCCCTTACGGTCACTTTTGACCATTCCCGTAGCAACAGATGTCCCCATTTTCACCTTATTTGTAGGGCTTTTTGTGCACTTCATGTCACACCACCAAAACACAACTGAAATGTACCCAAAAAAACCAAAATTATGGACCAAAAATTGTCAAAGACAGATGTTTGTTCCGTTTGGTTGCAATTACGAGAGAGAGAGAGAGAGAGAGAGTCATGTTTCAATCTTTGGATTTTGTTACATTGTACAGCCATGTTGTTTTATTACACCATTTTTCCATATTGGCAGATCTCTAAAAAAACTTCTTGTTTACTATCATTTGAAAAAAGAAATAGTTGAAACCATCATGCATTTCCGAACAATCTGAAATAGAGAGATTGTCGAATTTCAGAAAACAGAATTGCGGTATCATGAAGGCATGGGAGGCTACGGTTCGCAAGACGCAGGCTGCAGCAAAGAAGCGAGCCCACAGCCTTTTCGGGACAACATACGTTGCACATGCAGAGGATGACGATGATGACAAAGACGATGAAAGCCATGATCGCGGACAGGGAAAAGGACCGGGCGAAATTTACATTGCGGACAGAGTCCTAGCCAATGGGGATTACTATACAGGCCATTGGTCCGATAATTTCCCCCACGGGCTAGGAAAATACTTGTGGACCGACGGGTGCATGTACATAGGAGAGTGGTACGGTGGCAAGACAATGGGCAAAGGAAGGTTCAGTTGGCCTTCTGGGGCCACATACGAAGGCGAATTCAAAAGCGGTTACATGGACGGAAAAGGCACGTACACGGGACCCAATGGCGAGACGTACAAGGGGCTTTGGGTCATGAATTTGAAACACGGGCACGGGATCAAGACCTATGCGAACGGTGATTGTTACGACGGCGAATGGTGTCGCGGGTTACAAGAAGGCCATGGTAAGTACCAATGGAGTAATGGGAATCATTATGTGGGGGAATGGAAGAATGGAAGTATTTGTGGCAAAGGCACATTTATTTGGAGTAATGGGAATAGGTTTGATGGGTATTGGGAAGATGGGTTACCCAAAGGAAATGGAACATTTAGGTGGGAAAATGGGAGTACCTATGTGGGGAATTGGAGTAGAGATCCAAATGAACAAAATGGGACTTATTTTCCAATGGGATCCTCCACTCCAGAGGAAAATCTTGATTGGGACCCTCAGGATGTGTTCAATGTGGATTTGGGTGATTGTAAAGTTTGTCCGAACGAGAAGGTTCCGATCATGCCGTCGCAAAAGAAGCTCGCGGTGTGGAGGTCAACGAAGGCGGCGGATTCCAATGTTAGGCCAAGGAGAATGTCAGTCGATGGGAGACTGGATGCAGGGGAGGATAAGGAATTCAACCGGATGCGAATGTTGGAGGGTGGTGTTGGGGCTTCGTCGACTTGGGATTGTTTTGATAGGAATTTGACGGTGGGGAGAGAGATGGAAAATGGCTTAGCCGGGGTGCAACTCGAAGATGCGTGTAAGAGAGGGAGTGCGATTAGGATACCAAATGTGGTGAAGAGACAAGGTGTGACAATCTCTAAAGGACATAAGAACTATGAGCTAATGCTCAATTTGCAGCTGGGAATCAGGTATGTATGATGTGATAAACATCATAATGACTTAATAAAATTGGTTAGCAAATGTTGGGTATTTGTAGATTGTTGTAGTTTCTTACGTAGGTTTTGAGCAAGGTTTTAAATAGCGGCAGCTATGTAGCACATATCGTTTTTGTTCCCTTAGATATACCGGTCATAACCAAAATTCGCATCGTTTAGAAAATGGGCTGTCTAACCTCTTCAGAAGCAAATGTCAGAATGACAATGGTATTCCAACTTCATTCCTCTCAATCAAAAACACTACTTTGGGATGATTACCAATGGGAATGCAAAGTTAAATGCCAATGATGGAAATTTCATGACTTGGGTATTCTTCAAGCTTTGCATTCAACCTGGAATAGAAAACTGATACCCAACTCTTAACTAAGACTTTTGTCCACATTTTTGGCCCACCGGTGCAGACACAGATGTGTTCAGAGCCGTTTGGTGTACCTAGTGGGTGGGACGGCTTCCAGAAACCAGTGTTCGATCGAGCGTCCAAAAGTCTATGTCCAAGGCATTTTCCTTGAAACGTTTCAATTAATTTCAATTTGGTCCCTTGTGTTATATTTTGGGCAGGCATTCTGTGGGAAGACCTGGTCCAGTTGCGACATTAGACTTAAAGGCTTCAGCTTTTGATCCAAAGGAAAAAGTCTGGACAAAATTTCCTGCGGAGGGATCCAAATACACTCCCCCACACCAGTCCTGCGAATTCCGGTGGAAGGATTATTGCCCCTTAGTTTTCAGGTGAGGGCTTACTTTATCACCCATGTTCAATCATTTTATTGTGCATTTAACACCTTTAGATTTGCATGGCATTAATCATGGGCACAGAAGTTCTAAGTGTTTGTGGTATCGACCCAGCGATTTTCGTCTCTGTTCCCCTGCCTTCTATAGCAATGCACTTACAGCAAGACGATAGAGTAGAAATCTCGAAAATCTACGATTCTTAATGAGATAAAATCATGCGTATGAGAATGCATTCGTTGAGAGAATTGAATTTTAGGTAAGAACTTACCCTCATCTATGTCCCCTTGCATAAAAAAGTGGAATAGGCTATGGTGGAGAGATTTTAGAGATGCATTTAAAACCATCGATCGATATGGTGCCCATGTGTATAGTTGTCCGTACTAATGAATTTGGCACGATAATGATGTTGCGCAAGCTGGTCAGAATACGTGATTATTGAAAAGAGATATCAAAACAATGTCTGGCCTTGTTTGTGTATGTGGGGAATCTTCTTTCGCATGCGTCGTATTTAGGAGTGCTTGTACTGATTTCGCATTCATGATATGAATTCAGGACTTTGAGGAAGTTGTTCAATGTAGATGCAGCAGACTACATGATATCGATTTGCGGGGACGACGCGCTTCGAGAGCTCTCCTCTCCCGGTAAAAGTGGAAGCTTCTTCTACTTGACCGACGACGATCGTTACATGATCAAGACCATGAAGAAAGCAGAAGTCAAAGTGAGATACCTTCTCGCCTTCTAATTCCTTCCCCATGGATACGTTATGGCTTGTTGGATCAATTGCTTTCGGCTTTCGTCTTTTTAATTTTAGCCTGTCCATGAGGCCGGATATCAAGTTATCAAAAAGAAATATCTCATTCTAATTTTCTAGTCGTGATCATGATTATTTAGGTGCTCCTGAGGATGCTTTCGGCCTATTATAATCACGTCCGCGCCTTCGAGAACACACTTGTTACCAAATTCTATGGCTTGCATTGTGTGAAGTTGAATGGTCCTGCCCAGAAGAAGGTATTTATGCCTCCACAAAATTATGTATGTCTTTTATTATTTCATGCTATATCAGTATCAAGTAAGGGGTTGGTCGAACGAGAGCATACAGCGGGATTACTCTCCGGAGCTCCGTACTCCCTTGCGGCCACAAGAGATTATGCCATCGTTAACTTCAAAATCTCCAAAATTAATCGAGTCGCGTATAAGCTGAACCGTCCTAGGCACTCAGCTCCCATTTGATTTTTACCCAAAACAAAGAAATACATCCAAGACGCATCTCGGTAGAGTGTGCGTCCTATTCCAAATAAAACATTCCAAGCAAAACCATTGTGCCAACAGAAAAGATAGAGGATATATGAAAGAAATGTTGCGGAAATAAGGATCAAACCAAAAACACACAAAGAAACACACACACCCAATTGAACACAGAGACAACGGATTTACGTGGTTCGGCAAATCGCCTACTCCACGGACAACTGATTTGTATTTGGAGGATTTACAAACTCTCACCCAATCCCAGTGTACACCCACCCAAACTCACAAACTCTCAGATCTCTGTGTTACTTTACAATAGCAAACTACTAGGGTATATATAGGGAGGAGTAAAACCATGTTCACAGCCACGCCAGAGAAGAAAATTCCCATTGAGACTTTTAATGCAGCTTTATCCCAAAGCTTCCTTTTGTCAAACATAGCTGCTGGAGGGGATGAAAATTCCCATTGAGACTTTTAATGCAGCTTTATCCCAAAGCTTCCTTTTGTCAAACATAGCTGCTGGAGGGGATTTTGAGCCAATCCTCTGAAGATCTTCTTTGACCAAAATCCTCCCTCTTGTGGAAAACGTGAGAAAACTCCAATCTTCAACAATCTCCACCTTGGCGAGAAATCACAAGAAAAACATGAAATCGTCCATGAAATAACACTGGACGGTCTAGATTCACTTTCATGTTTTTATCAGGCCTCTTGTTCCAAATACAACATTCCTGTCACATTCTCCATGACAAAACCATAATCCTATGGGCACTAACCAAGGGTCCACGTGCACCGATAGTAGTGCACAGATCGGAGCACGGGATCCACGTTTGGATTTCTCACAAATGATCTGAGCCGTTCATTTAGTACCTATAGTTGGGTCGACAACAAAAATCAAATTTTTTTTTTTTGCTAATGAAGAGTGGTCCCTGGGCCAGCTTGCACGCACCATAGGACTAATCTCTCTAGCCCCCCACAAGCCCCTGCTAACCCAAAGGGTTTTTACGCATGGGGTGGCCCCAAGGGCTTTTCGTAGTGCATGAGTCGAACCTGGGACATCAGGGTGGTAAGCCCCTCCGTCCTGGCCGATCAACCAATTGCACTACCCCTTGAACCGATAACAAAAATCTTGTAGGGCATTGTTTTCATTTTTTTGGTTTTCATGTGGTGGTTAATGGGATTGATGATTTTTATTTTTTTCCAGGTGCGGTTCATAATAATGGGGAATCTGTTCTGTTCTGAATACACAATTCACAGAAAATACGACTTGAAAGGGTCTTCGCTTGGCCGCATAACAGACAAGCCAGAGGCAGAAATCGATGCCACCACCATTCTTAAAGACCTTGATCTCAACTTCTTATTCCGTTTGCAGAGGACCTGGTTTCAAGAATTCCGAAGGTAAACTCAAATTTGGCCTAATTGCGCGGGAAAGTCTGCGTGCGTAGATTTATATGCACAGACTCGTTCACATCTGTGTCCAGAATCGCCCATACATGATGATCCCTTGATATTTTGTTCAGTCATGTATGTCAGATAGCTATGCGAATCAGTGCACACATAAGTCTTTACACGAAGCATTGCATGGGGCGTTTTTGCTAACTAAAAAGTTATAGGATGCTGCTTGTAAAGATAAGTCAAAACAAGGCTAACCATGACTATGCCCCACTTGTTCGTTTTTAGCCTTGTTCGTCTGAATCACTAGTTTTAACCATGACTATGCTAGTGCACAAATATAACTTAAGGGATTGGCGTGACAGTCAAGGGCTTGACACTTGGGAGATCATTTCTTTTTAAGATTTCAAGTTCAAAACCTCCTAAGTGCTATCAATTCCATTGTCACCAATCTAGAATTAGTTGAGGTGCCCGGACATCTGATTTATTAGAAACAATGGATTGCATCTAACATTACACTCTTGGATTTGCTTTTTCCTATTTAATTTCGACCAAATAGGCAAGCAAAATTGAACGTTGGTGTATTCTTTTTTTACAGGCAACTAGATAGAGATAGTGAGTTTCTAGAACAGGAAAGAATAATGGACTACAGCCTTCTGGTTGGACTTCACTTCAGAGACTCAACAAATTCCGGCAATCTTATTCTTTCCGGTGATCCGACACCTAGTACTGGTAAAACACAATACTAAACACAACCTTAGGTTGGTCATTTATAAATTAATCGACGAGAAGGGAGTTTAATGTGTACCCTTTTTTCCATGTAGATGATGATGCAGAGACAGAACCGTCAGCTCCCCGTCTTTCAAGAGCAGCTGTGGATCAGCTTCTCTCAGATCCAGAAGGGTAAGTTTTTTCCTCTGAAGTGTTGCTTTCATTCAAGTCTTATGACTCTAAATTTTGAAAAATAAAAACATCGCAAAAGGGACGCGTTCTCATTATATTTCTTTCCGGTAATCCATTCTGAATTAAAATTGAAAGATAAAAAGCAAGTACAGTAATCCACTATTTTGGCGTTTCCACTTGCGATTTGAAGCTCTCCAATTGCGTGTGAACTGCTAAGCCCTTGATAAGTTGTTGGATTGCTTAACTTTCTGCCAACTCTGGCAAGGTGTTTAGCACTGGCCTTCTTTCTTTCTTTCCTTTTCTTTTTTTTTCGGTTTGGTCAGTCGAAGGACTTCATAGTGTATCGTTAAGCTCATCGATTATGCTAAAATGATAGCTGTTACAATATTCTGGTATGGTGAACTACTAGAGATGCTTGAATACTGAGGTGAATTTTGGAAGTTGAAAGAGAAATCAGTAGTTGTGCTATTCAAGCTAGCTGACAGTTAACTTGAAACCAACTGACGTGTCAAGAACTAAATTGACGAATATTGACAGTATTGTAGTTGGCCAATCGCACCTAGCATTCGGGATGGGATACGTATCGTTTTTGTAAGGACACGATTGTATCCCGTATCGTAGGTTTTTGACAACTATGATCAAAATCAATAACACTGTACCTTGAAATATGCACAAACTTTTTTTTGTGTGTGTGTGGATTGATGAGTAAATTGCAGGTGGGCTAGCATAAGGCTAGGAATAAACATGCCAGCAAGAGTAGAAAGAACAGAGAGAAAGCTCGATTGTGAGTTTCAGGTGGTGGGAGAGCCAACTGGGGAATACTATGATGTGGTGATGTTCTTTGGAATCATAGACATTTTACAAGACTATGACATTACAAAGAAGCTTGAGCATGCCTACAAGTCCATCCAGTACGATCCCACCTCAATCTCAGCCGTCGATCCTAAACAGTACTCGAGGCGTTTCCGCGACTTCATTCTCAAAGTTTTCGAGGAAGACGCCTGAACAAGGATCACCCACCTGCTACTAACCCATTTTCTGAAAGACGAAATGCTGTTCTTTTACAATTCATGTACGGATAACTTATCTGAATGATGCGACAGTGACATTTGTACAATCATAAGTCACTCAAATCGGCCTTTTAGTTTTAAATAACAAAGACTCGAATCCACCTCACGATTCTGTAGAATTCTTTGTTTGTATATCGACTATTCTGTTAATGACATACGGATAGGACTTTTTGTACAGAATCGTGAAAATGCCGCCTCCACACCGGTTACACTCTGATCTCATTTCTCAATCCATGCTGTAGATTCATAGGTAAGATAATTGGGAAAGGTTACAGCAAAAGGTGTAAAAAAATTTCCAACACAACCATTTTATCATGAATTCTTTTGATCTAATCTCAGGACATAAAATTTTGGGATGATTTTGCAGATAAAATTCTCTCCGATGACATCGATGTTGGCCTTTTTTTGGCTTAATAAGCCATTTGGATTATGTTTGGTTTTATTCAAACTTTTTCCGCATTTGTTGTGGATTATTGGTTCTTCTAACGAAGTTCCCTATGTTTACAGATCGAAAACTATGTAGTTTATACTAGTAAAACAAAAATACACGGTCCATACGCTTGTAAAAGAATAATGAAAGAAGACACGAAGGACCAAAATCAACATAGACCAAAAAAAAAAGCCGAAGAAAAAGCTGGTGTTAATCATATGCCCATCATCTGTAAGTGTCGCCATCGCCTTCACTATTCAGGACTATTCCTGAAGGATGAGTGGCCAGTGGCCACCAGTCGCCATATCCATGTCGTGGTCAATCCAAAAAATGTCGGGAAGATGAAAAATCTTACCTCACTCTAGGAGGGAGAAAAAATGTCTACCCCAATCCAGAACAATTTGGAGAGAGAGAGAGAGAGAGAGCCTAAAGGAGACGAATGCTTCTGCACCATCTCCCTATCGATTATCGTTTCCAGATTGTGGCACGGTTTTAGCATATATATTTTTCAAGAAAACAAAAATATAGTTTAGAAGCTTTTCTTATCTTTTTCCCAATCTGCATTTGTGATGAGTGTAATCCATAAAAGCAACCTTTGAATTTTGGATTTATCAAGGGAAAAGGGAAAAAAAAAAAGAAGAAGAGGAAAACAAATACAGTAATAAAATCAGATCCATATTTTATGACACCACCCAGTAAAGTACAACTACATAATTTAGTTTCTGTTACTTAATTCTCTTTTTCTTTTCTTTTTTTTCCTTTAGCAAATCCAAACAAAGGGCAAGGAAAAAAAAAAAAGAATAATTCAAGTTAAAATACTCCACAACTTGAAATATTAGACAACATATCCGAATCGTGAAACACAAGGCTGCAAGCAGCCAAGCATTATTAGACACACAGAAAGCAAAATGCGTCTGCAACCACATGCTTGTTTTCTAAATCATCACAATCCAAAACAAGATCACCAGACTCTTCCCATAGCTAATTTGAGGTAAACTACACTATCTGAACAACCGGGCAACTCGACAGAAACTGCAAAGATTTCTACTTCAAGCGCTCACTGGCCAGAAAATAGTGACATCGTCCATGGCATCACAAACCTATTTATTATGTCCCCATCTAGCAGATACCTTTTACCAGTCAAACTATTGATAGCTAGTAGAACTTCAGTAGTCTTCATACTTCAATCCGTCCAATTTCAAATACCACCATTAGACATCTTGATTCGTGTTATAGACGTCCCAACCATCCAACCAGACAAGAATCGTACCCTCATCAATCCGCATTTTCCAATCCCTACTGATTTCATTATCTCCACCCATGCGGTCTAGGAAGCTCAGCACAAGCTGCGTAAATAAGAAAGGAAAACAATGCCAATAAGTCAAACATGGAAAACGAAGAATTGTACAAGCAAGAGAGCATTTATAGACTATAGTGCAAGTGAAAACACCAGAACAAGATTCAAAAAGAAAACTCAAGATAATAATCCCCAACTAACCAGGCAAGCACACAGGACAGAAATATGTATATAATTCTGATTTATGTTCAGTTGCTATTCGTATGATATCATAAATAGAAACAACCAAAAAGCAAATATTATTCATTTGTGTTTCTCACCTTTTACTTTTGTTAGGTGAATTATCGTTATGTTGTAATTTTTACCGCATATTATGTTATGATTCCTGAGGCCTCGAAATAAGATCGTAGTATTACAAAATGACCGCCGTTGTGTCCACACATGCATGTCCTAGATGTGTCCCCGGTGTATCCCCAGCTTTGAATAAGTAAAATTAACTTGTGTGTTCCATATGTGTCTCCACAAGTACCCAGCGCGTCTGCGTCCACGAAGCATCCAACAAGCCTCTTAGACGTGTTGGTGATTGGTTACAGTTTTCAGATAAGCATTTTTTAAAACTTACTGTGTAAGACTTCTTTTTTGGGAAAAGAATCACTTTGAGAAAGCATTAAAAGATCTTTTAACAAAAAATACATGCGATAAGATACTAGATATGACTATTTGTATTTTCAAAATAATTTTTCCAAAAGTATTCTGCAAAACAGATTCTGAAAGCTGCAACCTGCGAGACAGGCTCTGGATTTGGTTAAAAAAATTCTTCCAGCAGGGCCAATGCCCATAAAACAACCTCGAATTTCAAGTGCAACATAATTACATAAATAACAAGGTTCAAGCTTGAGTTAGGAATTTGGCAGACCATTCTGCAGTTTCGGTCACCACAGAAGTGGAAGGACTGAGAAAAGAAAAGAACCAAAGATGCCTACAGTCAACCGCAATATTATGAGACTTGTCCTGGTAATTATTTTACCTGGGAAATAGTTGAACGTTGAGCATAAATGATAAAGCTAACAAGAACTGACTATTGTTAGCAATGTTATTAGGTTATTTACAGGTCCTTCGGCTGAGAAATGATAACAACTGGAGAGAAAAGAGAATCCTATCCAAATACTAAGATGAGAAATACAGGTTCTCTCACCCCAAAATGGTGAGGTTCGTTGAGAAAATCCAATCCTTTCTTTTTCACCCTTTCTCACCATCCAAACTGCTAGTGTGTGTGTGTGTGTGTGTGTGTGTGTGGGTGAGAGAGAGAGAGAGAGAGAGAGAGAGAGAGAGAGAGAGAGAGAGAGAGACCTGTTCATTAGCAGGTGCCTGCAAAACTCTTCTCCAACAGAAACTAACATTGGCACACTGCAAAGGTGAACGAACTGGCAGCACCAGGTCACTGGACATCCAGCAAGTAAATTGCACGCAACCTGAATGGCAAAGAAATAATCATTGCTGGATTTGGAGGAAATACTGATGTTGTATTTGGATCAAGGATTGGGGTAAAGAAAAGAAACGGAAAAGTTCAAGCATCTAACAACTCACGAATGTAAGTTTCTAAAACTTTTCCATCTCCTTCCCCTTTCCCATAAGCAAATCCTTGATTAAAATACAGCCTCAGGAACAAATCCAGTGCTTTGACAAGAATCACTCTATAAACCACTTCAGCTCACCAGCAAAAACCTTGTTTACAGTCATAAAAGAGCATGAAAAGGTTCGTCTTACCATCCGTCCATACTCATCTCACTCAAAGAAACCATCTTCCAAAAAAGTCTGTCCTTGATACTGCTCTGGCAGGGCGAAAAATGACTGCTGATTTCCTTTCTGAAGCTGCTGCTGCTGCTTTTGATGTAGACTGAGACTTTCCAAAAACTGATAATCATTCCAGCCTTTCTGTTTTTCTGCCTGGACTTCAAATGATGGCATTTGTTTTCCAGGAAATGGAAAGCTTACCATCCCCAAAGAGCTATTTTTTTTGTTTAGATCGGCCATCCCCAAAGAGCTATTGATCTGAGTTACAGGCTGGTGGTATCCATTTCCCGCTGACTGATTTATGAAATCATTATTGATCCCGATGCCTTGGTTTGTTGATGATGTAAACTGATATCCATCTAGCCACCTATAGTCATCCATTGGTGCATTTTCGTTCTTTGATGTTACACCAGACAAGGAGAACTCATCCACAAGTTTGGTTGGGATGGAGTTGAATCCAGGTGGGGGACCTGCATGCCTAACAGGTCTGCTCACTGGATTCTTTCTCATTACTGCAGGCATCATTGGCGAAGGCTTCGTTGACAAGCTATCCACAACTTGTCCTAATGTCATAATAGAATCAAATTTACTAGGCAGTACAGTATCCGGATAGGTATTTGTGTCATTGAGATTGAAAGACTGCTGAGGAATCAAATGATGTTGCAATCCAAGTTTCATAGGAAACCCATTTTCCGATAAGCTCAATTTGGTGAGTTGTTCATTTGCAGAAACCTGTTCTCCAAGCCAAGTTGAAGCACTGGGCTGAAAATACGGGGGAGTAATGTTAGCAAGAGGTGTAGGTTGCCTTGAACATGTACTGTAAGTATCCTTCAAAAGAAAACCATCAATTGGGACTGAAACAACACCGCCAATGTGACTCTCCAAATCAACCACCCTGGAGCTATTAACACTAGATCCAAAAACCTGAGAAGAGGTAAATTTTGAAGCAACTCCATCGGGATTCTTCTCAGACAAAACCGGTTTGAAAACAATCTCCTCGTCATCCTCTTCCCTTTCAATGCATAACCTTGGTCCAAGATTTAGTTGACTCTCTGCTTGAATTTCTTGCCCTATACCATTTTCTCTGGGAATTTCCCAAGAACCAAAAAGTGAACAATCATCCGACATTTGTGGCTCAATACCTAAAGCAAATCTCTTCGACTTGGAATCATAATAAAGTGTCTGTTGCCCAACACGAATCACATTAGCAAGAGCCTTTCCAGCCGCTATGATCCTCTGAACACGTGCGCTCTTCTCCTTATTACCTCCGTCGCTTCCAAATGGATATTTCATCGAAAAATCAAGGATTAGTTGGGCAGGAAGAAGAGGGAGGAATCCTCTCATTTCAACGTCTTCAAACAATGCTAGCCGGTTGGCAGTTTCACCTTCATCATATCTACGCATATCGGAAAAGCATGTTTCATCTCCATCCTCATTAATAGCGGGCAATCCACTTGACAAGAGCTTGTTTAAAAACGAAACAAAGTGATTCCAAAACAATGACCTAGCACTAGCTTGTTTCTCATCCACTTCAGAGCCACCTGCAATATCTTGCCGACAAGCTAACCATTCCACAAAAACCATGATGCCAGGCAACAAATAGCTCGTTGAAGGATCATTCAACTGAACACATCTCTCGAGGATGAGGCCCATGAACTCAAAAATAGCAGTAAATACATTCTGAAGCACTAGCGAACGTTGCAAAATTTCAGCATAGGACTGATTCTCTGTTTCCCTATTCACATTGTGAACACTGAAAATGAGAATTGCTATCAGTCTAACGATCACTAGCCTACACTCAGCAGCATCTGAACCAAAAGTGTACTCCTCATTTGCACCAGAACCAAGAAGATCCAGCAAATCACCTCTTACAAAAGAGTAAACCTCCTCAAATGTCTCCAAGCTGGTTACAGTTGACAGAAAAGCAATATCAACCATTTGAGTCAACTTCTAGACAACCTAATACAATATACATTGTTTAGAAGACGTACCTTGTCCTTGAGAAAAGAATGCCATTTAGACGGACAAAACGAATGCTGAAAGCTTTAAAAGTCACTGGTACACTTGATGCTCTTTCCTTGACAAGATTAGCCTCTGCTCTACTATCTTTCTGAACACTGGTGTCACCTTTTCCTCTCCTTTTTGCAGTCATCCGCGTAGGGACTATCTTAACAGATGCTTTGGCATTTCCAGGGAGCTGGGAATAACTCTGACGGTTCTGCAAAAGAAAAATATAACTAAAACCGTAACTGACATTGAACATTTTACGCATACAGATTGTCAAACTAAAAAGTCCTATTGAGTGACATGAAAGACAGTTAGAGGCTTAGGAGCTTCATCAATTGCTTGCTTTTTAACTTGCTAATGCTAGACTCTCGTATCCCTATTTAGGAATTTTCTCTCTTAATCAATCTATCTTCTTATTTTGGTTGCATCATTTGGTATCAGAGCTTCTAGGCTCAAATCCCAGCCTTTTCATCTCACCAAAAACCAACCTCACTGGAAAATACCTCATTGGAGGTCCTAGAGTCACCGGGACCCTAGAATCGTTGGAAAAATGTTGCTGGATCCACCACTCATTTGCTACAGATCTATCCAACCAAAGAACCCAAACTCGGTTGCAACCCCTAAAATCCAAGTCTACAAAGCATTCTTATGCCAGATATTACTGAAAAGCATATAAAAGAAATATGACTCACCGTTATCATCATTCATCAGTATGGACCATATGGTACAAGTTATACACAGTAACCGCTTACCTTCTCAAATGCAATAATCAAATTATCCCTGGCTGTGGAAAAAGGGTAATCAACTGCTAGACTTCGAAAGTATCTGTAAATGGCCACCAATTCATCCCCCGAGTATAAAGCCAATATAGCAAGCTGAAGAATAAGCCAAAGATGAGTCGACTAACATATGTATATCACAATAAGACAAGTATATATTAGATGCAAAACACCTTCCCATATCAGGATTGAATACACTATGAAATGCAAGCAAGCATAGAAACAAGGGTTCAAAAGGAACACCTGATGATGAGGGTTACCATTTGAAGGCCAAAGTGAAGAGGCTTGCATATAGTAGCTTGACGCTGCTGCAAAATCTCGAGCCTTGGACTCTACCTCCCCATATAACCCTTTGTAACGAGCAAGATCCCCAAGATAAATCAAACAACGGTGGCAGGATATCAAGCCTCTCTTCATTTCGGTGGATATATTTCCATCTTGAGACAGAATCTGAGTTTCTTGATCATAACCAAGAGGTAGACCGCATTTAGCTCTAATTTTCAACATCATGTCATGATAATAGCCAGATGCCTGCGAAAGAAATGTCTTAAACTGGGAACGTATTTTTGTGATTCGATCAGGTCCAGTTCGTGTGGGACCTTTCCCATTCTGAGAGGGGGTTGATCCCGCTGATGCAAGAGCAGCGCTGAGGTGTCCTCGTAACTCATCAATTCTCCTGTAATGCAACTGCCACAAAGCATACTCTATTTCATGCTGTTCAGAGAAAGCATTGTCTTCAAGAACAATTGCTTCATAATTCTCTCGCATCTGTTGCCATGCATTGGGGTCTGAGGGAATTCTGGCATGTGCTGCTTTACGACGTCTATTCTCCAACTCAACATTCTAAGGTGTAGAGACAAACATCAAACAATTTGGTCAGGACAAACATAAAGTAAAACGACGATCATCAATGTTTTGAAAATAAGAACATCGCAAACGGTGCAACTTGAGTTCCTCAATGCCCAATGGGAAAATAATTTTTGGTTAAACTATTATGCAACTACAAATCAAAAACATCATGTCATGTTTTCTCAGAGATGAATAGATGCCCGCCATATTTGCAAGCACATGCACAAGCGAACAAGTGTTGAACATGAGAGTGTAAATAATTATCCAATCATTTAACTGAAGATGAAGTTCAGGGATAAGGCAAAGAAATACTTTAGCATAAAGACGTTGAACACGATCTGTTGATGAAAGATCTGAAGCTTTAGCCATTGGAGCACTCATTACCCATCAAACACGTTTGACTTAATTCAACTCCAAAAGGTGAAACATCAACAGCAACATGCAACATTTACTCTGCAGAGCAACTGCCTGCAGCATAAAAAATTCAATCAAAATATAAATATAAATATAAAAAAAAAACTAGATGAAGTCAGAGAAAAACAAGCACAAACATAAGGTTTATAAATGCCCGAACTCCAACGAACCCTTGCCCCCCAGTTGGCAACCCTTTTGATCAACATTAATCCACAATAAAGGGTCAACCACCATTGACCCATTGAAAATGCAACCCGTATCATTAATCCAACAGACAAACAGAACTGTCAATACACAAACCAAAGAAAACGAGTGCATTGAAGGATTTAGTGTTAGCCTTGTGATTCACAACACAGTGGAGGGGCACTTGAAAGATAGTATGTGAGCCCTTTTACTAGAAATCAATAGCTGAGATGAGATCCTAAACAGGTATGAAAAAAAAAAATTCAAAGCTGCACCCCATTTGCCTGGTCTAAGTAACTTGGTGCACGAGGCATGTGCCTCTAAAACCTTCAGAAGTAGATACTATTGATGTCTCTTCATATGATGTGGATGGTTTAGGTACAATGGAAACACGGATCATTTGATGAAATTGAGGGTCCTACATGTAGCCTATAAAGAATACTCATGTTAGACTACATAGTTGGGATCACAATCCCTCTTTTGTAACTTTTGTTATGAAGGACCGACAAGCCAAGAGGTCCACGTTGTTACACGGTCTTGGGTAGAACTCAATCCCAAAAGCTAGCTATTGAAGTGAGGGTGCCCTCACGATTATATACTTCATATTACTTTTGTACCCAGGCGTTGTGGGATTTCACTTCACACCCTTCCTTACGCGTAGCGTGCTCACTCGGCAGCACTTACTACGTGCAAGCCAAAGACACGCACCCTACCCATCTCTCTGGCACCTAGCTTTGATACCATGTTAGCAGTGATAATGCCATATTACACGCCTCTGTATGCCAAATACATCAAAAGCAGTTTCAAATCGCCATATCGGGAAACTTAACAGTAGCAGTGATAATGCCATATATCGGCCAGTACATAGGCAAACAACGGTGTTGAAGGTCTAACATCCCAAACACAACAGCCGATATGATACGTACCAGCCTAAAGCCTGATCAAAAGTAACCTATTCTAGAAAAGCTTTGCCCCCACCATATGAGGGAGGAGAAGATGGCAATGCAACTCCCCACCAAATCACCACGGAGTTGGATCCACGGCCCGTATGGTTATGTACCCGTAGTCCCGTACGGTTAGTGCAGAAAACTAAATTGACTAAAATTGAAGAGGAAATCCAGAAACATGAAGAAGGGAAGGAAACCAATCTGCTATTCTGCATTCGGAATGAAAACCTCATTGACCAGATTGGTTTCCTTCCCTTTTCATATTTCTGGATTTCCTCTTCAGTTTGTCATTTTAGTTTTCTACTAATGAGCATTAAACTTTTTACCTAAATGTGGAATCCTAAGTTCTTGATTACCTGAATGTGGAATCCCAAGTTCTTAACAAGAGCTTCCTTGAAGTTGCCCTGTGCTGCAATATATGAAGAAATTACAAGAGCTTCCTTGAAGTTTCCTGTGCTACAATATATAACTAGGCTAACAACCGAATATATCAAAAAGCAAGGTTTTAAATCGCGATATCGGGAAACTTGGCCATATCGGTGGTAAGGCCATATATTGGCTAGGTAAATAACAGAGGTCCAAAATCCCAATACACAACGGCTGATATGATACCCACCAGCCTAAACCATGATCAAAAGTAACCTATTCTAGAAAAGCTTTGCCCCCGCCGTACGAGGGAGGAGAAGTAGGCCCTGCAACTCCCCACCAAATCACCGTGGAGTTGGATCCACAACCCGTACGGTTATGTACAAGGTACCATCAGCACCAAACTCCTGATCAAACGGAGCTTTAATAACACAAAAAGCAACTAAAAACACAAGCGCATACACAGAGGGGTATCAAGGCAATAGAAATCAAGCACACCGGGCCAAAGAAATATTAGGTCGCACATCAACGTACTATGTGAGAATTTTCAATTTTCACGAATCATAAACGGAAAGAAAAGTAACCCAACTATATAAACCAACCAATCAATCCATACAGCTAATAACAACCAAAATTATTACAATCAGGCAATCCAGCAACAATCGGATCGGACCTAATTTATAATTTCACACCAACACGGAAAAAAAAATTCGCCGTAAAGTACACATGTAAATACGTATATCTGGGTATGTATTATGTACTACTTACCTATATTGACATCAGATCCGCAGGTAGCCCTTCAATCGGCCAAAAGAAGCAGAGGTTTAGAGAGAGAGAGAGAGAGAGAGAGAGAGAGGTCAGAATGAAGAAGAAAAACAATATAGGGTCTTCTGTTGGTTTGTCGTGTGGTATAGGCGGCCATGATTTACCAAAGACTTATAAAAAGATGTTTGAACTTCTTATGACCGTCAAAGGGAAAAAAAGAAAATAGGGTTATTTCTTTGGCACCCCTGAACTATGGGTTTGGATCACTTAAGGCCCTCAACTATATAAGCGAGAATAAACAATCCCTCAAACTATGTACTATTCACACAGTTGGGACTAAACGTTTTGGCAGTATTGTCGATTTTTATTGTTTTTCCTAAACTTTGTATTCAAAGAGTGATTTGTGGGATTTGAAATTAAAAATTGATCGAATGGGTCATGACTACTGGGATAATGCAACCTTAATTGAACAACCAATTGTGAGATATAAGGAGCTTTATAACTTCCCTTGCTAAATAGTAGTAAATAGCCCTTCTTTTTTTTTAAATACTACAAGCATGTTGTATAGATATTAATCTCATTCCAATACTCGAAAGATGGGCATTTGCTAAATTAACTCCCCATGAAGCATCCAAATTTGTTAACCGTAACCAAACACATCCTAGCTAGAGGAAAAGTGTTGGGGTTCAAACAGTCTCGTCATGTCACTGGGGTTCAAGGAGTAGCACCTAATTTACAGTAATTGGTGGTGTAATATGTACTCTTTTTTCTATTTTCTTTTTGTATTTGTTGTTCAAAATGTGTTTCGAGTCTATCCGCAGTTATATTTGAAATACTATAAGGGCATATTCGAAATCTCCGAATCGTAATTGCAAGTATTTTTTGCTTTAAAATATATGTGATACCCTTTTATGGCCAATTTCAAGAGTTTCGAGGTTTGAGAAAACAAATAGTTATTGACGCATGATTAGCAAGTAAGAAACATCGTCAAGGCCAGCTGTAAATCAATCTTATCGAGAGTGACTAGATACCTTCCTCTTGATTAGTATTTTTACTTTTATGTAGTTCCTATCAAATACAATGTCATACCAATCATGATTTTATCGTTTTTTTTTTTTTTGGATTCTTGTTGGATCGGCACAATTTCTTTTTTCTTAAAATTTCAGATACAATGTTAGAAAAGTGAATTTTCAAGAACTTAGCTTTCATTCACTATACACTAGAACATAGCGCTAGTATTTCTTCGCATATAATTGAGATCCTCTCAAACAAGATCCCTCATATAACACAAAATGAAATTGATCACGGTTCCCTTTGATATAATTCAAAAGAAATATTTTGTAAGTCCCGGAGTGTTAAGAGTCCTTGCAAAATGTCAATTTTATCGGACACGGGTATCCAGTTGAACTCACAAGTGAAATAGACATTCAGAGTTTAACTATGTATTTCACTTGTGAATATTCAACCAAACTTTTACCGATCTCTGTCCAGCTTGGTTTTTTGCATAGACATTAAACATCAAACACTTTGAGACCTACTAAGCGAGCGGTTCTGTTACTTCATTCTCTCTCTTCTTTTCTGTTCCCCTTTAGCAAAACCAAAATCCAAACAAAGCTGAAGGGACAAAAACGAATTATTCAAGCAAACATACGAGTACACAACCTGCAACATTAGACAAAATCTCCGAATCCAAGCAACAAGAAAAACAAAATGGCTGCATGCAGCCAAACATTATTCGACACACAAAGCAAAATGCATCCGTAACCACTTGTTTTCTAAATCATCACATTCCAACATAAGATCACCAGACTCTTCCCATAACTTCTTTTGAGGCTCTCTCTTTGAAAAGCATGGCAACTCAACAGAAACCGCAAAGATTTCTACTTCAAAGTCACACTGGCCAGAAAGTAGTGCCATCGTACGTGACATCACAAATGACAAAACTAGTTCTTATTCCCATCCAACAGATACCTTTTACCGGTCAAAGTATTGATCACTAGTAGTACTTCATACTTCAATCCGTTCAATTTCAAATACCTCCAGACAACTCCATTTGCGTCCCACCCATCCAACCAGACAAGATTCATAACCTCATCAATCCGCAGTTTCCAATCCCAATTGATCTCATTATCTCCACCCATGAGGTCTAGAAAGCTTGGCACAAGCTGAGTAAATATGAAAGGGGAAGAATATCAATAAGTCAAAAACTGGTAAACCAAGAATTGTACATGAGAAAGCATTAATAGACAAGAGAGCAAGTCAAAAAAACCAGAAAAAGATTCAAAAAGAGAACTCCTCAGGATAATGCTCAGCAAAGCAGCACAGACCATATATGAACACAGGACACGGCAATACTACTAATAGAACATTGACCCAGACACAGACAAGGACACGGCAAAAATTATGTACATACGTGTGATATATGTTTAGCTGTTGTTCGCATGATATTGTATAGAGAAAAAACCAAGAGTCATACTATAAGTTGAAATTCTTACCTTTAACTATTGAAATCTTAGAATTTGAACTGGGTTTTATTAGGTTAAGTTTTTTATTTGTAATTTTATACTTCAAGCCTCAAAACAAGTCTTTAATATTACAAATAAACCTATGTCGTGTCCCCACCCGTGCCTAACTTGAGCCAAGGGTCCCTGACGTGTCCGACATGGATATGTCGACCTATTAGGCTTGTAGGTGCATCATAGCTGCTCAGATTCGTTACAGTTTCAAACAAGGTTTTGAATCATGTAATGTACTGGCCGGCACATACCGGTATTGACCACATCCGGTACAGGGTACCCTATACCTCTAATTTCGTTCCACCTCAAATACCAGCCAATACCGGTCGTACCAGTCAGTATTAGACGGTACCAGCCAATACCAGACTACTTTTAAATTTATTGGTCTCAACTCTCATCTAGTACCGGTCAATACCGGACTACTTTTAAATTTATTTTTATTTTTAATATAATAAATGTATATAATATATTAAACTCTTTGATGTGGGAAAATAACATTAGTAGCGATAAATATGAAACGGTATCCGGTATCTCACCGGTATGTACCGTACCATACCAATAGGAAAACCGGTACTCTAGCTATACCACTACTTAGAACCTTGGTTTGCAATAACCATTTTTTACACTAATTTCATAAGACTTTCCGAAAAAGAGTCACTTGTAGAACGCATTAAAAGATGTTCTTCAACTGTAAAACAAAATGCAATAGTAAAATATAAATGAGTATATGCATTTTGAATACTTCCCCGAAAGCGAAAGTAATCCACAAAACTGAGCAAACAGGGAAGCAAATGCTCTCCATTTGCTTTTTAAAAATGAGGCTTGGCAAAGTTTCTTCCCACAGGGCCAAGAGATTGATTTTGTTTAGCCTCATTAAAAGAGGGTGAACATTTCCCTCACTACTATTGATTGAGATGGTGTGGATCCCATCAAAAAGTAATCTCATCCTTAACACCATCTCAATCTATACTAGTGAGGGTAATGTTCACCCTCTTTAATGAGGGTGAACAAAATTGCTTTTTTCCCTGAAATTTTCAGTGAAACATACAACAGGGGTTAGGTTTATTTGGCAGACCATTCTGCACTTTTGGCCACTAAACAAGCAGACGGACCAAGAATAGAAGAGGACCAAAGAAATTACAGTCAACCACACTTCTTATGAGACAACTAGACAAGAACTAGCAATTCTTTTAGCTGGCAAGTAGTTAAACCTTGTACATAAAAATACCAAGAACTGACTTTTGCTAGCGATGGTATTAGGCGTTCAACAGGTCATTTGGATGGTGAGAAATGGTAGAAATGAAGAGAGGAGAATCCTATCAAATACCAAAATAGGTGAGGAATGGTGAGAAATAGCAAGCAATGCCCAGAAAATGTGAATTTTTTTTGGTTGATATTTGTTTCTCACCAAATCTCACCATTTTGGTGAGATTAAATAGTGAAATTCGGTGAGAAAACCCCAATCCTTTCTTTTTCACCCTTTTCTCACCAATGAGAGAGAGGGAGGGAAATAGGGAGATAAGAAAACTCCATTACTGTGATTACACCTTCAGATACGAAGGGTATGTTCCACTTTCCCTAAATAAGTACTTATTTTTTGAATTAAGGTGATGTGATGTGAGAGAATGACATCTCTCGTAAAGCGGGACTAAGTATTTAGTTTTTAAGAAGGGAAAGTGGAACGGGCTCAAAGTAGATAATTGAAAGTGCCACACACATACACAGAGAGAGAGAGAGAGAGAGGGAGAGAGAGAGAGAGAGAGACCTAGTCATTAGCAGGTGCCAGCAAAACTCTTATATCCAACAGAAACTTTATAACATTGGCCACACTGCAATGGCGAAGGAACGGGTAGCACCAGCCACTGGACATCCATGTTGTAAATTGTTCATAACCTGAATGGCAAAGCAATAATGAATGCTGGATTCTGAGGAATATACAAGGGAAATACTGATCCTGTACGTGGAGGATTGGGGTAAGGTAAAGGAAAATTAAATGGAAAAGCAAAAGGATCTAGCAGCTTGCAACGATCAGATCCTTGAGCTTTTCCTTCTCCTTTCCCTTTTCCTAATGCAAATCCTTGATTAAATATAGCCAAGGGAACAAATCCAGATCTTTCACAGGAAAAACTTCACCAGCAAAAAAACCCTATTTACAGTCATAAAATAGCATGTTAAAAGGTTTGACTTACCATCTCTCCCTCCCATAATCATCTCACACAAAGAAACCATTTTCCAAAAAAGTCTGTCCTCGATATTGCTCCGGCAGGGCAACAAACAACTTTGGATTTCCTTCCTGAAGCTGCGGCTGCTTTTGATGTAGACTCAGACTTTCCAAAAACTGATACTCATTCCAGCCTTCCTGCTTTTCTGCCTGGACTTGGTGTGCTGGCATTTGTTTTCCAGGAAAGGGAAAGCTTACCATCCCCAAAGAGCTATTAATCTTACTTACAGGATGGTGGTATCCATTTGCTGCAGAATGATTCATGGAATCATAATTGATCCCAATGCCTTGGTTTGTTGATGATGTAAACTGATATCCATCTAGCCATCTATAATCATCCACGGGTGGATTTTCATTCTTGAATGTTGCACCAGACAAGGAGGACTCTTCCAGAAGTTTGCTAGGGAAAGAGTTGAATCCAGGTGGGGGACCTGCATGCCTAACAGGTCTGCTCACAGGATTCTTTCTCATACCGACTGGCATCATTGGTGATGGCTTCATTGACAAACTATCCACAACTTTTCCTAATGGCATAATGGAATCAAATTTACAAGGTACTACAGTTTCTGCATATTTATTTGTGGCATTGGGATTGCTAGACTGCTGAGGAATCAAATGATGTTGCAACTCACGTGTCATAGGAAATCCATTTTCTGACAAGCTCAATTGGGTGAGTTGTTCATTTGCAGAAAACTGTTCCCCAAGCCACGTTGAAGCACTTGGCTGAAAATACGGGGGAGTAATGTTAGCAAGAGATATTGGTGGCCTTGAACATGTATTGGAAGCATCCTGTAAGAGGAAACCATCATTTGGGACAGAAACAGCAGTGCCAGCATGACTTTCCATATCAACACTAGATCCCAAAACCTGAGAAGAGGGTGATTTTGAAGCAACCCCATCAGGATCCTTATCAGACAAAACCGGTTTGAAAACAATCACCTCGTCTTCTTCGTCCCTTTCAATACCCAACCGTGGTCCAAGATTCAGTTGACTCTCTGCTGAAATTTCCTGCCCTCGACCATTTTCACTGGGGATATCCCAAGAACCAGAAAGTGAATAATCATCCGACATTTGTGGCTCAGCACCAAAAGCAAATTTCTTTGATTTGTAATCAAAATAAAGTGTCTGTTGCCCAACATGAATCAAATTAGCAAGAGCTTTTCCAGCTGCTATAATTCTCTGAACACGTGCGCTCTTCCCCTTGCTGCCTCCGTCGCTTCCAAATGGATATTTCATCGAAAATTCCAGGATTAGTTGTGCAGGAAGAAGAGGCAGGAATCCTCTCAATTCAATGTCTTCAAACAATGCAAGCCGGTTGGCTGTTTCACCTTCATCATATCTACTCATATTGAAAAAGCATGTTTCAGCTCCGTCCTCCTTAATAAAGGAGAATCCACTTGACAAGAGCTTGTTTGAAAATGAAACAAAGTGATTCCAGAAAAACGACCTAGCACTAGCTTGTTTCTCCTCCACTTCAGAGCCAACTGCAATATCTTGCCGACAAGCTAACCATTCCACAAAAACCATGATTCCAGGCAACAAATAGCTCGTTGAAGGATCATTCAGCTGGATGCATCTCTCTAAGATGAGACCCATGAACTCAAAAATAGCTGTAAATACATTCTGAAGCAGTAGTGAACGTTGCAAAATTTCAGAATAGGACTGGTTCTCTGTTTCCCTGTTCACATTATGAACGCTGAATAGGAGAATTGCAATCAGTCTAACAATCACTAGCCTACACTCGGCAGCATCTGAACCAAAAGTAAACTCCTCATGTGGACCAGAAGCAAGTAGCACGAGAAAATCACCTCTTACGATAGAGTAAACCTCCTCAAATGTCTCCAAGCTGGTTAAAAGATATAGAGAAGCATTATCAATCATTTGAGTCAACTTCTAGACACAACCTAATCCATTGTTTGGAAGACGTACCTTGTCCTTGTGAAAAGAATGCCATTTAGACGAACAAAACGAATGCAGAAAGCTTTAAAAGTCTCTGGTATACTTGATGCTCTTTCCTTGACAAGATTAGACTCTGCGCTAGAATCTTTTTTAACACTTTTGTCTCCTTTTCCTCTCCCTTTTGCAGTCATCCTTGCAGGGACCATCTTAACAGATGCTTTGGCATTCCCAGGCAGCTGGGAATAGCTCTGTCGGTTCTGCAAAAGCAAAATATAGCTAAACCCATAATTGACATTTCCGAACATTTTATGCATAGAGATATTCTACACAAAACTGATGTAGTGCATTACAACAGGTAACATTAAGATTTGTCCTTTAGTGAAAAACATAGACTAACATAGAATCATACAATTGGAGATGTTCTTACAGACAAGCTAAGCCTTTACCTTCTCAAATGCAATAATCAAATTATCCCTCGCTGTGGAGAAAGGGTTATCAACTGCTAGACTTCGAAAATATCTGTAAATGGCCACCAATTCATCCCCCGAGTATAAAGCCAGAATAGCAAGCTGAAGAATAAGTGACAGATAAGCAGAATAATATAGACATACCGCCATAAGACATGCATATTAGATACCCATAAAAAAACAACCATATCAGTGTGAATATATAATGCAAGCAAGCATAGTGACACGGGTTCTAAAGGAACACCTGATGATGAGGGTTACCACTTGAAGGCCAAAGCGAAGAAGCTTGCATATAGTAACTTGATGCTGCTGCAAAATCTCGAGTCTTGGACTCTGCCTCCCCATATAACCCTTTGTAACGAGCAAGATCCCCAAGATAAATCAAACAACGGTGGCAGGATATCAAGCCTCTCTTCATTTCAGCGGATATATTCCCATCTTGGGACAGAATCTGATTTTCTTGATCAAAACCAATCGGTAGACCACATTTAGCTCTAATTTTCAACATCACGTCATGATAAAACCCAGATGCTTCCGACAGGAATGTCTTGAACTGGGAACGTATTTTTGTGATGCGATCAGGTCCAGGTCGTGTGGGACCTTTCCCATTCTGAGAGGTGGTTGATCCGGCTGACGCAAGAGCAGAGTTGAGGTGTCCACGTAACTCATCGATTCTCCTGTAATGCAACTGCCACAAAGCATACTCTATTTCATGCTGTTCAGAGAAAGCATTGTCTTCAAGAACAATAGCTTCATAATTCTCTCGCATCTGTTGCCATGCATTGGGGTCTGAGGGAATTCGGGCATGTGCTGCTTTACGACGCCTATTCTCCAACTCAACATTCTACGGTAAAGAGACAAACATCGAACAATTCGTTAGGACAAACAAATAAAGTGATGATAACAATCACCAATTTTTTGAAACAGGATCAACCTAATGGCGCAACTTAAGTTCCTCTATTCCTCTGGAAAAACCATTATGTAGTTACTGAGGACAGGTACATTAACCTACGTCCCCCAAAACAAAAGCATCATGTCATGTTTTCGCATTTTCAAGAGAGATGACTAGATTCTGCTATTTGCAGGCACATGGACAAACAATCAATCATTGAACATGATGGTGGGAATTAAATTATGCAATCGTTTAACAGAAGATGAAGTTCAGGGATAAAGCCAAGACATACTTTAGTGTAAAGACCTTGGACACATTCTCTTGCTGAAAGATCTGAAGATTTAGCCATTGGACCGCTCATTGTCCATCAAACATATTTGCCTAAAGACAACTCCAAAAGGTGAAACATCAACAACAACATGCAACATTTAATCGGCAGAGCAACTTCCTGCAGCATAATAACTTGATCAAATAAAAATATTTTGACAAAGCCAAAGAGGCATACAAGCACAAACAAAACTATAATCCTTAAAATATATAGCTGCACTATAAATTAAAATGATCCTGTGATTTTAGAACAAATTTTTAAGGTGAACCACCATTGACCCATTGAAATGCAACCCCGTATCATTCCTCCATCAGACAAACATAACCCTAAATACAGAAACAAAAGGAATGAGTGCAGCATGTTGTCAACAGACTGCTTTTGGAACCGGAAAATACATTATACTTGAGAGATGGGTTGCAGACTTGCAGGACATACTTGCTGAAGATTCCAAAAGTCTTATATAGAAGAAATGCACACTCACTGTTCCAATCAGTTTGCTGCCAGTGGACTTTTAGTCATGCCGTCACACATCTTACAGTCACTATAACCCTCACAACCAAGATGCCTATTGTCAGTGGACTTCTAGTCAAGCCATCACAGTCACTCACTAATACCTCACAAGCAAGATGCCTTGGACAAAATCTGTAACATTGTATCTATCTCTACAGGCTAAAGGTAGCAAAGCCACCCATAGTTTCCAATACAATAGCACTGGAGAGCTGTCTACAGCAGACTCTGCTAAAGAAACACAAAGACGATCTTCCTTATCCGCAAGTATGATTATCAAAAATGATTAACCAATGTTAAGCAAGTTAAAGCAGGAATAGAACCATAATTTGTAAACATAACTCAGCAGATAAAAGTACCAAAAAAATATTCAAAACATCAAAGGGAGAAGCACAGGACAATATGTACTTCAGAACACCTAGGTTGTTGGTGCGCAATTATAGACAGCCAATGAGTTGTCCATGGTGTTGCAGATAGTTTTGGGAGAAATACAGGCAGATTGCAGATGCAGTTCTAGTGGCAAATGATTGTGCCGATTCATGGAAGGGGAATTGGATTGACTGTGTAATGTGCAGATAGCAAGAAGGCATTGGATTATGTGACTTGGGCCTTTCCGCCCGATGTAATGGAAAGGCCAATATTTGAGGCTAAATGGAGGAAGTAGGTCTGGTCTTCAATTCCTGCTATAAGGTTGGAGAATGGTACTCCAGGCAGGTTTAAGGCAGAAGATCCCTTTTTTCCCTTCTACTCTTCATTGTAGTTTTGGCAATGCTGAGCCTTGTGATTCGCAAAGCGGATGGGAGCTTGATGGAAGGCTTTGGGGAGACTAGTGGGGTGGTTTCTCACCTTTTTCATGCAGATGAAAGTCATGAAACCAATATTGTTTACTAGGCGGATGGAAGATGCAACACAGTTTGGCTTTGTAAGATGCTTGCTCAAGTGCTATCAGGTAGTATATTTTTCCTTCTTTTTTTCAAACCAACTTTGAGGTAGTATCTGGCTTTCGAGGTGACTTGGGAAAACTAGAGATCATCCAACTTGGAGGTAGTATCAGGCTTTCGAGGTAACTATGGAAAACTAGAGATCATCCCAGTTGTGGAGGTGCCCAACATTGACTCAGTACCTGCAGCTCTTGGTTGTAGGGTTGAAGCCCCTCGCCCGAGTTGGGCTTGTGGATTCCTAAAAGGCTAGATCAGTTTGGCATCAAGTAGTAGGAAGATTTTGATAGAGATTTCTATGGTAAAAGCTCCAAGGGGAAGACTCACTCTTATTAAGAGTACTTCGTCTAACTTCTCTAGCTGTTCTGCCTCCATTTGTCTCCTTGCCTACATTGCAATGATGTTTGGATAGGACTAAGCCTCTAGACGAATCTATATCCCCTGCCATATACCTTTGAGAAGGCACCAGGAATAGTTGGGATATAAGTTTGCGGCTCACTCTGGCATGGTGATGTGGAAGGCATAAGGGTTGCAAGTTCATGCTTTGAAGCTGTGTGTGGTTGAGGGGTGCCTCCCCAGTAAGGCAGTAATGAGCCACCAATTCCTAAATTGAGTCATGAGGATGATCTCAGTGTTGGCCTGGTCTACTGGAACTACCAAGTCTGATCAATTAGGTAAATTCCAATTCTTCCCGCTTAGGTATAAAAGACGAAAACTGTTGCATAAACTTATAAATTATGATAACTAGGCTTACAGCTGAATATCTCAAAGGTAAGCCTTATCCTCAAAAGCTTTGGGGTCACAACCCCCGAACCCCCACCTGAAATGGAAGGAAAGGGGAATCTGCCCCTGCACCTCCCCATCAAACCACCACAGAGTTCCATCTGCGACACGCGTGACTGTACACCGTGTCACTGGCTCCAAAGTCCACATATAATTGAGCTTTAATAACACATAGCAACTAAAACACAAAAGCATAATTGGGTTCTCAAGGTTATCCCCTTGGCCCTAGTTTTTTTTTTTCCTTTACTAAGAATCAACTCACCTAAAAAAAAAAAAGGAGGGGAGGGCCAAAGAAGTATCGAATCACAAATCAAATCAACGTATTTATGCGTGAATTTTCACGAATCAAAAACGGAAACAGAAGTAACCTAACCGTTTAACCAACCAATCAATCCATATAACTTTGAAACGCCCGAAACCATTACAATCAGCAGCAAACAGATCGGGCCTAATTTATTAACGCACACAATATCAATTCCCAACCAACCCCAAAGTACACACACACAAATACACACACACACACATATATGTTTATGTATGTATGTATCGTGTATATTTACCTATTTTTGATATCGGATCCGCAGAGATCCCGTCGCTCGGCCAATAGAACCGCCGTGAACTTGTTGGTCTCGGCGAATGAGAGAGAGAGAGAGAGAGAGAGAGAGAGGAGGGAGAGAGAGTGAGGCGTTGTTCGGTTGGTTTTTCATCGCGGGACTCAATTCATGTTTTTTTTAGTAATTAGTAATTACTACTAATATTTTTGGTATTGGGCGGCTAGACTTATCTGTATTTTGATTGAAAACATTCTTTCCCGTCAAACGAGAGAAAAAACAAATAAAAACATGTAATTGGGTTAATTTCTTAGACACCCCTAAATTATGGAGAAGTTTTTCAGTGCCGGTTGGTCACCGGCCACTTGGTGCCGAGTATCATCTTGGCCGTTCAAACGTATTTTGAACGGTCCAAATTTGATTGGATAGTTATTAAGTGTAAAATTACAAAAACACCCCTTTAACCCCAAACAGATTTGAGCTGTCCAAAACATGTTTGGATGGCCGAAATACGTGCTCAGCACCACGTGGCCGGTGCCCGCTCGGCACTGAAAAATTTCTCTAAATTATGAGACTGGACCAGTTAACCCCGATAGATTCACTATATAACCGACCAAAGACAATGTCTCCACTATGCAAAAGTTTCAAGGGTGAAAATTTCACTTACACAGTTACACTATCAGGTTTGCTCGATCGTATACCAACCCTTTCACGTATGGTAAATGATTATGCACCTAACACCAGTCAAATGTCTTATTTCAGGTGGTTAAAAATACCTCCTCGCCCATTTGATTATATGCACCTTTGACAATTATTGAAGATATAACTATAGTAGTAAACAATCTCAAGAACCAGAGAAAATTAATTAGGTCGCACGTTTTGTTTCTGAACCTAGGCTTATGTAGTAAAATAAAATACTGAACTTTTATATATATTTAGAACTCAGTACGTATTTTTTCATTTGCAACTAAGCACCCATATTTTGTAGACTACTTAATTTTTAATCATATTCTCCTTGTGATATAGTAAATAAAAACTAGACTTATGATTTAATCATATTCTCCTTGTTGTAATAACTTTTTCTCACTTGTTTCTCCCTCTGTATAACCTTACTTTGTTATGGGTTAATTTTCTCCCCTCGGATGACCTTACATTATTACGAGTTGCCTAACATTTTCTGATTTGATATGCTTCATGTCACACATTGAAGCAATAATCTCCAAGCCTATCGATGAAAAACAGTTTAGACTTCATGTCTATGAAATGTTGTATTTGGTGTTATGTGTGTAGCATTGTTGTTTTAATGTTATGATGATAAGTTGAGAGAGTATAGATATGTTGTAGAAACTCGCATGCGACAGACTTGAGATTGTTCCGAAGCTTGCATCTTGAACATGGTGGGATTCTCAAAAACGGGTCGCCCGTAATCATTAGAACTTTGCATCTTCAACATATGAGGTCCATTGAAAATGTTTATTCGTCAAATCTCAAGCTCATTTCCGAATTACCATTATGATCGACAATGTTCATCTCGTAGAACTTATCGACTTTATGAACCACTTCAAAGATCATTCTAATCGAATACTTATTGGTACATAATCGAAGATGATCAAAATGAATTTATTTTTTTACGAGTGTCTATTGTTGTGATCTAAACCGTTCATATTTTAAGACCTACAATATATTATTGCCATGCAAAAAATCAGCTTGATTGGAAGTCGATATATCAAAATTTGAATTTTGATTTATAAAATAGACAATCTAATTTCTGTCAATAATAATAAAGATAAACTATTCATTTTAAAAAGCAAAATTCAATTTTTGATACTCCTATCGATGTTCTATCAAGTTAATTTTTTTTATGGATATATTACTATGTGGGGTTTACAAGATGAATGTTTCATATCAACAATAAACATACGGTAGGACCGAAAAAGATAGTGATGGAAAAGTGAAATTTTCTACCGCTGATAAAAAGAATTTAATCTCTTTGTCAAATTGTGAGCTGGTTACGGTTCATATTTATGATCTCAACTGTTCAAATTGCATAGATTGTTGAGAAGATAAACCTTGGGAAATATCATTTGAATTGAATTCCGATTGATATATAATCGGAGACAATGAGATCAAGTTTGCTTTTGCAAAAATAAACCTGGCTATACTGTAAGAAACCCATTTCGAGAGAGGGAGTTGGAGAGAGAGGTTGTTCAGCAAAAAACCGTGTTCATTCGGAACTGCAACGGGAATTTGTTGAATCGTGACGATTTATCTCCATGATCGAAATTGTTCAAGTTGTAGAGCTTGTCGGGAAAATCAAGAATTTCAAAAATCATTTGAATCGAATGCTGGTTGATACATAATTAGAGACGATCAAAGTGAATTTGTTTTTATAAAAAAAGATTTGACTTCACTGTATCAAACCCATTTTATCAAGGAATAAATTAACTCCGAGGGATGTTCCCGACAAAGAGATTGCTTTCAGTTTGGAATTCATCCCTCGAAGATACCTTAATCAATTATGAACATAAAAACATAGGAGAAATGAAAGAGAGTAAAGCCTTCAGTTTTTTAAACTCATTAAAGTTTTCAAACCAAGCTCGAATAAGCTACTAAGGTTGTTTGGCAAACGAGATATTATCCCAATATTGTTCTTACAGGAGCCACCACTGAGGTGGTAGTCGAGTTGGCAATTAAGGTGCAGGTGAAAATCCTTCCCTAGCACAGTTGGCGAGTTCGAAACCGTTTGCGCCGAAAAACTACCTCAATACCCAAAACGAACACGGTCGAAGAGATCCGAATAGGAAAAGATTTACATGTATGTTCACAATAAGGCTTTAGAGGTTTATGTTTAACCTTGTGCCAATATGCTTTGTCTGCCCCTTGTATACTAATGAGATGAAGTGAGGAACATTCACGGAAATATTTCTACGGATTACGGACTGATTTGGCCAGCACCAGTCTTATGTTTCCTCTGTCGGAAAGTTTGGCTTCCATTTACAAATGGATGGATTATTTGGAGAACATTACTTCTTGTTCTTGTTTCTGTAATAACATAGCATGGAACTCGATACCGTTGCTTTTTACCTTACTGAGTTGCAATGTGATCTTGATGCTCTTGACTCGAGCGATTACAACTACACTTTTGTTCCCGTTTCCCTTTCTCTTTTGCTTTGTTTCGAATTCAGATGGGGAGCCGCAAATCTCACGCGGACAATCAATGAATGGATGATGGAGAAGCATGCACTACACTGAAATCCAGTCCTGAGTTCAAGGCTGAGTTGAATAGATATGATGGTTAAGGAGTTGCAATAGCATGGCAAACAATGATGTGATGACTATTTTTTTTTCTTTCTTTGTATGTAGCTAATCTGAATGTCTTTATGCCCCACTGTAAGGATAGTCATTGCTGTAAATCTGTTCATCATTCCTTCATATGCTGTAGTCCTGAAGTTGTGCTTCCCTGTCTCCTTTTTGGTTGTGGTTTGCTACTGCGATTGAATGAAATCACATTTCTGCAATTCACACAAACATGCAACAGAATCCACAAGTACGTAAACTTCCTAGTTTGTCCTTGCACAAAAATACAAGCTACAACAGACTACCGATAGCTCCCATCTCTGAGCTACATACACCTGCACACCCGAGATCAACACTGCACACTTGATCTTAAACACTCTTGATTAGACACTTGGACAAAGGGAGGACTTGTGTCTCCATCTACTTGAGACCCACCTTCTCCGGAAGCCTCCTTGGAGGAACTTTACCAGATGAGGTTTATCAAATGTCACTCACCATCGATCTCTGGTGCCAAGTACAAAGTTCAACACTGCAACACCTAGGACTTGTGCAGTTGTTCATTCATCAGCATGTTGATCGAGAGCAACTAGGCTAGCTGAATTAGACAATGACCTAATGAATTGAACAATCAGATCGACCATCTGAGCATCGTAATCTGGTCCTTCCATTAATAAATGGCTTACTCGTACGATAAGATGAGTTTCAACATGACCTGCAGCAGATTTCAGTTTGTTTTGCAATGTTTAACGCTAGTGAATCCATCTCGGGTACCCATAACAAAAAGCTTCGTGTTTAGGAGATTGTAGAATGGCTTTGTGGTGTCCTCCAAAACTCACGTAACCCACGACGTCCTCTAACTGGTCGACTGCTGAGCCAGCAATTGGAGCACCTGTACGGAAGGGAAACAGTAAATATTTGAACAGTCTGGTATCGTATTATCAAGTAGAAATCCACATTTTTATTGTCATCTCCTCTAACAGTATATAATCCATGACAAATTGGGTATGTAATTTTATGTCAGTGGATGGCCTTCACAAGTATGTTTTTGTTCTACAGATCAAAGTGCATATCAAGGCTGAAGGAAGTTTGCAAAAAAGAGTATGTCTTAATGCTAATGGAAACCACGGAGTGAAACGTAAAGTCAAAATCAAAATCACCATCTGGAAACTTCAGAAACAGGTTGGCACTGCAAGTAATTTTGAACAGATGTGTTTCACTAGCACTAAATACCAAACCAAGAAATCTCAATCAAACATCTGTACTACCAGTGGGAAGATCCCAAATTATGATCTCATGGAACAAGAGAGAAATAAGACATCGCAACCAAACCAAGTTGTTAAGTGGAAAGAATTGTCCATTTCAGTGTACAAAGCCTTCCAAAGGCAAAGATCTGACAAATCACTTTCACCAATTGCACACGTGACACAGGTTTCCAAGATATTTGGACAACTGAAAAGGCAATAACATAGAGTTACATCTAAAGAAAGGAAAAGCGATAGTTTTGTTGAGGAACAAATTTCCACCCTTGATGGCACACAAGGCTGGGGTGGATGATGGGAATAATCCTTGTCTTGTAACTGATGGTTCTTCCTTTAAGGGTAATGACGATACTTCTTCTGTGGTTGATACTTCAGCATTCCTGTGAGCTTCTGATGCTACCAGGAGCCCTAAGATAGATATCTAAGCTGGCATCTTATTGCGTTGTTCAACCACACAGAATTCATTGTTCTTGATGATCCTCAAGAATTCCTTAATTTCTGCCACCTCAAGCTCAATCTTTTTGATGGTAGGGAGGTCCTCTGGATTGGTTGCTGGGGATATTCCTCAGTTAGAGATTGGGAATGATCCTGGTTTCTGTGAAGATGTTCTCACTTCTGTTGGGCAGTTTGTAGGGCTCCAAGGTTAAATGACTAAGATTGGCATATGGAGTACAAGGGGGCTAGATAATCTCCTAAAATAAAGGGAGGTTTGTTCTTTTAGTGGTACAAAAAAAAAGAGAGCAAACAAGGACGTAACCTCTGATACGATAAATAGAATAAAACCATATCGAAGTCCTAATTGTACGACTTTGGTATGATGTCCTTCCAACGACAATTGTTCTTGCTGTTGAAATTCCAGCAGCTGATCATAAAACGTTTTATGCTTTTGTGGTGGTGCATTGCTAGAATTTAGCAAGAGACAGGCTGATATGCACTCTAATTAGGAGCGGTTAGTTAGGATTGGCAGGGAAAGTCGTTAGGTGGTTTTTCTGTTATAAAGAGAGTGGTAAGAGGAGTGAAGGGCATCCATTGACTTGTAATGTTGAGAATTGGGACAGAGAGTTCCCCTGTAATGTTTCTTGATTGAATAACAACAGACCCATCTCTTTCTTCTCCATTTCTATTAATTTCTCTTCCACCATTCTTTCTCTGCAATTTCTTACTTAGCTACTCATAACAGCAGTCTTATCAGAGTCTATATTCCCTTAATCCATGGCCTTGTTCTTTTCAATAAAAATTGCAACCAAAATAAAAATAAAGCACCGAACAAAGAAAATCGTCCTGAAATACGTTGGGTCACATGAAATGATGAAATCGATAGCATGCATAATTTGAATCGTATTCAATTTGGATAAAAATTGAGCTTTTGCATACCTCAATATGTGATGCCAGAATCAGTTTACAGAAGATTGATGCCCATTTGTGAATGAAGATCCATGGAAATATTACATGTATACAGAGAGAGAGAGAGAGAGAGAGAGAGAGAGAATCAAATGGGGACGACGACTGGTGTTGGGGTTAGCTGCACGGACTGGTACTCATTAGAAAATCGCGTATCACAGACGCGAGCCTTGGTCAAAACAGCGTCAACAGGGTTTCCTCCACAGATCGCATCTTGAACTTGTGAGGTTATCAAAACGACGTCACCCTAATCATTAGGACTTCTCATCCAGAACCTGCGAAGTCCTTTGGAAACCATGTTGAGGATCATTTGAGTCAAATTTTGATCTCATTCCGACTTATCTCCTTGATCTAAAGGGTTCACGTTGTAGATCTTGCCAAGGAGAAGAACCATGTTGAAGATCACATCAATACAATTCCAATTGTTACATAATCGGAGAGGATCAAAGTGAATTTTTTCTTATAAAAATAGGTCTTGCCATACAGGATCGAACGCAATTTATCGAAACGACGTCGCCCATGTTTTAAACACCTCGCGACTTTTACGTGCAAGTTTTTTCGAAAGCATTTTAGGAACTGCAACGGGAGTTCGTGAAATTGTGATCTGGTTTCGATTTATCTCCATGATCGAAATCGTTCAAGTTGTAGAGCTTGTGAAGAAGATGAAGATCGTCTAAGATCATTTGAATCTAATGCCGATTGATGCATAATCAGAGATGATCAAAGTGAATTTGTTATTATGAAAATAGATTTGACCTCACTGTATCAAACCCATTTTATCAATGAATAAATTTAACTCCGACGAAGGGACGTCCCCGACGGTCCGACGGAGGGGTTGTTCTTCAGCAGAAAAGGATTCTCTCACCCCATTTTACGTAACAGGTTACTCTTAATATTCCATCCTTCTACCCTAACTGATAACTATTGTGTATAGGTTTCAATTTTGTATGGATTCCAGTGTTCTAAAAATCGGAATTAATCAGGACTATCTGACTAGCTCCAACTAATTGCTATGCACCCCGATTAATCACCGATGTTGTATTTGTTATGGGTCGATTAATCGCTGATTACGAGGCCTCGAAGGTGGCCAACCGAAGCACGAAGGTCGCCAACTGTCCGACTAGTGCCTAGCGACTTTTAGAACATTGTCGGATTCTCACTGCATTCTTCTCGGCAAACTTCTCACTACTCCATTCCTACTTTGAAAAGATTTTTGTTTAAAGGAGATTTGTTTGGTCACTTGAATTTTACCTTAATCTGCAACAAACAGAAATTTAATTCTTGCTCCATTATTGCATGTTTAAATTGAGGCAACTGTGATCTACTTTATGCGTATTAGTGTACGAGCTTTTGCGAGCATTGGTTTTTGCCAGAGATTTTTAGGTTCTTAGAATGGAATTGATTCCTTTCAGTTTGGACTTGATCCCTTGGAGTTACCCCTTTTTGCGTGAACTTCCTGTTTTCCTTCTACATACATAATTAATATGAACATAAAGTTACAGAAGAAAAGAGGGACTTTTTGAAGCTCCTTGAAGTTTAAAGCAAGTTCAAATTCAAACAACTTGTGATCGGCTTGATTAAAACTCATTTTAGATGGACTCGTCTCATAATTAAGCAAGCTACACTTGAACGTATTTTTGAAGCTTGTTAAGCTTTCAAACCTAAACTAGACTAACTAGGAAAAAAGAATAATAAACAAAACTGAGAGACTTGAATAATAACATAGAAAACATGGTACCATGATGTTATCCCAATATTATTCTAACAGTAGCCACCACTGAGGTGGTAGTCGAGTTGGCAATTAGAAACCGTTTGTGGTAGTAGTCGTCATGTACTACTAGATGCTTTGTGTAAGGGTTCATTCGCGCCTTATCACAGTTGTGGTTACAGGTACCCACCTACAGCTGAACATACAGAGCAGTTACAAACTCCTATTGTCATGCCGAAGGAGTCACTACGCTGGTTGTCCTTCACTAACCGTTTTAGCCTGCCAAAAAAAAAAGTGTGATGGAGCCACGTTGGGTGAACTACACAAATCTAGTCTTGCCTCGTGTTTGTATCTTTAACAGCTACAATGAAGCTTCGGGGCAGTTGGTAAATTTCAGTAAGTTGGAACTATGGTTTTCATCCAATATAGCCCTTTCAGTGCAAGAGGACCTATGATGTTTTCTGAATATGTATCGTGTGGGGAGGGATACTAGATACCTGGCTCTTCCTGCATTTTGTGGGTGGTCAAAGGCAGCAGATTATAATTTCCTCTTGGAAAAAGCTCTGCTCAAACTCCATGGGTGGAGACAAAAGATGCTAAATTTTGAGGGGAAGGAAGTTGTCATCAAATCGGAGGTGCAAGCCGTCGTGTCCTATGCAATGGCATCCTTTGCTCTCCCCAAAAAATTTTGTGATAAACTCAACTATGAGGAGATGACCCAAAAGGAAGAGGCGTGCACTGGACGTCATGGCAGAGAATGTCCGAGTCTAAATTTGCGATTTTAAAGTTTTCAATTTTGCTAAAGAAGGTTAACTCTAAATCCACACTCTTTTTTGGGGTGTTCGCTTGAAGGGATCTATTTTCCCAATCCTCTTTCCTTAGAGCTTCAAAGGGGAGGAGTCCTTCTTGGGTCTGGTCTAGTCTTCTCCAAGGGAGAGACCTCCTCCAAGGGTCCAGATGGCACGTCTCTAATTGCGTTTCTATTCATTTCTCAGATGATAAGAGGATTTAAAATTCATTCATCCGGACCACTTGACTGCCCTGTGGTCATGGGTTCTGAGGTGATTGATCAGTGCGCTTGAAGAGGTGGAAGGAAAGGGAGATTAGGAATCTGGTGTCTGAGGAAGAGGCAGAGAGGATTTTTTGGTCTGGCATTTTGAGCCAAGGGGAGATTATTCGGTCAAGTCAGGGTACCAAGTGGCGGTGAATTCAGCAGGAAATTTATTTGGAGTTCAAGTTCCTCCAAAAATCAAACATTCTTGGTGGAAAGTGTGCTGCAATTTTATTTATTTTTGTTGGCAACCAAGGTGAACCTCCATCATCACAGATGTAATCCATCTCTTATGTGTCCAGTCTGCCTTAAAGATCCAGAAACAAGTGAATTGTCTTCTGTTTGGATGTGGGTGGACAAATGCGGTGTGTGGTTTGGAAGTGAGTTAAATTTTGTCTCGAATCCTTTAGGCTTTAGTCATGAAGTCCATTTCGATAATGGAAGACTTGGATTCAGCAGCAGATCGGCATCAATTACTTGGTAAATGTGCTTTTCTAGTCTGGCAAATATGGAAGGCACTCAATGATTGGGTCTTTAATTCTGTGCCAGTTAATCCCTTGGAGGTTATTCACAAAGCATCTTTCTCTTGGTCTGCATTCCAAGCGTGTGTGAGTTCTCTTGGGGTGAGAGATAATGCAACTCCCAACGATGCTAACAGGTCCCACGGGCAATTTTAATGCTAATTGTGATGTTGCGATGAGTCGTGCAGGCTCAAGGAACGATGGCTGTAGCAGCGGTTTGACAAGACTGGATGGGGAAAAGTGGCGGATGGTGAAACAAGTGTGGGGTTTTGCTTCATCTTCGCTTCAAGGGGAAACTATGTATGTGCGAGTTGCCTAACATTTTCTGATTTAATAGGCTTCATGTCACACATTGAAGCAATAATCTCCAAGCCTATCAATTATATTGGACCTAATTTCGAATGCCTCGTGCGAAGGAGGTGCAGGACCGAAAGTGTAAACCCATAGGGGAGTTGAGCATTACTGAAGATATGGACCCTACTGCATTGAATAGTATAGATCGAGTTGATTGCGGGTGACCCTAATTTCGGATGCCTAGTGATATTGCATCTTGAACCTGCGATTGCGGGTGACCCTAATTTCGGATGCCTAGTGAGATTGCATCTTGAACCTGCGAAATATTTTGAAACGGCATCGTCCATAATAGAACTTCAACGTGAATTTGTCTAAATTGTGATCACATTCGGGTTTATCTCTATGATCGAAAGTGTACATGTTGCAAAACTTGTCGAGTAGATAATCATATCGATCGTGTTCATTGAAGACTGGTTGATACATAATTAGAGATGATTTGAGCGAAATTGTTTCTGTGAAAATAGATTTGGCCACCCCGTATGGAACCCATTTTAGCAAAGAATAATTTCACTCCGGCAAGGGACCTCGACGGGGAGAGAGAGAGAGAGAGAGAGAGAGAGAGAGAGAGATCAAAATGTGTTGTTCAGCAAAGAAGGACCTTCTCGATTCTCACTCCATTGTAACAGGTCCGAGTAATTTTCGATTCCGTATAGCTTTCATTGTTCTTGACATTAATATTTCCACATGGAAACAAAAGCACGAAATTTAATTCAGTTTGAGGCAATTGTCAACTACTTTGCGGTTGATCGAGTTTCGCAAAGCTTCTTTTTTGTCAACCTTCTCGATTGTCACTCTCTTTCCATTGCATGTTTAAATTGAGGCAATTGTCAACTACTTTGTGCATTACTGTTTTTTGCTAGAGATTTAGGTTCTTAGGAAATGATTGCTTTCAGATTTGGACTTACAATCCTTGCAGATAGTACATATTTTTGTGTGAACTTCCAATTTTTCTCATACGTACATGATTATAAAATTTAAACTACTCGAGATCGTCTCATGTTCAATTTGATGAAAGCTCATTTGAGAAATTTCTAGATAAATCGCATGTTTAAATTGGGGCAATTGTCAACTACTTTGTGTGTTACTAGTTTTTTTTCTAGAGATTTAGAAAGGAAATGATTACTTTCAGTTTGGACTTACAACCCTTGAAGATACGTTTTTGTGTGAACTTTCGGTTTTCCTTCTACATACAAATTAATATGAACAAAAAAATACAAAAGAAATGAGGGAAAGTAAAGCGTTCACTTTCAGAAGTTTGTTGGAGGTTCAAAGTTCAAACCAAGCTCGATTAAGCTATTACTCGGCTCCTCTGGCTTATGAGATATACTACCTTCGTCATTTTTTAAGAGTTCCACTTCGTACCCACTGACTTTTCAAAATAGAATATATTTTAAGTGACAAAATGGAAAAAAATACAAACTTTTGCCTATTAATTTACAAAATGAACACTTACTGAGAGACAACCCGAAATGAGATACTGGACTCTTAAAAAGGCACAAAGGCAGTATATAAATTCAAACTACTCGAAATATATGAAAAATTCAAACTTGCGATGGGCCCATGTTCGGCTCGATTAGAGCTCCTTTGAGATTGGTTCGTCTCATAAACAAACTAAGCCTGAACATATTTTTAATAAGCTTGGCTCGTTCGGCTCATTTATCACCTCTAAGGCTCTAATCCTGAGTTTGTCAAAAAATTTCCCGAAGGTAAGAACTATGTTGGATGTTGGATGAAGTAATATATTGTTTCTAATCCTTCTGTTTATGCTCATTCGCATTTGGTACTTGAATTTTCGGCATACATGGAATTGGACCTTAGTTCATCGGCGTCTGTGAGGAAGAGCTCTTTTACTCCTTTCACAAGGATGAGATACCTATTGTGTAACGACTCGCCTGCTAACCATTTGCCTAATAACGTGGCTCAAAAGATTAATCTCAAGTTAATAGTAGCTGATCGGCCTTAACGTATACATTAAATTCTCTTTCCATACTTTCCCAACGTAGGATCTTACATGTTGCATTATTACTCCATATGTGCAAAGAACGGTTAATTAATGCTAATTTTTCAATCTTTCCCCACATGTTTAGGAAAATAAACTTAAATTACATACCCACACATCTGATAACATCGCACACGGTCTAGATCCAAGTAATATACCAATGACAAATACCAAAAAGGGAGCACGTGGGGTAGATCATTCTCCAACATTCACAAAATATCAGCATCTCCCAAAAATACCCCACCTTGTTTGTTATTCTCTCCAACCTGTTGGCTTTTCTGTTTTTAGTTTCTACCGGTAGGAACCTTCACCTACCGGTAGGAGTGCAGAATTTCCCTTTTCTACCGGTAGAACCCAGTCACCTACCGGTATGTGAAGAATTCCTAGGTGGATGCTTACGTTTAAGCTACTTTTGAGCTGAACCTCCAGCATTCCTAAAAAAAAACAATTGACCCTACTTCCTTTTGATAAATGCCAAAGTTTCTCCCATCAAACAAATTAGTGATGAAATTTTTTGACTGAAATCACTGTAAGGTTTCTTTCTATATAAAAAGGAAATTTTTGACCGAAAATTAAAAACACAAAAGCTGACAAATAGATTAAGGGAAATGATATTAGCACTATAAAAATTGATAAAAGCACCCTAAAAAACGAAGGAAAGTGACTTTGAAATTACACTAATTTTAAAGCATCTGCATCAATTCTTGGAATGCTAATATCATTTTCCTAGATTAATCATTAGTTAAGACAATCAACTTACTAAGTAGCCGACTAATTAAAGTTGAGAACATATGCATATTTTCTATTGACGAGGAGATGCGCACTCTTTTTTTGGGGGGGTTTATATTTGATAAGTAATTTGCTTTCTTCTGCTTCAAAAACTCACAAAAAGTCTTCCACCACTTAATACATTTGTCAATCCGCGGATGTTCAATGTCGGGGCATTTTTGTCTAATAATAAAAAAGTTTTATCTTCCCAAGAACAATTTATTACTGTCTGCATCGTTACTTTCCCAATGAAAGTGAAATAAATTTGGAAGAATTAATGAGCTCTTATCATATGCATTAAAGGGTATATTATGACCATTATCATATACCCATGGGGCACATATTAAGAAAACCCTTCCACTTTGTTAAACTTGCCTAAACCAATTACAGAAGTGAGGGAAAACAAGAGCCTGTAGCATCAATTTTAAGATTTCACCGAACTAACGACGGATGACAACAAGGTTAGATATACCACTATCTCCATCCCCGATTCCCAAACCCAACTCCGATCCTTGTCGACGTTGATCCCCACTTGGAAATTTTTTCACCCTCAATCCACATCCCAAATAGGGAATGCGGTTCTGAACATTAACAAAATCCTCTTAATATTTAACAAACATTGCTTCTTCCACGAACAATCAATTATAGAAATCCAAAACCTGGTTGATTTGCAGTTTTAACGAACAAACACCATCCTCATGAACGGTTTAAAATCAGAATCCTCAAACTCCTAAAATCCAGATGTTAAATACAAACTCAAGGGGAAAAAAAAAAAAAGGACCATAACAATTGCAACTTACTAATTAAGAGTACTAATGGAAATTCCAATAAAGAAAATCAGGGATCCAGTAAACCCATAAGGAAAATTTACCACCACAATAAACCCACAAGGAAAGCTCCCACTCGGCAGTGTCAAAGCTCCCACTCGGCAGTGCCAGAAAACTGGAAGAGTACAAGTGCACTAAATACTCCACCCAGTAAATAACAGTGCGGTAACAATATTAACAAAGGGAGAAATTTTGATACCTAAGTCTACAAAAGCAAAAGAAAATCCCCACTGTAATGCAAGGACAAGGTATATCACACGCTTGATAAAAAAAAAGAGTACCCCTTCTTTGGTAACGAGTCCCACTCCAACCACACACACAAATAAAAACACTACAGACTTTGTTAGGTAATAAGACAGGGGAAAAAAGCTTTTCTGCAAAAAATCATAGTTAGAAGGACAAAATCAAATAGTGAAATAGAGCCTTAAAGTCCCAATAATTTGTGGTCGGCTACATTAGTCCATTTTCTCCATTGAACTCGGCTGAGGACATCGTGTTTCATGAGTTAGAAAAACTGTGCTGAAGAATGTATAAAGAGTAAAACTGGCTAACTAACCAAGTGAAGCAAAGGGAAAATCCAGCAGAAAGCACATCCACAAGCCACTCACAGTTATTGGTAAATTTCATCAGAGCCAAAATGAAAAAATGGCAAGGGAAAAAATGAGATTCAGAGCAAGGCAAACAGACCACAGAGGAAGAGGGGAATCCAAGAGGAAACAAAAGGGAAGAAGGGTGGATTTGGGGCAGATGGATCAGCAAAACTTGAGCTTCTATGAAAACAAGCGTATGAAACAGTGATTTCAAAATTTAGAAACAATTTTGGTCCTTCTAACCTTTGTAATTTGTTTCCATAACTAAATTCTTTTTTCTGTTCAAAAAAAAAAAAAAACTATGGACCCATGCTATTTTGGTTGAATAATACTAGCTGCTAGTCATAAATATGTTGTGCTTCTCAAAAAACAAAGACTCACAAAACACAAAAATAACTGCAGTGGAATCAACAGTTTAGGCATGAGAAATATTGCTGCAGTAATCTTCTCTCTGTCATAACATTACACCATAACAGGAAACATTTCCAATATTTAAGAAACAAACCACCGGAAATTAAAATAAAACTACTCTCCCCAACGATTTAAAAATACAAAAACTGAAGCAAATGGTTATGGTTGCTCACCCCAACCAAAATCTTGCCTGCAGTAGCAATGCCAGTGTTTGAAAACACTTAAAAAAAAGTGAAAAAGCACAAGTATGATGAGAGACATTTGAGATTACATACACATAAGTTATCAAAAACATCCAAGGAACACACCATGCTAGCATATTAGCTTAGTTGCTTCAATAACATGACAGTATTCCATCACCGCGAAAAGCTCGGACACATGTACTACTCCTAATATCTTTTTGCAAAACATGCTATGACTTTTCTTTGTATAACTGTGCATTAAGAAAGATGTCCCCCGAGTGCAAAACTCATCCAAACGAAAAAACGATACTGCCAACAATAACATGTGAAGATAACTAAGGAGCAACTTGAAATTGGGATAGAACCCAAACTCTCTAGTTACCCCATGACAACGCTCAGAGAAACTTCGCACTGCGGTCACTCTCATGACATGTACCAATACCAAATTCACAAAGGGCAAACCCGAAAAACAATCAACATGCACAGACTTATTTGAAATGCTTAGAAAGAAAGGGTATTTCAATATTATGTTGACAAAAATTATATCTCGAAGCATGAAAGGGATTCCCTTGAGACATTCAACAAATCCTTACAACGAAACAGTCAATAACAAACCATACCAGAGAGGAGACTTTATATAGAAATCCTCAAAAACCAACCACCACACAGATTCATCACAAAAAAAGCTGAGACACAAATAGTTACAACGCTATCATGTTTCACCCACTTAACCTATTTTGACTAAACAAACTGTCACATTACCTACCCAGTTGCTAAAACGCTTACACTAAAAAATATTCATAAGTTAGAATCTAAAAAAAAAATTGAAAACTAAAAATAAAAAAATAAACCCTTCCTACAATATACATGAGTTATGATCTTTTAAATTTTAGGATAAGAAATCAACAACTGATACAATGCATTCACAATCACACTTAATTACAAGATTAATTTTGACACCCTAATAGACGATTCTTTTTAAGTTGAACCAAATGTCAAAACTCATTTTGTCTTTATTCCGATGATTTAATGTCTTGATTTTATACAAACAAGTGACAAGAAGTTCATACGTCAAATGTATAGGTATTCATGGATCTCATCTTGTTTGAGGATTATTGGATGGTTTTCAAACATCATGCTGTTTATTTAAGGCAGCGCTCCCAAGGAGGATTGACCCCATTCCCACAAAATCCATAGACTTGTTATCCGACCTTTTAGAGTTGCCCTCCCCCCTTTTATCTAAAGCAATACTCACACTCACAACAGATGTACCATGGCAGTAGGCAACAAAACCTTACCATCAAGAGGGGTCACTGGAGCAGAGGGTCACTGGAGCAGACATATGATTGGAGGACACACAGCAATCCCCCCTTCAGAAATTTTAGGAGGATGATAGAAAATAGACATACGATTCATAACGACATCTTGAATAACAATTAAAGACCAATTAGGTTGATCCTTAGGAAGAATGACACCAAATGTGCCCTCAGGGGAAACTTTCTCCTTGGACTCCAATTCAGCCTTTAGGGGACGAATTTCAGCATTCAAACTTTTAATTTGTCCAGTGTTCTAAAAAAAGGATTTAATCGCCGATTAATCGAAAATTTGGCCTAACCGATTAGATTAATGCCTAGTCGGTTGAACTAGTAGGTCAGGAGGTTAATCGGAGTTAGTTGGCGATTAACCGGCAATTAGTCAGTTGGCGTCTACCGGCGATTAGTCGATCAATCGGTTCATGGGCAATTAGTCGACTATTCGGCGATTAATAGAGGTAAAATCTATAATTTTGAAAAATCAAGGTACTCATACCAATTTAAGGGCCATCGATTGATGATCTCAGAGTCACCTGTCATCTCTCTGTGAAACCCTAAAACACGAGATCTCTGAGCTGCCTATCGCCTCTCTCTCAAATCGAGATCTCCTCTCATTCTCACTCACTCCACCAATTGACACGTTAGTAATTTTTTTTTTTTTTTTGAAAAGCCCATACCCATATTGACACGTTAGTAATTCTTTCTTTCTTTTTTAAAAGCCCATACCCATATTGACACGTTAGTAATTCTTTCTTTTTTTGAAAAGCCCATACCCATATTGACACGTTAGTAATTTTGGAAACAAAGTGTAGCAATATTTTTTACTAAATTTTAACACGAAGTGTAGTATTATTTGGCGTATATAAATAAAGTTATTATAATTGGTAAGTGACTAATAAATGAACGGCCCATGCCTAGTACAAGCTGGTGTTATAATCATATTAACAGTTTTCTGTAAATAAGAGATTTCTAAGTCATTTGAAAAAAATTGATGTTGATGGATTGATAGATGAATGTTTAATTTTTTATAAGAGTTGTCATTGGGAGTATTTATATATAAATAAATAAAACCCGACTAATTGCTACAAGCCAATTAATCAGCGATTAATAGGTCTCGAAGCTGGTCGACCGAGCGACAAACGCCGAGCGACTTTTAGAACATTGAATTTGTCGCACAATAGGGCAATCAGATGGATAAATATACAGATTAGTATTATCAACATAAATTTGTTCAAGATGATTTTTACCAGGAGTAGAAGAAGTACGAATTCCAGAGTTAGAACCATGTGAATTCATATCAAGAAGAGTAACCAAATTATTATTAGCAACAGTCAAAATAGAATTATCCCTGCCCTTCGAAATCGCATTACGGACACAAGAGATAGGGTTTGGAGAACTAACAACAGAATATAACGCAGGAAAACCCTTAGACAGATTCATGAGAACAGTAACAAAAAGGGAAATACTAACCAAGGAAACAATGCGTAGCAGGAGTAAGATCACACGAAACGAGCGCCAAGAAAAGAGAGGATCGTTCGCAGAATTGTCATTCTCTTTCCTCCTTAAAATTATCTTTTCTAACAAGTACGCTGTTGTTTTTTATTATAATATAACTATTTTCTTTTTAACTTCAGACCCTGTTGTTCTTATCCAAAGGGACATTGACGACTTTAGAGCATTGGTGACTAGGGTTGAAAATATTGTTCAAAGAGGAACCCAAATAGCCCCATCGACTAAATTCCATCAGCTATATGCTTTGCTCCCTATATATTCTACTAATGTTGATGACTTGAGGTGTATTTTATTTCTTTTTTTGCTTTAGTTTTCAGATTGTTTTTTTTTTTTTTTTGAATTTTAACTTATGTTTGTTTTTTAGTTTTTTCATTTTAGGGCTTAAAGCTTTTTAATTAGGAATAATCCATTATTCCTAGATGAGACTGCAAAATTCATTTTATTCAGGAAGGTGTTAAAGTCGTGTGAGTTCAACAAGGGTACATTTTCAACTATGATTGACTTGACCGAGTTAAATAATTGGTCGAATTTGGTCACTACCCCTGCTTTGGTAGCTGTCAAACAATGGAAAAAGCATCCAAATGACCTATTTCCTGCAAACTAACTTGATTATATGACGGCCTGTGGTTCGATTTTGTTTTTTCGCAATGCGGGAGGGCACATTCGCAATCGCTATACATTAATGGATGATTGTGCTATTTTGAAGATGCTAGAGGATGAACTTCCCCATGCAATACCTGTGTGGTATTTTTCAATTGTGTATACCTTGAACTATTATTTCCCTGCACACTGTGATCTGATGTGCCACTACAGTTTGATTGATTATCTGAAAAAGCCTCCATCAGTATTTTGCTAAGGTATGACAGCTTTGTTTCTCTTCGCGTTTTTTGGATTTTATTTTCTGTATGCAAAGTGTCCGACCCTAGGTTGCTGCTGTGTTTCGGCCATAAACCCATGTTCATGCACCTTCTTCTCTCTCTCTCCTTATTGTCATGATTCATGTGAAACGAGCATTTGACTTGAATAGGCAGAAATGTTTATGCGTTCTCCCAACAGCAGAAATTTGACAGCCAGACTATATAATCTTGAATTGCATCATGATACAAAACATGCACAAAAATATTTGGAGATTTCACTAAAGATCTTGTTCTATCAAATTTTTTTTTGACCAGTTGTCTTATGACAAAGTCAAAATTGGAGATTTCATCAAAGACTAACCAACATGTTTAAGTATTCTATTAATTGGAGAAGTGGTCCTATGTCCTCAATCCTAAAATTATAAAAGGCTCCATTAAATACACATCAACAGCATGTTTCACTCAAAAAGACATAAAGAACATAGAACAAACAGGAGCCCCACAAGTGTTCCGATCATCAAACCCAACCAATTCCAAATACTTCTTTCTTTAAATTTCTCATTTAGTCTTCCAATTTTAAGCTAGTTTCTACAACTTCAATTCCAAGATGTTAGTTTTTTGACAAAGGCAACATCAGAGTTGGTCGAACCAAATCAATACAAGGCAACCCCTGATCAAAACAAGGTATGTACCTACATTAATGAGTGGTCGTGGTTTTTGCATAAACATTTATGCCTATTCAAGTCAAATACTCGTTTCACATGAATCATGACAACATGGGTTTATGGCCGAAACACAATATCAACCTAGGGTCGAACACTTAGCATATAGAAAATAAAATCCAAAAAACACAAAAGAAACAAAGCTGTCATACCTCAGCAGAATACCGATGGAGGCTTTTTAAGATAATCAATCAATCAAACTGCAATGGCACATCAGAACACAGTGTACAGGAAAATAACAGTCCAAGGTAAACACAATTGAAAAATACCACACAGGCATTGCATCGGGAAATTCGTCCTCTAGCATATTCAAAACAGGACAATCATCCATTAATGTGTATCGATTACGAATGTGCCCTCCCGCATTGCGAAAAAACAAAATTAAACCACAAGCAGTCATATAATCAAGATGGTTCGCAGGAAAAAGGTCATTTGGATGCTTTTTCCATTGTTTGACAGCTACCAAAGCAGGGATAGTGACCAAATTCAACCAATTATTTAACTCCGTCAAATCAATCATAGTTGAAAATGTACCCTTGTTGAACTCAAACAACTTCAACACCTTCCTAAATAAAATGAATTTTGCAGTCTCATCTAAGAATAATGGATTATTCCTAATGAAAAAGCCAAAAGCCCTAAAATGAAAAAACCAAAAAACAAACATAAGTCAGAATTCAAAAAAAAAAAAAAATCTGAAAAATAAAGCAAAAAAAAGAAATAAAATACACCTCAAGTCATCAACATTAGCAAAATACACAGGAGCAAAGCATGCATATAGCTGATGGAATTTAGTCGATGCATAAGAAGGGGCTACTTGGGTTCCTCTTTGAACAATATTTTCAACCCTAGTCACGAATGCTCTGAAGTCGTCAATGTCCCTTTGGATGAGAAGGGCAGGGTCTAAAGTTAGAAAGAAAACAGTTACATTATAATAAAAAACAAGAACGTATTTGTCAGAAAAGATAATTTTAAGGAGGAGAGAGAATGGCAATTCTGCGGATTGCGATCTTCTCTTCTCCCGGCGCTCGTTTCGTGTGATTGTTTCCTTGGTTAGTCATTTCTTTTTCTGTTACTGTTCTCATGAATTTGTTTGAGGGTTTCCTGTGTTATATTCTGTAGTTAGTTCTCCAAACCCCAGCTCGTGTCCGTAATGCGATTTCGAAGGGCAGGGATAATTCTACTTTGACTATTGCTGATAATAATTTGGTTACTATATGAATTCACATGGATTTAACTCTGGGATTCATACTTCTTCTGTATATTGATCCATCTGATGGCCCTGTGCGACAAATTAAAAGTTTGAATGCTGAAATTGGTGCCCTGAAGACTGAATTGGAGTGAAAGTTTGGCCACCTAGTGTCATTTTTCCTAAGCATCAACCTAATTGGTCTTCAACTGTTATTCAAGATGTCGTTACAAATCGTATGTCTGTTTCCTATCATCTCCTGAAATTTCAAAGGGGGATTGCTGTGTGTCCTCCAATCGTATGCCCTCTTGAGGGTAAGGTTTCGTTGCCTACTGAGCATGGTACCTCTGTTGTTAGTGTGAGTATTGCTTTAGATAAAAAGGGGAGGGCGACTCTAATGGGTCAGATAACAAGTCTATGGATTTTGTGGGAATGGGGCCAATCCTCTTTGGGAGCGCTGCCTCCAATAAACAGCCCGATGTTCGAAAACCATCCAATAATCCTCAAATAAGATGAGATCCATGAATACCTATACATTTGACGTATGAACTTCTTGTCACTTGTTTGTACTGAAAAAAGACATCAAATCATCAGAATAAAGACAAAATGAGTTTTGACATTTGGTTCAACTTAAAAAGGGTGCCAAAATTAATCTTGTGATTAAGTGTGATTGTGAATGCATTAAATCAGCTGTTGATTTCTTATACTAAAATTTAAAAGATCATAACTCCATAACAGGTACATGAAAAGTAAGCCAGCGAAAGGGCTGTCATGATCCCCCATTAAGAATAAACCATGGTTAAGAGAGGTCCAGACGTTTCCTATATAGATGAAGCCTAACAAGCCCACCCCTCAAAACTCAGTAGTTTACTCAGTAGTTTTTTTTTTTTTTTTTTTTTAAGGCCATTCCTCAAAATCAAACCAAAAAACGAACAAACCCGAAGGCCAAAAAAAAGAAAAAAGAAATGTTTCCACGTTTTAAAACCGCTGTTTAAAACCACTTTGTGTGCATGTGTGTGCGTGTTTATGCATGGGAGGTTGTTTGGATTATGATTCTTGTGTGTGATTTCAGGTGTGCAAACTAATAAATATATGTTTGAGTCTTAGGATTTTGATAGAAGTAAGGGTTTCAAACAGAGATAGATATATATATATATATAGAGAGAGAGAGAGAGGGAGAGAGAGAGAGAGAGAGAGAGAGAGAGAGAGAGATAAATAGAGATATAGAAAGAGGGAGAGACGTACCTATAGAAGAACCAGAGATAAGCGACTCAGTCGGCGAGAGAGAGGAATTCAGATACCTAATAATTTTCTTTCTGGCCCCAATCGTTCGAGATGTCCCTTTACGGCCTGTTTGGCTGGGTCCTTAAGACCCCGCATAATACCTTCGCGGATTAAAACTCATGGCCCCACTCTTTCTCCGGTGTTTGGGAGAGGAAAAAACTTCCTCGTTTTCTCCCGGATTTGGCCGACACCGGGATTGCTACTCCCCTTCCGCCCGGATTTGTAACGACAGGGGATACCCCTATCGTTGGATATGCGGGGGTGGTATGGGAAGATGAATGATTGTTTTGCCCTTAATCTCTCTTCCATCCAAACAGTTGAAGGAATTAGGGGCAACAAAGAAGAAGAAGAACGAGAGAGAGAGAGAGAGAGAGAGAGAGAGAGAGAGAGAAGTACTGTTCGTTTTTGGAGAAGTGGATGGAAGCTGTAGTGATGATCGGAGCAAATGATCGACGGCCGGAGTGGTGATGATCGACGGCGGCGGCAACGGCGGACGGAGAAGATGAGGCGTTGCAAAGATAGGGGTTTTTTATTTTTTAGAAGCACAGCAAGGAAGAGGATGGGGTTGAAAAGGGGCGTGGATGGGATTTGTACTCTCTTTGTACTATTCTAGATCTATATTGACATACAATAAATCTATGAGTACCGACCATTGGGGGAGAGAAAACGTACCGACGGCCGCCGGCGGGCCGTCTCCGGCCACCGGACGGCCGATCCGAGCCGTTCAAAAATTCTAAAAAATAAAACCGAGGGGGTCAACGCGGGAATCAAGGGCATCCGAGGTGTTTAGGGTGCTTGATCAAAGCACCCTTTTTTCGTGTATATATGTGTGTGTACATATATACACGAAAAAAGGGTGCTTTGATCAAGCACCCTAAACACCTCGGATGCCCTTGATTCCCGCGTTGACCCCCTCGGTTTTATTTTTTAGAATTTTTGAACGGCTCGGATCGGCCGTCCGGTGGCCGGAGACGGCCCGCCGGCGGCCGTCGGTACGTTTTCCCTCCCCGTGGTCGGTACATATAGCAACACTCCAACTATCAATTGAAGTTACTTCCCCCTCCAACTTCCAAAACGTTAGCCACTACATCCAATTCTCCATTTCCATCCAAGAATTGGACGGAAAACCTACCACCTAACCCCAACTGGTATCATTGAAGGCTATTTATGTCTTTTACCTACCAATATATATATATATATATATTGAAGCAGAAGAAGGCTCTAATGTCATCCTCTCTCTTGGGTCTACATAAACAGAATTTTCAACAAGAAGGACAAGGGAAAACAAAATTGCGATCAATGTCTGTGCTTGATTATGGATTCTTTGAAAGATTCAAGAAAGGAACGGGAAATGGGTACGAAAACCTGGGTTCTATTACTTCATTGTCAATTATCTTTCTCCTTCCATAAACCCTTCAATAAATCTGTGATCCAAATACAGCTTAAGGCTACATACGGACCTTTGATTTGGGGAGAGAATAGAGGGGCAAGAGAAGGCTAGGGATTCTACTTCATTACGCGGAACAAAAAAAGAAAGAAGAAAAAAAAAAGACAAAGAAGTAGAACCCATATCTTTTATTTCCCTTCACAAGTCCAATATCCACGCACAGCCTAAAAAGAAAATGGAAATATAGGCACAGGAAGTAAAGATCCAACACGACCAGCTGGAATGGAAAAAACTGACCTTTGCAGAGTATCCCCTCTATTAAGTTCTTCAGCATGGGGTTCATTTGATCACGAAGATCTAAAGGGTTATTAACAATCTGTGAGTTACAGGGAAAGCAGAAGAAAGGGTATACATACATATACATATATTGGTAGGTAAAAGACATAAATAGCCTTCAATGATACCAGTTGAGATTAGGTGTTGAGTTTTCCGTCCAATTCTTGGATGGAAATGGGGGATTGGATGTAGTGGCTAACGTTTTGGAAGTTGGAGGGGGAAGTAACTTCAATTGGTAGTTGGAGGGGGAAGTAACTAAAATCGGAATAGTTTGAGGGGGAAGTAGATATTTAACCCTACATATACATATATACACGTTATTTAGTACTATTTTTTCTAATCAATTATGGTTTACTTTTAATTTGTTTTGGAAAAAATATTTTTCTAAAATGAAATTAAGTTTAAACAATTGTGGGGGTAATTCAGTCATTTAACATATAATCTCATCAAATCCACCCTCTAAATACCCTTCCAAAAAAATTATCCAAACACTGGATTACAAATCCACTATTATCAGGAGGTGGATCCACCCTCATTATATATCCACCTTCAAATCTACCCTCCTTTTATATCCACCCAAAATCACATCCATCATCCAAACAGGCCGTAACGACCTCAAATACTGGGCTTAAAAGCAAGCCCATCTAGTAGTGAGAATGGAAGTGGAAAAGATGAGAAAATAATTAAGAAGAAAATGAGCGGGAAAATAGAAAAGGGAGGAAAAAATGAGTTTGTATTTAGAGCTAAGAAAAGAAGTGGAAAAAAAGAGAGATATTTAAGAGGGAAAATGAGAGTAAATGTGAAAAATGCGAAGAAAATAACTCTCCCACGTTTGGTTCATCATTAGAAAATTGGAAAGAAAATAGAAAACAATGTGATTCTTGGATATCTTTGTGCCCATTAGAAAATTGGAAAGAAAATAGAAAACAATAGAAAATAGAAAATTGCAATTTTTTTCACATATTCTGCGTTTAATAGAAAGCAACTCAAATCGAGCAATAAGTTAAATAAAATAACCAAATCCAACAAGTTCATCGAAATCAATGATTTTTGTAATAAATTAATGTTTATATAGAGTTTTAAAAATAATTAAAAGAGCAAGAATTTAATTTCGGTCTATGTAGAATGATTTTGGTGCAAATGGAGCTACTCTTATATTACAAAAATGAGTAGAGGAAGGAGGAGGATGAGGGGAAGGTGGGGTAAATTAGAAAGGTAGAGTACAAGATATGGGTTGAAATTGTAATTTTCGAAACGTTCAAGATGTCGTGATGATTCTGGAGTACTACTAGTATTTTCCTTGGACTGGGCTACACATATTGGGCCTTTACAAAATTGTTTCTGGTTTCATAAAAACTTTTTTGGGTTACCATGGCCTAGGGGATTTCCCAAAACCGGCTTACCCTTGGGCCGGCCCGTCCCCTTTTCATCAAAACTTCTTGGGAAAATGACGGTCAAGAACGTTTTGATAATTAATATCAGCTAATGACATTTTCAGTATTAACAAATGTTCTTGGCATGTCCTTGGCGAGTATTAATTATCGAAACACGTCATTGGCTGTCATTTTCCCAAACTTCTTTCCTCACTTCTCCTCCTACAAATAAGAAGGAAATTTTTTAATTTTCCACATATTTCCCTTAATTCCAAACAAATCTACGAATCAAACAAAAGGACCCTTCGGTCCTCAATTGCAAACAATGCCTGAAAAAATTAGAAGGGGGATAAACACAATAAGTGAGCAATTCAAAAATCCAATTAAATTATGCAAGTCTGATCAAATCTCACCGGGGACGCTTTTTTGACCAAAAAATAATAGGCTTAAAAGTAAGCCCATAAAATAGATCGAGACCTGAATAACAAAAAAAAATGTGAAAACTAAAAAGATAAGAAGGAACATAAACACAAACTCTTGGAAAAAAAATTATGCTTTGAATTATATATGCTTGGAAAAAAATTATGCGGATCAGAACAAACCTTACCAGCAAGGATCTCAGTCAACAAGAAACTCAAAGCATCCTCCCAAATCAAGGAAACCTTCTCCGTAACACTAAGGCCCCGTTTGATAAACTTATTAGCTCTCAAGATTGGACTATCAATCACAAGAGACTACCAATCTTTGTTTAGTAACCCAAAATAGGTTAGGACTATTAGTCCAAGGGACTAGTAAGGTGGGTTTTAGCGGGTGAATACCCGGGAGAGATGATATTATCAATCCCAACCCAACACATTCTCATTACCAACCATTTCTCATTACCAATTTCTTCTATCAATCCAATCTCATCATCTAACTACATCTCAAACAAACATAATATTAATAATCCCATCATCCAATCTCATCTCAAACAAACATACTCATTACTAATCATTTTTCATTACCAATCCCTTCTCATTATCAATCTTAATCTCAATCATATCTCCTTACGAATTCCACTCATCTATCGTTCTTATCAAACGGGGCCGTTTTCAGATCTATATGAATTCATTGAATTCACAAGCGTCAGCCAACATCTACAAGAATTAAAAGAATTCATTCGGATTCAACAAATCTTAAACTGGCAGGGTGGAAGAGAGAGAGAGAGAGAGAGAGAGAGAGAGAGAGAGAGAGAGAGAGAGAGAGAGAAAAGAGGGGGGAAGAAATGGCAGACCCTAGAATTATCTCGTGTAGTTCTTATATATACACAAGTTTAATCTGCATGCGAATTTAAAGGAGAAAATTTCAAAATGGCACTTGAACTTTCACTCCAATGTCACCGAAATACCTGAACTTCATTTTATTTCAATTAAATATCTGGACTTTCAAAATCTCCAAATTAAGGTACCTGGCGTTAGCCTCCATCTAATTCCTTCACAAATCGGCTAATTTGGCTCATTTCTGGTGTTAAAGGGCCCTACTAGACATGTTAGAAAATGAACTCAATGCACACAATCAATAAATAATAGCTAATTCCAACCGGTACACTAATTCATACCCAAACTTTAAAAATGATCATACACTAATTCGAACAGTTCAAATATATTATTTTGGTCAAACTATTTTACTTTCATATTTCTTTTGACTATAATAACTGATATAGACATTAAAATGTTTACATAAGTAAATATTAATCCCTTAATTTTAACCTTATATTGTAGGCCTCTTTTTTTTGCTAAAAAATTTGTAAAAATAGTTGCTTCGGCAGAGAGTATTTTTTTCTTAGTTGAACTCGCATAAAAATTTAACTTCGGACTACTATGTCACACAAAAGATTAAGTATTTGGCTATGATTTCAATTGAAAATGAGTATACATAGATAAGTTAAAGCACGATAACTCAATTGAAGATTTTACTTCAAAAAATGCAAGGAAAAGTGGCTTTCTTTGAATTGAATTGTGGTAATCATATAGCAATATAACAGGAGTCACATTTTGATTTTAATTTTTTGATGTTTTCAAGCTAAAAACACAATGTGATGTTGAAATTTTTTTTTTTACTTGTATGTCATTTTATTTTTTATGACTTAATGGTATGTGGGCAACCAAGCTTGGAGTCGGATTTGGATAACCCAAACATCGGGACCGGCATTGATTGTAAACCATAATGATGGCAAAACAGGAGGTTCTGCCTGCCGGAGTCCGAGGTGCCTCAATCAAGTAAGCTATCCTCCATGTGAAAACTGAAGTATTGAAGTCGATGGTAGATGAGTAAGGCATGCACTAGGTCCGATTAAATATCACCACAAATGTATTCGTTCGATGTCAACATGAATTAGTTGATGGAGAAGAAGTCTGTGGAAAAGGCGTACTCATTGATCCCTCAAACGTAATATAAGCAGAAACCTTCTTGAGGGAGCTATTGAGATCAAGTAAATGAACAACATTTGAGAGATTGACGAGGTGAACTATTAAGAACCATCCGCATCAGGCAAAGGGTTGAGACTTGAGAGCAACAGACTCAGATGTAGATGACATGACAGCTAGATCCCTTTTACTATTTCATTTGGATTCTACGAGCTAGACAAGGAAATCTGTCCAAATTGATGTGGGTGGCAGCCGGCAGGAAATCTGTCATTTCGGAGCAGCGTTACCCTCTTAGTGAGAGTTGAACCCTTCAGGATCACCTTTTTTGTTCAATTTCTATAGCGAGTTATCTAAATCGCAGTTGCTATGTGAATTGTTCTTTGCATGGTTTAGTGTTTCGTAGAATAATCAATGTCTACCGTTTGAGTGATCGTTTGAGCGAGTTAGTGACCGGACTTGGAAAGCGTAACGTAAATTCATCCATATGTAATACAAACCAACTTAATAGGACATTCATCCATATTTGACCTGATGACATCAGTTAACCAACCCGACTCATTCGGGCACCAGACGGTAATCCATTACATTATTCAAAAAACTTGGACACGTACTCTACACAGGATATCGTTTTGCAAACAATGCAAAGGCCTTTTTGCAACTGTTTACCAAGAAAGATGTATCTCTACCAGTAGAGTGCTAAAATCATCTTACAAGGACGATACTAACGACAAGAAAAAAATGTTTTAAGATAACTAAGGAGCACCTTGAAATTGGGATAGAACCAAAACACTCTAGTTTCCCCATAACGGCGCCCAGAACATCTTCGCACTAACCCAGTGGTTGCACTCTTGTGACATGTACCAATACCAAATTACTGAGGGCAAACTCGAAAAACACAAGATCATCAACACACAGAAACCTATAAGAAAAGACCTATTTGAACTGCTTAGAAAGAAAAGGGATTTCCATATCATGTTGGCACAAATTAAATCAAAGCAAAAAAGGGGTTTCCATAAGACGTTCAGAAACATTCAATGCCGAACCCTACCAGAGAGGAGACCTTATATAGCAATCCTCAAAAACCAAAGTACCATCACGCAGGTTCACCTACTAACAAAACTAAGCAGAGACAGCAATACTTAGTTACAACGCGAAGAAACATGTTTCACCCACTTCTTAATAAGGAGGGTTGGCCGCCACTGCTGCTAACATTCTGCCCACCTCCAACGTACCAAGGTATACCTTTGCAGTCCTTTCCCATATGTCCAAATTCCCGACACTTGGAACAAGGTTGACCTTTGCAGTCCTTTTCCATATGTCCTGGAAGCCAGCACTTAAAGCACATCTTGAAGGGTGCAATACCTATAGCAATTCTGCCGCCGCCCGCATAACCGCAACGTTCCAAAGTCCTTCCACCATGGTCATGACAACCCAGTCCACTGCCCTTCTCTCCACCTTCATCCTCCTCTCCAAGACTACGATTAAAACAACACAAAGAAAAGGAATGATCTCGTGGTTTAACACACATTGAACAAATAAAACAGTCAACTATTTTCTCAAACCAGAAAAACGAATAAAACCAGAATTTAAAAGTGAAAGAGAGAAAGAAACAACAATTGGATGGTTTCAGTATTCTTTGACCAATCGAAAGGATTGCTCAAGTTCCTTGCCGTTTTTATAAACTAGACCAAACATAAATATGTAAAGCTTTTGTACACGACTACATGTATAAAATGATTGAGTTATGCAAGTCTGGAGAAAAAAGCCAGCCACCAATTGCGGAAGTTCTCAAAATTATGTCCTCCCCAGGACCAAAAATAAGAAAACGCTCCATCAGCGGAAAACTCTTTGCAGATGTTCTCCTGTCTAAAAGGATGAGAATTGGACAAGAATAAGGTAGCATACTAGCCTCTGTCTTAAATGAACAACCCTTGTGTTGTTTATGATGATAGTTTCTGTGTCATGTAGCCTTAGGGCAGTTTACCTTTACTTTGCAGTTGAGGTGAGATTGAATGATGACGATGGTTGAAGTACCCTGCTATGTAACTGATAACTTCAAAGTGACATAAGATACAATAACTTGTATCACGGTGGGCAATCAACAGGTTGGATATTGGCAGAAGTGTTCTAAAAGTCGGTACAGGTGGCAACCAGTAGGTTAGGTGCCTAGGCGCTAGTCGGGGCCGTGGGGGTCCAACACCTGGACTATAATCCGCCTAGTCGGTCAACTAGTTGGCTTTGAGGTGTTAGCCGCCCGACTAATCAGCCCCTAGGCACCCCTCCTCTGCCGGACCAACGCCTAGCGACTTTTAGAGCATTGATTGTCAAATAATCAACTACTAATAGTTGGCATCCACTAGTCTATCAGATGATAGCCCGCAGATTCTTAGCAGATAAGAAACTTAGATAAACTATTATGTGGGGATTAAGGCATACACACACAAGAATATAACAGCAGCGATTATCAATAAAAGGAAAAAAGAAGAAGTAAAGCTTATAAAGCACAAGAGCATAGGATAAATAGTACTCACAAAACATGGGCATCGAGGATAGTTTCATTTCGTTCATGCAGCACATAAGATTGGGAGGCGACAACAACAACATCAAGTCTGTATTCACCCCCAGCACCCTTGTAGAGTGAAACTTGAATTTTGGTACAGTGGACGAGAGGCAAAATAGTACCCTCGTAACCCATCTTCTCCCACAAGAAGCAGAGGTGGTTGTCATCAAGCGGGAACAGCGGGAGATAGATGCTCGGTTCATCTGGTCCTAGCCTGTCCAACCCATTTATAGGAGATTGAAACCACCTTCTGAGAACCAAATCATAGGCATGAACCTCCGCTCTGTCTTTAGTACACCAACACAAAAGGGTACTGTTTCGAACCACAGCTGCTTGACCTTGAACTTGTGCGTCGGAGAAGTCAATTACATGATCAAAATCTTCCCAAACATGATCCACGACGTTGTACACTAAGGCAAAATCCGATGACGCCACTAAAATCTTCTTGGAGGGCTGAAGGGCCGCAATTACCATGTGCCACCAACCATTGGTCAGCCAAACTGGGGGTGGAGGCAATGGCACAGAAGTGGACGATATCGAGCAAGGATCAAACATCTCAGCGAATGGAGCATAAGGACCACCAAAAAAGACATAAAGCTTCCCATCCATGACTACGGTTTGAGGAGATGTTCTGGGGGTAAGCATGCTTATAGCACGCCAGCCATCAGCAGGTGCTGTTGTATCGAACTGGTAAATCTTGAATGTTGTTAAGCTGGGGCGCATACATTCCTTACTATCTCCGACAACAAATAGAGAAGACCCAACGGAAGAAAGTGTGGAAGATATTGGGAAATCAGTGCCCTCGTAAAACGGCAAGAGACCTTCTACATCTGGATTTGAGGAGTTAACTACGTCGTCGTCGTCGTCTCCTCCATCACCAAAAAAATCAAATGGAATTGAGTAGAAACTGACAGTCCCATTTGCACCCGCCATCCCATATGCACCCGCCTTCCAATTAACAGTGCGAAAACAGATACATCGGCCCCGTTGTGGATTTGGAAAGAGGGTTTGGCGAAAAGTTATCGTGCTGTTGTTGTTCATCTTTTCTTTATCTTTTCTTTATATATAAAACCGAGGATGAATAAGCTAAACGATTGCGAAGAAGAAGATGATGATGATGATTACTGTTATTATCTCTCAGAAAATAAACAAGCAGCAAAATTCAAACCAACACAAGAACTCACTGCGAGGAAAAATTGAAAAAAGCTAAACGATTCCGATCTTTGTTTGAATTGTGTCTCTGGTTATATGTCGCCCTCTCCCGCACCCTCTTCCCTGCCTAGGGGTTTTTTTTACAGGCAAAAAATTTACTCCGTATTAATAAAACTTGAGAAAAGATCAATTGTGGGAAATCCAATCAAGGGGATTAGATTAAAAAAAAAACAGAACCCTAAAGGACCGAGACCCAAACACCTGTAGGCAAAGCCCGAAAACACTCTAAGGACCTCAACACGCCCAGATAAAATAAATTCAGCCCAAACCCATAAAAAGCGAGGGCCATAGAAAACATAGACCAAACCCAACCCTAGCCCAATTGCGCTTTTTATTTGGGTTTTTTTTTTTTTTTTTAATGTTTTTATGACTCAAACTATCACCATTTTTTACTACTTTGTTCTTAAACTACCAAACCACATATTTCTTTCTCCAACTATCTTAATCTCACCTATTAGTAAATCCAAAGAATGGGATTTGGACTCATTAAGAACTAATTTGATTCATTAAAGAGCTAATTAGTTCATTAAAGGACTAATTAGACTCAACATGTGAGGATAAAAAAAGGACTCAATGGTTGAGATTTGGATAATGTAAGGACGAAATGAGTTTTATATATAGACAAAAGGTGCGTTATTATCACTTTTATCCCCCCAAATATATCATTGTTTGTTACTATTTGGTAACCAAGCCAATATTCGGGTAAACATTTATTCATAAATAGATTTCCCATTTTTTTTTTATACCATTCGAAATATCTAAATTAGAACCTTTAGCTGTGTAAAAAAAAAAAATCAGCAAATTATGTTACGTGTATATCATTTGACAAAAAAACTATGAACGAGAATCTCTACTAAAGCCACCAAAATATTGAACATAGGGATTTACCCCCAAAAAAATCTTGAACATAGGGACTCGGACATTTATAATTTGTAGAAACGAAATTGAAGCTTGATGTCTATCAAGTTTTATCTAAGTGTGAGCACAATAACCCAAAAAAGGACCGACAATTAAGGACTACTTCCAATTCAAGACTCATAAGCACTTGTCGATAGCCTTGGTACGACCACTGCCGATAGCGGCAAGGCCTTTTGCAACACCAGGCCAAATGCCTCGCTCATGTCGAGCTCTACCCCGTCCGGAAGCCTCCAGTCAAAAGAGTGCACAAGGGTGCCCAAAATGTACTCAACAGCAGCAATTCCCATCCTTATTCCTGCACAAATTCTTCTCCCAGCGCCGAATGGGATGAGCTCAAAATCATTCCCCCATGGTTCAATCTTCCCATTTATATTTTCCTTCAAAAACCTATCTGGGTCAAACTCCATAGGGTCCTCCCACACCTCCGGGTCTCGCCCAATCGCCCATACGTTGACAAAAAGCCTTGTGTTTTTAGGAATGTAGTAACTGTTGACCTCGCATGGATCAACGGATACTCTAGGAATACTCAGGGGAACCGGTGGGTGCAACCTAAGTGTTTCCTTGCATATGGCTTGCAAATACGGAAGATTAGGCAAGTCGGACTCTTCCAGCCGGCGGTCTCTGCCGATTACTCGGTCCATTTCCTTTTGTGCGCGTTTAAGAATTCTAGGGTTCTTGATCATCTCTGCTAGCGCCCATTCGACCGTGCCAGCTGATGTATCGGTGCCGGCAATGTACCAGTTCTGGGCAAAGATGACAAAAGAATAGTGAGAAAAACTAAGAAATCTAACGGAGTCATAGGAAGGGAAACAATTTTTGTACTTCAAATCTTGAAAAATGCACTCTAAAAATCGTCCAAGGCCGAAAATAGGGAGTGCGAGTGAATAAAGAAGAGTGCAAAAATTATTATCCCTTTCTAATCATGCACTAAAGGTTGGACCATATGGTACCACTCCCCACTCATCACCACGGAGTTAAAGATGCATACCAAGAGAAGGGCTTTAATATTGGTCATTGTGAGCTCGGATCCGTCGGAAACCTCCCGGTTGGCCATAACAATATCAAGAAAGTCTGGATTTCCCTCGCGTTCATGGGCTGTTAACGAGTGTTCCTCGATCATTTTTGTTAATAGACCGTCGAATTGCTTGTGTAGGCGCTTCATTTTCCCCTCGATCCCTTGTAAGTCCATCCACGCGATTGATGGTATGAAATCACCAATGTTGAATAATCCAGCTAATCTCATGAGCTCCACAACCATGTACTTGAACTCGTTAGACTCTGAGCCCTGCGTAGCAAACACGCGGCGGCTTAGACTTTTTTGCCCTATTAGGTTAGCCATGGCACATAACAACATTTCGGGCACCACAACCAGTTGACCATTTCGGCTCAATCGAAACATATCCTGGATCACATGTCCAAGTTCTTTTTCTCTTATCAGAGCCCAATCTTTGTATGATTGGGCTCCGAGCATATGCAAATTACTCAACTTCCTGAACAAGTTCCAGCGCGGCCCAATATCCGCAAAAACAAAATCCTGTGCACCGTAGGCAATGTGGGTTGCACCGGCACCAGGAGGGCGGTTAGAGAAATTTTGGTCTAACGTCTTGAGAAATGCTCTAGCCGCCCCTGGGCTAGACGCAACCACCATGTCACAAGAGCCCATTTTCAAGTACATGACGGGCCCATATTTTTTGGCCAGTTGAGCTAGGGCGACATGCGGCATGGTCCCCAAGCGCGGCAGGCAACCTACCACCGGCCAGCCTCCAGGGCCGGGTGGCAACTTGGGACGAGGGAGGCTTGACAGAAAGTACTTTATGAAAAAATGAGTAATGAAAAAGAGGAAAATTGCAGAGAGGAGCTCAAGAGTTACACTCATGCTGAGTACCATGTCCTGGAATTGCAGTGTGTTAGACCTAGAATTGCTTGGGTAGTTGTATTAAGAAGTTTCGTGAATTGGGTCATCAAAACATGTGATCAGAGTTAGATAGAGTAGGTAGGTAGGGCTTTGTCACATGGGCCACCTAGTGTTAGTTCTCATCTACGGTTCTAACGGTCTAACCTATATTTATGTATGCACGTATAAATATAGAGAAAAAACTTTATTATGGTTGTTTCCGTGAATAGTGTTTACGGAGGAGGTGCATCGCGGCCGTCCGTTTCAGTTTGGACGGTTCGAATTTAAATGAATTTTTTCCGGAAAATAGTTTAACTCTTCTTCGAAAAAATTTCATTTAAATCCGGACCGTACAATGCCAAAATGGACGGCTGTGACCATTCAGCTCCGCAAATGGCTTATTCACGGCTCCTCCGTGGATAAGCCAATCTCATAAATATAATGCCATATATATTGTCTTCAAGAAGAATAGATTTGATTGAGCAGCTTCTCAGTCTCATCAACTTGATTTTGTTTTGCATGAATGATATATACATATAAAGCGTTACAAAACGAACGATTTGATTTGTCAATTGGTCCGATTATGGGAATAGGAATTGTCACACGAGGAATCATAGAGGCATCCCTATTTGAAACAATCGAAGCTTTTTTTTGAACCCCTGCTTTAAATCTTATATTGAAAGCCTCTATTTTCCGACGTGCTCCTTCCTAATGTCCCACATTTCTTTCTTTGAAAAACTAGATACAAATCCACCTTGTTTTCGGGATTGAAAAAAAATGAGAATTTCATTTTGATAAGTCGCTAAACTATTTTTATTCTTGATTAACCATAAAGCTGCTTTATTATTATTATTACTATAAGTGATTAAACCTAAAATATGTGTACTTCTTGTGGGTCATCTTTCATTCATTTGAAGTTTGAATGTGAAAAAATATTTATGTAATGCGATGTTCTAGACTTATCCATTTCGCTTTGAATATCTCCCTATTTTAATTGATCCACCTTTTTCGAATAAATATCGGTGTTTGTACTTGTGCCAATCGCTTTGATTTTCGAGTGGTCTATCATTTTCCAGAATTTTTGCTATATAAAAAGCGACCACACCCTATAGGACAAGTACCAACAACAAAATAACCCCACAAAAACAAGAAGTTAAATTTGAAAACAGATAGACCACTTAGAAAAATAAATATTCAAATCGACCCTTATTATACACTCCCACTCCCTCCTCCAACAAACAGGCCCTAAGAGTTGCGGATCAAAAATAAAAAACAGGCCCTAAGAGTTGGCCAAGAAGTACCCCCCAAATATACAAGATGATCAATTATCCCAAAGAACCAATAACCTTGGCTGAAGAATCTTAGCAAAAACTGGTGTTAAGAGAGAGGGGAGAAGACCAATAGCAACAAGAAAAACGACATTCGAAATTTAATTACCATAGCAATTAGCACATACAGGGCAAGCATCTAACACATTTGAGGAGCAAAACAATGAGGACAATATCCATGATCACAAAGCTGCCGGTTAATTAACTTTTCTTAGACCATCTAAAGATACTTACGTGGAAATAATTTTGTCACAAAATGAGGAAATGGATCTGGAGGTAGCACCACACACCGAAACAGTGCATAAACCAATCTTGAGGAACCCAAGGTACTTTGAAAAAAAAGGAAAATTTCCTAAACTGCAGAAAGAACAAACCTATTAATCTATTAAGAGCAAACAAAAAAATAACTATTTCATTTGGAGAAATCAATTAAGGCACAGATCGATCGGGAATGAGGTTTCTCCAAAAGGGCACTAATCTGGAATGAGCAAATTGAAGAAGGAGAACATACGTCAAAGACCGGCGTCGGATAAGCTAAAAAATGGCTACGAACTGCTATGGGGAAGAGGGAGAGATTTCAAACGTTTGAGAAACTAGGAGGTCGTTGATATGGAGATACATGGATTTGTTTATTTTTGTTGTATTCCCTGGGTTGGGAGTAGGGTTGACTTTAAAGCAGCTCGCGAGCTTGATTTGGTTCAACTCATTGTGGCTCAGCTTAGTTCGTTTAGTAAACGAGCGCAAGCTCAAGTTTTCAGCTCATTTGCTAAACGAGCTGAGAGTTCGACAAAAGCTTGACTCGTTAAGAAGGGTAGGCTCGATTAAAGAGATTCGTTTAGTAAATTACTAAGCTCGATTCGTTAAGGCTCGAGCTTGAATTTTTGGTTCGTTTAATAAACAAGCCGAGCTCGAGCTTGCCAAAGCTCGGCTCCGTTCATTTACAGCCTAGTTGGGAGGTTTTGTTCTATTTCGGGTCGGGTCGGGCTCTCCCCTTTGTTGCCCCCCAAATATTGGGCTTGAGTAAGCCCATCAAGTGGATCGCGATCTGAATAAGAAAAAACAAATGTGAAAACTGAAAATAATTCAGAAATCCAATTGAATTATGCTGGCAAAAAAAAATTATTTGAGTCCGATCAAACCTTACGAGCAAGGATTTCTGTCCACAAGAGAATCAAAGCATCCTCCCAAGTATTAGCATCAACGAAATCCTCTCTGGAACAAACCCCAAAGCTTTCAAATCTATACGAATCCAATGAATTCATTGAATTCGCAATGGGAATAATCAAATCAATAACTAAAATGCGCCACGTCAGTATTTAATTATCTATTTAGTTCATAATCAAACTTAACAACCTCTACCTCCACATTAGTTATTTTTGCATTCCTAACAAAAAAAACCCCCATAATACGCAATGCACCTATGTCCAATTGCAAACGAGTTTCAATCACGCATCCGACCACACCAAATTATTCGTCTCGATGAGACGATTTCAATGTGGGGTGTTTTTGAGTTTTTGAGTTTTAAATTTGGTTATTGGGTTTAGTTATTGAGTTTTGGTTATTGGTAAAAGTTGTTAAGTTTGATTATGGAATGTGTGGAATTTGGTTATTTGCTAAAAGACTTGTAACTTTGCTTATTACAATGTGAGGTATTTTTTGAGTATTGTTATTAAGTTTGCTTATCCACACTCATTTGCTTATTACAATGGGAATGCTCTAAGCCCACATCTACAAGAATTCAAAGAACTCGTTCGGATTCAAAAAAAATCTAAACATGCAGGGTGTGTGAGGGAGAGAAAGGGAGGGAGAGAGGGACCTAGGCCATAGAGGATCGTTTGATTAGTGAAATAATGGGAGCAAGAGAAAATATTTATACTTTTTTAGTATTCACTTAGCAAGAATATTGTCTCAGAAAATTGCTGATAAAAAAAAGAATGTCTTAGAAAATATTAGAAATCAAACTTTTTCGTACAATCTTCTAAAGTTAGAGAGCTTGCCTTGTTTTTTCTCACAAAAAGTACAGGGAGATTTTATTTTCTTTTGAGAATCAACAACAATTACTCTAATTTTCTTATTTTCTTTTACTTCACTTTCTATTATATTTTACTCACTAATACAAGGGAGCTTCTCGTGTACTTATATAATGTTTAGGTCTAACGTTATGTCAAAGGCCACCTCACCAAACCACAGCTTAAGGCCACCGCAAGCCATGTGGAGCCTATTTCAGGTCCCACAAAAATATTTTTAAATATTAAAGTATTTATTTATGGGTCCATGTATTAAAGTGGTGGTGTTGTATCTCACTACTACTGTATTAGAAATTTTAGTCCGAAATAATATAGCAGTATAATCTTAGGCTATCTCCAATGAAAGGGTAAAATTTGAATAATCCAAATTAAACTTGCAGCCATTTAAAAGATTGTTAATCTTAACAATGTGAAGTCCCACACAATGGTTTCATAATAAGAAATACATTTTTAGTAGAGAGATAGAGAGTGTTGGGAATAAATGTATGTATATAGATCCATTGATAGTAATGGGAGAAGAGAAAAAAAGAAAGAAAAGAAAGAGAGAATGTGTGTGACCTCCATTAAATTCGTTATTAAAAAATGCTGATTTTGGTTACTCAAAATCCAAAATTTGGTTATTGCTGAGGGGTTGCTACTTGCTAAGTTTGGATATGCCATTATGAGCTAAAATTTAGATCAACATTGCTAATTTTAGAATTCTTTTAATTTGGTTATACCATTGTGGACACCATGACTAAGTTAATTGATAGAATATTATTTTGCATGCTAAAATAGGAAATTTCAAGAATCACATAATTAAAGTGTATTTTTTCTCTACTGCATCAAAACGTGATTTCTTGTTGAAAACTTCCAAATGAGCACCATATTTCCATTTTTTTATTTTGTCACTTCTAAAAGAGAGTACTTGAAATTTCTCAAATATACTTTCTGGTCACATGAGATAAAAATAAGATATTTGCCTATTAAATACATTTTTATTTGCCTATTAAATTCCTCTGAATTCTGTCCTCGTATATCTCATAGTTCGGACTTGGAGGGATTGTGATATACTCCTGCAAATTCTAGTACATATCGATCGAGATATCACTTCTGAAACAAATTTTCCCGAATAACCGGTCATTGTTTTCATGTAATCATGTCTATTCAAGATTGGCTTAGTGACCGTACCTAGAAAGCGTAACGAGAATTTCTTTTTTGCCTATCTCTATCCTGATGAGCTGAATACAAAACTTTTATATTTGAGATGTTGAGGATTAGTTCCAGTAAGAGCCCATATATCGTGCTGCAACAATATTCTGTACGTGAGGGGTGAAACTTTGGCGCACATATCTATTTTCTTCACATGGAAATGGTGAGACTGAAATATCGTAAGCTCGTAGCACACCCTCTTTTGGCAGGAATAGCAACTCAAGGTATTGTGCGCAGATACTGGTACATTAAATTCTAAGAGAGCCGCTGGACCCGGACAAAAACACCGTTACAAAGCGCCATCAGCCCCGTTTCAGACGACCTGAAAGGACCAGACCTAAAAGCATAAAATTTTCATTTCCATGCAAAAGCATCTGTCAAAATTTCATAAAGAATATAAAAAGTTCCTATCTAAATGAGGTGTGTGCCACAAAACTTTGCTGAATAAAATTTTCCTTATCGATCTCCATTTTTCTCGCTTGCGCCCTTGGGAAAATGCACCACTAAAGTTCTCAGTTCGGAATTTCTGTCAGTATGGATATATACAACGTTGACATGTCCCTTTCGTGTTAAAGATCTTTCTGGTACCACATATTCAAAGGGCTGTCCCTGTTTCCAAACTAGAGAAGGCTTGGCTTTTCTCTTTCAAGGAAACCTGTAGTACGTGGTCCTGTTTTGTTTACACCCTGTGATCTTGTGGATCGGAGTTAGCTTTTCTCTTTCAAGAGAACTTGTAGTGGTCCTGTTTACACCCTGTGATCTTGTGGATTTTGGTTGGCTTTGGCAGTGCTGAGGCTGCTGCTGCTTGTGATTTCACTTCTGTGTTTTATTTTTCTCTGTTGCTTGCTTTATCCTTTTTCTTTTTCGTTCTTGGGTGATGAGGAAATCTTGCAAGCAGGGTTCAGGATTCGACCTTGGGGAACCCTTGTAATCAGTGGCGGATTTAGTAATTTCATACAGATGAGTCACTTTTCGAGTACAAATCCAGCCCTGAGATTTCAGGGCGGCAAAACCTTAAATCTGGGCTCTCGACAATAATTGAAAACTATAAAATCACTCAAAATAATAACGATATTTTTGAATTAAGATCATGTAACGGAGCTTATAAAAAAAAGACAAGAAATATAAACTTGATAAGAGTACAAAATAAATAAATAAATATGACATGCTTTGATTACACTAATAACAAATTTTCAAAAATCCATGCTAGTCCTTTTAGAATTGAATTACTCCTATAATCTTTTTAATGATGTTTAATATTTATATGTAGGAAGAGAGAAAAATTGAAGCAATGTCATTAAAACATATTAATATATTATGGAGACTTGGGAGCATTAAACAAAACAAAGAAACATGCTGTTTCCAGGTGAAGCAGGTTTCAAACCTGCTACCACTGCTTCCTAGCTTGCCCTGGGTGCCAAACTACTAAACGTACCATACATCAATATGTCGACATATCTATTGATTACTTTTCCAGTCCTACATTGGATCCGCCCCTACTTGTAATTAAATCTAGATTTTTCGTAATCCGGTTTTGGCTTGCAGAGGGAAGCATGCGCATTCGCAACCAGCCAAAAGTGTATTGATGATCTAAATTTTCTGACAGATTCTAACCGATTAGAAAATTATCAATTTACCAATAAGATGCTTTTCACAAACTTGGACTAGTTATTGTCGAGATGCCACTACTTCTAGCATTTCAAATCTAGACTGCAGAGAAGCCGGGTCCCTTATTATTTCGGATTCATTGTAAAAATACTAATACAATAATAAACTTCTTTAGAAAAAAAATGGAGTAGTTGAAAACTTGGACTGTTAGACAAGACCCAACTTTAAGTTCTCATAGCTCTTTATCGGGGCTAAACATACTAGTAACACCACCATGTTTAGCTTCGGACTTAGTTGGACAAGACTCAGCTTCAAGTTCTCCACTGTGTTTAGCTTCGGTCACGACATAGGTATCATGAGAGATTCTCTATATAGAGAGCGGTGTAGTATGACCGACCAATACTTCATGGCAGACGTGACGGATACTACACTTCCATTTCTGTAACAAAAAACCAACCATACATGACACAACCCAACTGAGACCGGTTCTATCCGGACCCATCTCTTGGCAAAATATCAAAATAAAAAGGAGGCGGATTCTCTGCATTCAATCTTAGCCGTTCATCTTTATATCCAACGGTCCAAACTTTATAAAACTTTTCCAGAAGAAAATTTAACTTTTCAATCTCGACCGTCAAAAATACCATCCGATAGTTCACAACCTTCTAACCGCATCTTTGCAGTCCATATGTAAATTGCAGACAAGCCTAATTCAACCAAAAAATTAGGGGAAACGTACGTTCCAAGTCCTTCACCGTACACTTGCCATGTGGAGAGAGTTCAAATAATAAGTATGTACTAGTTTGTAAGCAAAGACAAACGCATATGATTATCAAGATATGATTCCAAAAACATACATAGCTACTCTATTTGTAACAACTAGCACTCAAACCCAAAGCGTGAGTTTGAGACTTGTGAGTTTGCTCTTCCTGAAATTTCAATTTCGAAATCTCTCATATTCTATCAACTTTTTTAATAAGTTCATATTAGGATTCCTCGCAAGTGAGCGACTGAGTGGTGGGATTGATCTCTTAGAACTAATCGAAATGTGCGTAAGATATTTTGAACACTTGAATTATAGATGGAAAAAACAACTGTAAACACCGCGTGGAGAGAGAGAGAGAGAGAGAGAGAGAGAGAGAGAGAGAGAGAGAGAGAGAGAGAGTGAGTGGAGTGGAGTGGATGTGCATATGGGTTACAGTCTTACAGAATCAAAACATAGGACCCAGTGGGAGTGGGTGATACACGCTTTGCATCGCAAGGCATCGCATGTGCTCTCTCTTTCGCTTTAAGGCTTATAAGCCCACTCGCATGTGCTCTTGTCCCTCTCTCTCTGACTCTCTCTATCTTTGCTTTCTCTCTCCGCATATTGTCTTGCATTGTTCTTAAACTTGTTGGCAAAACTAAAAACATTAAACTCAACCAAGTCATCTCCATCGAATTCGGGTCGCAATTGTATAATCAGCAGTGGCGGCTGCATAAATTTTGCGCGGTAGAATCATTTATTTTTACCGATCGAAGTCTGAAGGTAAACAAAGTCAAACAAGCTTCTATTAGAAGTATTAGTTGATCCGACAATTGTGTATATTTAGGTGCACTAAGATTGTTGGTTCAACTTGTCCGAGGTTTTTTCATTCCAAGAGAAACATCACTCTAGTAATAGCCTTTCCTAACTTTCAACCTCAATCCGACAAACCATCGAAAAGTCTAGGCTTGATTCAGTTAATCAAAAACTTGACAATAATGCTTATCTTTTAAGCTTTTTTTTGGGTTTGGTGGATGCACCACTATGGAAGTGGATGTGTATCACCAATGAGGGGTTAGTTTGGTGGTTGGAAAGGTGCACTTGGTTGGACAAAGCATAGGTGCAAATTCTTATAATTCCTCATTAGCGCTAAACATACTTTTGATACCTTCCCCGCGTAATGGGACCTTGGCTTAGCTCCTGATATAGATGCGGTCAGTGGCAAAGGTACGTACCCTGGGGCCAAGGCCACCCCATTTCTTCAGAGAAATTTGCAGGTGGGTCGGACCCTAACCTCATCCCGGTCGCCATAAAAAAGTCTCTGTACTTGAAAATTTTCGACAATGAAGATTATCAAAACAAGCATTCGGAACAAAATGAAAGATGATTTTCTCTCGGACTCTTCGTTTATGTACATTAATTGAAAGAGAAATTGTGATGACATTTAGTTCCGAGCCAATGTTAGATGATTTTAAGATTTGAAAGAACATCAGGTACCGCTTTGATAGATTGTGAAACTCTATTTTTTCTATTTTCATGGATGATCAATCAAGAAAAATATGTTTTTGCTTTCTCTTTGACTTATGTAATGCAAGATTATCAGTAGTTGTTATTTTACTTATCTGTTGGGTAAGCAATTGATGAAAAGATGTATGACGGTTGAAATTTTTTTTCATTTTAACTCGGCCCCCAAATTTCTTAATCTTAGTTTCGCCATTGAATGTAGTGTTGTGTGTCGCGACAATACTTCGTAGTAAAAGTGACAAGGCACCGTGCATGCACTTCCCCCATTTTTGTAACCAAAAGAAGAAGAGGAGTTAAAGTGGATGTGAATCAAACAATACAACGGTTAAGTTTCCAAGCTGTGGATCCCACCACCGTTACAACCGTTACAACTAAAGCCAAAAATCAAATCTAGCCGTTGGATGAGTTTAAAGTTAGAGAACTCTAAAGAGGTCCCACAGGACATGCTAGAACTGTAGATGGACCCACCCAAAATCTGATTGAAGATCAAAGCATTTGCTTCGAATATGGACATGTGGAAGAAGTGAGATGTTAAAAAAAAGTTTTCCCATCAATTTATTCAGCATGGCTTGATAAAATCAAAACTAGCAAAAGGATTAAATTAAAAATACAATGGCTTTGTTCGGTTAACTTTTTAGTTTTAGGCTCCGTTCCGAAAATCTTCTTAAAAAATAAGTACTTATTTTGTTACTTCTTTTTAAAAAATAAGAAGGGTCATTCCACAAAATCCAAATAAAAAGTTCTTTTCACATTTTCAAACTTAAAAATAATATAAATGAAAAAAAAATTCAATTTTTTTTGCACTGTATTAAAGATCTCAATGAGATCTATCAAACAAGATCCATAGTGATAGGAAAATTATTTGCGTAAACACATGATTTTTGAGCTTGAAGTTGCCTTATACAAAAAATAAGACTGTTGCTATGATAATGGGCGCCGGGGGAGGGAAATCGTACCGGCGGCCATGCCGGGCCGTCTCGAGCCACCGGACGGCCGATCCGAGCCGTCCAAAAATTCTAAAAAAAAAAAACCGAGTTCATATATACACGGAAAATGGTGCTCGGATCAAGCACTCTACACACCTCAGATGTCGTTGATTCCCGCGTTGGTCCCCTTGGTTTTTTTTTTTTAGAATTTTTGGACGGCTCGGATCGGTTGTCCGATGGCCGGAGACGGCCCGACACGGCCGCCGGTACGATTTTCCTCCCGGCACCCATTATTACCTATATAAATTTTTCCAAAATAATTACCACCCTTCTTATTTTTTGGAACAACCCTTCTTATTCAACAAAAAATAAGTTCTTAACTTGTTTCTGGAACACAACCTTAGTTTTAGTTTAGTTTTTAATTATTACACTATTTGTTTATCTAATCATTACCTTATTTTTTCAATTATTACTTTCTCATTGCTCTTTATTTCTCTCCAATCATTATCCTTATCTTCAATCATTACTTTATTTCTCTCTCCACCCATTACTAAAACTAAACTAAACTAAACTCTCAACCGAACAAAGCCTGAATATTTAATTTAACAGGTTGATTAGATTGTGTTTTCTCTAAAATGTCGGCACGCTAACTTGCTACACGAGCCTTCGAAATGATTTGACATTTTTAAATTTAAGCCGAGGTTGTATAAATGTTTTAATGGCTTTTTGTAGTGACACGCATGTCATGTTTATAAAGAGTGTGTTACAGTAAATATTGTCAAATTTTTTTTATCAAATTTGTGTAAAATGTTTTATATAATTATTCATCTTCACGAAAATAGTCTAAAAAGATGACTAAAAAAATCCCTAAAAAGTTGACTACATATACAAAAAGGTCGATAATTTTGTCTTTTTTGATCTTATTTGGACTTTTTTTTTGTGTTTTTTTTTTCATGTAATTATACTCTTTGAATTTCTCCCATTGATACGAATGGTTAATTTTTTTTAAATTTTAACTAAAAATGAATAAATATTTTATTTAAAATATTTAATAATACCCAGAGTCTTTAAGAAAAAATTAAGTTGGGCCTACCTCATGTATCGGTTTCATTGCCCGAGAACGTGCACCCGGGCCCGTAACATTGCAACCCGAATATAAAATGTCGTCATACCATTACACGGAGTATAAACGAGAACCCGCGATGCAGAATATACTTATCTCCCTACTGTTTAAACTTTAATCTCTCTCATCTCATTTTAAACCCCGCCTAAATCCCTGCTTAATTTACCACTATATAACTCTCTCTCCTCCCATTCTCTCTCTCTCTCTCTCCACTTCACTTCGCCCGTCACTGACCTTTTTCCTTCCCTCCCCTGTTTCTCTCTCCGCTATTTCTCCCTCTATATCTATACAATAGTACAATAATTTTCAGAAGTTTATTAGGGTTCAACGATTCTGTGTGGGTCTGTGAGCGCATATAATACGATCGACTACTGAGGTGAAAGTTATCTGATGGCGAACACTCGCGTTGGCAGCAACGGCGAGGCGGAGCCGGTGAAGCCGACGGCGCTGACAAAGTCTGCTTCGTTCAAGTCGCGGAGGAAGCCGGCTTCTTCTGCCTCCCGAGCCGGCTCTGAGGTCGACGACTTCATCAACCTCTTGCACGGCTCCGATCCGGTCCGGGTCGAGCTCAGTCGCCTCGAGAACGATGTCCGAGGTCAGATACTCTGTGTGTGTGTGCGCAATTAATCGCATTCAATCATCGCTCCCGCGTTCAATCATCGCTCGCGCTCTCAATTATTCTGTTGCGAATTTAGTACTTCGGTATATTTTAAAAGACGTTTTCAAGCTCGCGAACTATGCACGCGCATATTATGTGACTTAGGGCGCACACACACTCACTCACAAAACAAAGAACTGGAGGTGTTGGGTGTTTTCTTTTTGAGCAATAATAGGAACACAATTTCGGGCAAAGCCGTTTGGATTCATGAGTCCAAGTATATCGAACGGCCTAGACGCATTTATTGATGTAGTTGTGTTTCTATACTTTAGATTTGAGATAATAAACAAGGACTTTAGATTTGAGTTGCTCTATTTCTTTTTAGAAATTACGGCCACTCATGCGTCTAAAAAAGCATATTAGTAGAGGCGGAATATGCACGGGTGAATCCCTTTCTCACGCGTGGTTCGAGGAATTTCTCAGTCCTCATCCAAGAATTATTTTTTCAACTAAAAAACAGAAACCAAAATGATTGCAGCCTTTCCGTAGGGAAAAAAAAAAAAAAACTAAAATGATTTCTTTACTTTTTAATTAATTGTACGACAATCTAAGACCTGACGTAATTCTACTTTAATGTTAAGATTATCATTTTTTAGGAAGTTGACTGTATTTAATGTTAATTGTTTTGTTATATCAACTGAGACTGGAACATAAGGTAGTCACGAGGAAGGGTGGAGACAGGTGCGATAGTTGACAGTTTCCTGTGTTTGTGGCGTCATCAGGGGTTCTGGAATGACAAATTATTTGGTGGTCTTGCGGTATTGCCACGTGCTGCGCACCTGCACCAACACCCTTATTGCAAAAATGTGTGGTGGATACGTGGTGGTGCCCTAAGACCACTAAATAAGCACTTGTGCTTGAACTGGAAATTTTCCAGGGCTTTTGAATTTCTTGCATTGATCTTTAGGCACTGAGATTATAATCTTTGGATGCAGTACTTTTATAAGGTATTTGGACTCTGAGTAGAAATCAGAGGCCCTGAAAAGGTGAGGTCTTAGATGGTCGGCTCAACCACTTAGTGGTTGGCTGCTCCATGGGTGGAGATCAGATTCCTATTTAGTTTGTTAATGTGATTCCAAGTTGGTTAGATTATCATAAATCATTTTCCTGTTTAGTCTGCTTTAAACGAAGAATTGATCCGAAATCATATTCCAAGTCCCCCTCAAGTTTCGTATCTTTTGAACTAAGCCTTGAGTGGTTAGGAAGAGGGAAGCTTTATATATCCTACATGCCACCTCAGCTATTGCCAGGCCCCTTTCTATAAGCGGGCCAAGTACATACTAGTGTTGTTTTTTTCAGGTGGGTTGGTAAGGTTGGAACACAAATTCTATTGCCTGTTTTGTTCAGGATTAGATTATTAGCTACCAACTCATCTAAAAGCTCAAGTTATCAAACTATCTCTCTCTCTCTCTCTCTCTCTCTCTCTCGTTTTCTCTCTCTCTCTCTCTCTCTCTCTCTCTCTCTCTTGTTTTAAGTAGTTAGTATCTTACAGTGTCTAGTTCGAATTTTTGGAGTTGGTCTGTTTATCTCATAGCATTAAATTGCTTCTCCACATTGCAGATAAGGACAGGGAATTGGGAGATGCACATGCAGAAATCAAGGCGTTGAAGTACTCTGAACGTCTAAAGGAGAAGGCAGTAGAAGAGGTACTTCAATTGATTTTAGCTCTAAGAGTTTGCTTATTTCAGCACCTTCTGCAGTTATTTTCCTCGTATCGAGAACCAGGTTACTTTATGGGTTGATGGAAATCATAATTTGGCATTTCTTTGAGTCCATAAACATGGAATGGAATGGAATGGTCTTGAATTTCATTTTGCAAAGTTGGTCGGAATGTTAGATGTTAGATTTCTCATCTGGTTTAATTTCTGCTGTGAGGTTGCTTTGATTTCCTTGTTTTAATAGATTGATTAGTTTGGTTGATTTCAGCTAAGTGAAGAGCTGAAGAAAGTAGATGAGAAGCTAAAAGCGACTGAAGATAATCTAGAAAGCAAGGTACTGAGTATAGTGATTTTCCCTGCCAGTTGAAAGGTTTCATCCCACATCCAGTATTTGATGTAATCTCCAATCTCAATGCACTGATGAGTTTGTCATAATTTCCTAGAACTTAGAGCTTAAGAAGATAAATGAGGAGAAAAAAGCAGCTCTGGCTGCACAATTTGCTGCAGAAGCAACCCTTCGAAGAGTCCATGCTGCCCAGAAAGATGATGAGATGCCGCCTATTGAGGCCATTATTGCTCCACTGGAGGCAGAGCTGAAATTAGCTCGCTTGGAGGTAGATATAAATGGATTTGTTGTTTATTTCTTTGCTCATAAGGCATTGCCTTGGTTTACTCGTTTCATCTTTTGCAAATAAGCATGATTTTAATGTACCTACCTTAACAAGTTCCCACTTATCACTAGGGATAGGAAAGTGTGAAGGAAAATTCGTAGTTTCTCTGGCATAAAAGTTGGTGTAGGATGGGATTGTGGACTGGCCTTGTGGCTAATATTTTGTAAGAAGGTGGGAGAAGGTTAGCGAGCTACAAACTTGAGGGTCTAAAGTTTCGAAGAAAGGGTTTCTGTTAGGCAAAGGGAGACTGAATTTTGAGGCTGCAAACTGTATGAACAGATAGAATGTATATTAAAATCGATTCCTTCTTTGTGATTGATTAAAGTTAAGGGGAAGGAATTTTAAGTAGAATATAACAAGACCCTGTTGGGCCCGTTGGGGTATTGAAGGTTAAGCTGTAAAACAGAAATAAGAAAGTTTGCATAGTTCCCAGAAACTTCCCTTTATGAGTTCTTAGGCATCACACACCGAATTGAAGCTCAACATATCAAGTGAGACATAAGTTTGGAGAATTGTTTTAATGCTCTTTGCGATTTTTGAATACTTTTCAAACATCTTATTCTAGAGTGTTCCATCACATATGTACTTCCTGCAGGACTCCCATGCATGAAAATATTCACTGTGCCGCCATTTTTCGGTCAAAGAATGTGCTCCTTTACCAATCTTTTATACGTTCTCCCAGCAACAGAAATTTGGGAGTCAGCTTCTGATCTAGAATTGCATCATGATGATACAAAAAATGCACAAAAATATTTTGAGATTGCACTAAAGATTAACTTCTTGTTCAATCTAAAATTTTGCGAACCTGTATGCAGTTATCTTACAGGCATCTACAAAGTCTGAATCTCAAACAATTGAACGTGGAGATTCGGGAACTGCTGTCGGTATAAAAAGCATTAGAACAATGATTCCGCATAGAGAGCATAAAAAATGGCATGAAGTAGGACATAAAGACCAAAAGTAACACTCCATTTGTAAGTATTTTATAAATTGGAGAAGTGCTCCTGACTCCTAAAGTAATGAAAGGCTTCATTAAAGACATATCAACAGCATGTTCACTCAAAAAGAACATATAGCAAACAGGAGCTTGATCAAGGAGAGCCCTAGAAGTGCTCCTATCATCAAGCCCAACCAATTCCAAATGCTTCTTTCTTTAAATTTCTCATTTAGTCTTCCAGCTTTCTAGGGCCTGCTTCTGAAATTCTAAAGCCACCTGAGAATTTATTATTTGAAAAATGTAGAATTAAGTATGGACGGTAAGTGTTTAAACTATGTGTGAGTTTTGTGCTTTGTTAGGTGGCAAAGTTGCTGGATGATAACCGAGCATTGGATCGCCTTACCAAATCTAAGGAGGCTGCTTTGTTGGAGGCTGAGAAAACTGTTCAGATGGCTTTGGCAAAAGCAGCCTTGGTCGATGATCTACTAAACAAAAACCAAGAGCTAATGAAGCAGATAGAAATATGCCAGGTTTTTTATATGTTTGAATGTTCCATTTTTGCTGACTAGCCATGCAAGTGAATGCATGTACTTTGGCTATTTGCTAGTGTTTGAAATCTGAGGTATTTACATTCCTCTCAATTCAGGAGGAAAATAGAATTTTGGACAAAATGAATCGGCAGAAGGTTGCAGAGGTTGAAAAACTAACCCAAACTGTTCGTGAGCTTGAGGAAGCAGTTTTGGCTGGTGGAGCTGCTGCGAACGCTGTTCGTGATTACCAGAGAAAAGTGCAAGAGATGAATGTAAGAAGCTATTAAGCGTTGTAATACTTGACTGGTCCTTGAATTAACTAGGGGCTATTCCTAATTTAGAGTTAACCGACGAATCTGGTTCTATTTGCAAATTGGTGTAGGAGGAGAAAAGAATTTTGGATAGAGAACTTGCTCGAGCAAAGATCAGTGCAAATAGGGTTGCTGTTGTAGTTGCAAATGAGTGGAAAGATGCCAACGACAAAGTAATGCCTGTTAAGCAATGGCTTGAAGAAAGAAGATTCTTTCAGGCATGTTATCGTTCTAATTCTCTTTCCGTGGTTGGAAATTGCTATTTTCCTTGCCTTATTGAAAGGGCTGGCTTGGCATGGACACGTCGACGGTCTACCAGCCTCATGTATCCTTGTCCAACACATTTCAGATACATACGCGGGACACACTCCTAACATGTGTCGTACAGGGCCAACTATCTGCCGATTTTTTGTATGATAAATTTTAATCGGACAGTAGGACTTGCTGGGAACATGTCAGGGACAGACAACAGGGTCTGGGCCCTGTATAAATGTCAACCAATGGGTTCTGGTCATAGCCCCCAGTTTTGCAGCTTTGTCCCCCCTCTAGATAACCAATCTTACACCACCGTTGTTTGTGCTTCCTGCACTTCTCTTCATTGAATTCCTAGACAGGGGTGTTTAGGAATGGGAATGCAATTTTAAAGAGCTTGGGGCTGGTCCAAATTGCCATGGATGCTTGGTTCCTGAATGATTATCGGGTGTATGTGACTAATGTTTTTACATGTTCATTGAGTCAATATTGTTTCTATTTTAGTCCTTATTTGATGGAATGATACTTGTGTTTTATCGTTGACATCATGATATAGCTCCAAATTCTATTTATCTTGTGCTGTGTTCGATACATCCGTGTCTTCATGTCCTTATCATGTCATTTTCGTGTTCCGTGTGCATATCTTTTCTTCTCACTTCCCAGCCTAGTACCACAGCCACAAGTCAGGTTGTATGGATCTTTCAATGAAGAGCATCAGTTCAGCAAATTACCTTTTAAGTTCTCTTTGCTGGTTATATGGTCCTAAGAAATATACAGATTAACATTGGCTCTGATAAATTTTCACCCATGTATGTATGATTGTAATTGTATCCATTGGTGACAAGTTAGATGCCAATGGTTTCTTGTCAACATGGAGTAAAAATATACTTTGCAATTTGCTTTCCTTGTTGCTTCTGATTTAAAAATTGCATACTAACAGAAGCTGGAACCTTAAAAAATGTTCTCTGCAAAATAGTTATCCAACACGGTTACACCATTCCACAAATCCATGAAAATTTCGTTTAAATCCCTCATGAGGTGAATTAGAGGCTTTTCATGAAAGACTTGTTGTAGTGTGGACGGTGGATCATATCATTGGAAATTGTCTTTGATATTTCCCTTGTGCAATGCTATTTCTCAATTTTGCTTGAGACTTGATAGAATAAAGTGAGACTGCTCAAAAAATGTTCCTGAAGAACCAAAATGAACGCCTTTCAAGAATTTACTTTATAATTGTTTCGACTTTTCCCTTCTCTTGTCATACAAGTTGTTCCTAATATTGTATGTTGTATCTCTGTAGGGAGAGATGCAACAGCTTCGAGACAAGCTAGCAATAGCAGAGCGCACTGCAAAGGCTGAAGCACAGTTGAAAGTGAGTAGCTAACTGCTTTTATCCCTTGCTTTTTGTTTTTTCTATTGGAGACCTTCTATCTGTGGTTGAATGGAATGAATATTGGAGTGGAATGGTCATTCCAATGAAATACCCATTGCGATGTCTGTTCACCATTAAATGAGAACTGACCATTAAGAAGGCACTCATCATTCACCAAAATAGGAGAAGTGCCATTTGGAAGGGCTAAGGAATGAACATGTCATACCTTTCTTGTTTCTAGTCAAGACAAAATTACCCCTCCCATGTAGGCATCCTGATACACAGGTACTTTCAGTCATTTATAGAAGGGTATTTGGGCATGCAAATGGGTATTTTGGTCATTTTGTAGTTTCACTTCATTGAGGTTGATGGTCTGCCGGTTGACTGATTGTGCAGGACAAATACCAATTGCGATTTAAAGTTTTGGAGGAAAAACTTAAAGCATCTCCTAACGGTTTTTCCCGCACACCCAAGGAAGAAAGAAGCATACGCAATGGACACTTGCGCCGCCAGTCTCTTGGTGGAGTGGAAAATCTGTCCAGAGCTACGTCAAATGGCTTTTTATCCAAGAAAACAAATAGTCAATGTGGGTCATTTCAGTCCATTAAAGCTAGTGCATTATTACAACATGCAACTATCTCATCTGGGTCATTTGACGGTGGAAGTAGATCAGTGGACAGAGATAAGTTAGTTACAAATCCAACTGAGAAATATGATGGACTCCCTGATGCTGCTGATCAAATCCACAGTAAGATGATTAAACCACACGAGGAGAATGGATTTTCTATTGATAAAACAAAAACAGAACGAGACGATTGTGTTTCTGGAATGTTGTACGATATGATACAGAAAGAGGTGCTAACTTTACGGAAAGTTTGCCGTGAGAAAGATCAGAGCCTTAAAGACAAAGATGATGCAATTGAGGTGAGAGATTTTTGTATATGTTCGAGTCTCTCTCTCTCTCTCTCTCATCTATACACACGTGTAAAGATGTACATCAATTCTATTGGTCTGATGTTTATCATGCAGATGTTGGCGAAGAAGGTAGAAACATTAAATAAGGCAATGGAAGTTGAGGCCAAAAAAATGAGGAGAGAAGTAGCTGCCATGGAAAAGGAAGTTGGACGCCTCAGTGGTACCCGCGGAGCTGTAAATGGTGTTCTGTCTCATTCATCAAGGTGAATTCTTTATTTTCATTTCTAGGTTTAATTTGAGGTGCTTCCACATCTGACACACTTAGATATCAGCAGTTGGTGGATTTTGATTCCTAGAAAGTATTTGATATATTCAAATGTGACGCAGCAAAAATTCCGCAATGGGGTAGAAAACTCAATATGATAGTAGAATGGGAATAATCAGAATCTCATGCAGAGGATTTTACTGAGTCTTCTGAGTTCTGACTACTTCAATCTTCCCCCCAGCTTGATTCGATAAATTTATCTTTGTTCCATATGAATTTTGGGGCGTGAATGACTGGAACAAAATCTGTGGAGTACAGCATTTACAAAAGTGTTTGAAATATTTATACATATTGGATAAGACCATTGAATTTTGACTCCTATAAGACTCGCCTTGATTTCATTGATACCTGTATGTGTTGGCCTATTGTGTTTGTGGTGCCTGATAAATACTAAGGTCAATTGCATCCTAGGTATATTTCGTTTGAGTACTAAGGGTGGTGTTGGATTTCTTTTACACTAATCCTAGTCCTAGTCCTAGCATATGTAATGCTAAGCTACCCTAGCAGCCAACGTACTCTTCGTCTTCCTTCGGTAATATAGTGAAAACTGATGCGATCTCGATGTAGGCAATTTTGCTGGATCATGTATGTCTCATGATTTCTTAGTTGTGATTGATTGTTTCTTCGTGCTTGTGTGTGTGGTTCATCACCAACAGTATGCCTCTGTAGTAGCTATTCAAAGTGACTTATGGCCATAGCGTGACGGAACTGACAACTTTCCTTAATTTTCAGGAATACACGAAATCCGTAGGTAGCAGATGGGTGATGGACTATTTACAATGCCAGAGATCAACATATTGGAAGTTAAGCTGTGCAGGCAAATGTTGTGTGTATTTACCATGAATTTTCTCCCTTAACTTCTTGTCAGCTTTTTATTACAGCTCCGTTGTCTCGGTCCATCAGCCGATTTGTAAAGAACTGACTTCAGGTGTTCTAGGAGATTATATTGATCTTGTATATTTTAGTGTTATAATGTTACTCTCAAACGTATCCGCAAGTGTGCTGCGAATTTATTTTTAAGAGTTGGTTTTGCACTATCCATAGAAACGAGACGCAAGGGAAGCTCAGTTCTGATAGTCGATTGTCACTGTGAATGTCTACAACTAATGTTTTATACTTCGTGGAATTGCTTGTGAACGTAATTCCTTAGTTATGCTGATAATCATTGATTTGTTATATCAACAACAAAATTATCTGAACAAAAATGGGATTACGGATTTACTGAAGGCTTTTATGGTCTTATTTCACTTTGTGCGCACTAAATTATTACACTCATTTTCTAATTCATAAATTATATATTTATGAATTGAACGAATATCATTTGAAAATGAGTATATCGAACTCACGTATTTTTTGCGATCTGGGCTAAACTCAAATGGTAGTTCCAGCTGGGTTTCATCTCATCATTTTACTACCACAAGAAATCCAACGTTCTTGGCTCAATTTTTTTTAAGTATCTAAGAAAGAAATTAGGATTTTTTTCTTCGACAAATCAGATCATCTCAGATACTTATATATAAAAAAACATAGTACAATTATAGGATTTAGATTGCTTCGAAAACATACAAAAAATTATGGCCGTTATGTAATGTAAAAGAAGAGAAGATTAAACAAGAAAATTCTTAAGAAGAAAAGTGTGACGGAAGTGGAGAGAAAAAGTTTACTGTGCCTAAACTCTGTTATACTTTCCGTCTTAAAAAATTTATCCGATCAGTAAAACGAGAATTAAAAGAAGAATTATTTTTTCAACAGAAAATTAAATCTGTTGTAAAAAAATCCAAAGATGGATATTTACAAACCACTAGATGTACTCCTGGAATTTTTCCAGACAAAGCCTCATTATTTTTTAGGACGAAGGTAGTAGTATACTCATTTCTCACATTAAATAAGATTCTTGTTCAATCTCAAAATGTATGTCCGGTGTGCAAAACGATGACGTAAAAATAGTAAACTTTTTTGCTTGGAAAATTCATTTTTTTTTCAACAATTGACTAAATATCGACGAGTTCTTTTACTTTACAAAAAAAATTTGAATTTTTGTTAACCCTAGTGGAGTAAATTTTTTATTTATTTTTGCTCGTCCAAATAAGATAAGGTATTTTCCCCCCTCCTCTTTTCTTTTTTCCCAAGTTTCAAACAAGGTAGTACTCTCCAGTAGGGTTTAGGGGCAAAATCAGAAACCAAAAGAGTAGAAGGGTTTATCTTCCTCCTCCCAAATTTACACCCACTACTGCAGTACAAGTAGAAGAAACCAACACTGAGAGCAACGCCTGAATGGCGCTTCTGAGACCTCCTTTCAACTTCTTCGCTCTTCGCGTAATGGGCTCCCGTTTCATCACCTCCTCCTCCTCATCTACTGCCATCATTCGCTCCCGCAACCTCTCTCTCCCCTCACCCTTTTCTCTCTCTCGCTCCTCGCTCATCTTCAGACCCAGGTACCCCCCTTTCAATCTCTATTACCCTGTTTGGTTTGTTTCTGTTTTTTTATTTGGAAGAAGAAAAATGGTTACGCCTAGTGAAGAAGAAAAGTGGGATAAGATACGGGTTTCTGTTTGAATGTACTCAAAGGAGTGTAATAGATTGTTCAATGACCTATTTGGTGGTTGCTTTCGAAGACAGTATTTGAAACACCTTACTGTAAATTCTTTAGGAAAGCACAGACCCTCGTCGTTCTCGTATTTTGTCTTTAGCATGGTTTTGTTTTGGAATGTGAAACTATTTTTTGGTGTTTTCATTAAAACCTAGTTTCGAGCTGTTTTTAAAATTTTTTTTGAGAACCGGAGACATTCTTTTTGGTATTTGTTGTAGAAAGGGACTATTTCGAACTATCTTTTTGTTTATCGAATTTGAGTTTCGAAAACAATATCCGGGAAATCTGATTCTGAAACAGCAACATGACTTAATTACTGATGCCATCTCTATAAAGCTACTTTATTGAATTACCTTGTCGAAGTAAGACCAACGGTTGCGGGGTTTCCTTATTTTCTCTAGAACCAAACAGAGCTTAACTAGTTTTAAGTACCAATGCTATGTATAGATTAGTATACTTTGAATACTTTTTTCTCTTTGTCCTAGATTTTAAGACTCTAAGGATTGAAATTGGGGTGTCTTTGCCACTTGCTAAATGGAGATAGTTGACAGTCTGTATTATTGTTCCAGGAGTAGTTTTCCATCAACAAGGGTTTCAAGTCATTTGTTGACAAGATATGGCGTGTCTCCGATGGCTTCCATGTCGTCAGGCATTGCGACTGAAGCTTCTCATGAAAGTACGAGCTCAACTTACGGGTCCGAACAAATTCAGGTAAATTTATGGCTTGTAATTTGGGGTAATTTTGGAAGGAATTCATACGTTACCATTATTTATACGTAGTAAGGAAAATTAACATGAGAGCAATAGTTAACCAGTGCCTAAGGTGTTCGCACGTCTGGCCTTAGTGGAGTGTGGGCAGTGGTGGCTACACAAATTTTGGGCCGGGTTATCCTTCAAAATTCTAGTCCTCAAATTGAAAAGGTCAGATATCATTGAGTTTTATCTAAGTTTACCATGGTGATCAATGGCTACTTGTCACTAAAATTTCATGAACTTTATAAGTCCAACTCCAATGACAGGCTTGCTGTTGGCATCCTCGACCCCTATGCAAAAGGTTTTGAGTCACGGAAGGGCCTTTCCTCGGAACAGGGTAGGGGTATGACTACACATATCTCATCCCCCGCCATTGCTGATATTACCTTAGGGGAAGCCTCATATGCTAGATTGCTTTTTTCAAAATCAAATCCCTAGAAAGGGCGCAATTCAATACAATAGGGCGATGAATGGGAATCTCTCCGTTAAAGCACAATGCTGACAGAAAGACAAAAAAAATATGGAACACTAGTGGTGATAAGAAAGATGTTGTACATCCTACTATCCTAGCATTACAACGAGTTTATTAGAGGGTTGCTTTTGTCAGGTGGTAAAAGAAGTTGACGGCAACACATGTATCACAGAAAAGAAGTGAAGGGAAAATTTGTGTAGGGGGTGTTTAGCTTAAGCACCAAATATATTCAACTTAAGATACCATCCACAAAATATATACGTTATAGTTAGTTTTGTGATATTTCAAGGTGTTCAATTACTTATGAGGAGCTGCCTATGTGTGCAAAACAATAGGATACTAGGTTGTTTATAGGGGGACGGGTGGCTCTAAGTATGCATCAAGCTTTCTAAAGTTGGTATTCACCTGTGTCCTGCTTCGAGTGGTAAAATTATACTTCATATGGCCACTTGATCGTTTGATAAGCCAAAGAAAAGATAGGAATGATTTGTTCCAGCTCTTTTCTGTCATTTGAAGTGGGAGTTCTCCGGCCTCATTAATTGCATTTGCACCTTTTTCCCCATGTTTAGTGGGGGTTCCTTCTTCACGTTAGAGTAGAGCTCTTGGCTTGCAGCTCTTCGTCCAGCTTGACAGCTTTCTGGCTTCAAACCGTTAATGCCTTCGTTCGTCTTGATTACGAAGGAGAGGCTTGAGGGGGTGACCGGGTGAGGGTGTTCGAACAGCCATATAGCTAGTTCATACGTCACTTCATCTCTTACGGAGAGTCTGAGATGGAGAGAGTAACTTGGAAGGTTGATTGCTCTGCTACAAAAATGTGCATATCAGTATGTTTTCTTGAAGTTGTGCAAAAAGGGGAATAAATGCATAGCTCTGATCACCGCCACTGTTAAACTATGGCAATTAGCCTATTAAACTCAGGAACCACATCACCACCACTGTTACCACTACTGCAGCTGCAACTGCTTTCTAGAATCTTGGTGGTTTCCCAACTTCAAAAGCTGATATGACATATGCTTGCGTAGGCCTCGCTTAATAGATAAGTTTGTTGTAAACGTAAGAGCAATTTTTATTCATAATAAGACATCTAATAAAACCTGGTTCAGTCTTCTTCAAACTAACAATGGAAAAACACAATCTTACCAACACCATTTTAGGAGTATCATGGATGATTATTTGCTATTATCAATCTTAGAACCACAATTTTTGGAGTATGGATCCATTATTTGTTATGAATGTGTGGAAAATTCCTGACTAGGGTCTTAATTTCAAGTTGAAGAAAGTGTTTCATGAGCTCTCTTGCACGTCTTCTGAAAAGGATGTAATGTGAAAGAGAGAAGAAGTAAGCTATGGAAATTACCATGAGTTGTTCATTGATGACAATTATAATTTAAATTCTGATGGTAGCTTTTCTGAAATCACATTTATAGTGATAGAAGAAGCTTTATTGGTACAATGCAATGTAGTTTTGTGTTTCTCGAAATGATTTGGCTTTTCTGAAATCACATTTATAGTGATAGAAGACGTCTACTTATATACTAATTTTGTGTTTAGCTTTTAGCTCTCTTGTTGGCTTAGTGGTGGACCTGTAATTTTGTTTCCTTATGGTGCATTCCTGGTTTAATCAGGTGCTAGAAGGTTTAGACCCTGTCAGGAAAAGACCGGGAATGTACATTGGAAGCACTGGTCCTCGTGGTTTGCACCATTTGGTATCTCATTCACTCTTTTACCTTGTCTGCTCCAACGCTTTTCATATGTCCAGTGTACTTTAAGTTAGCTTGACGTTCCTACGTTTTGATGTTGATTTCTTTTAGGTTTATGAAATATTAGATAATGCTATTGACGAGGCGCAAGCAGGATTTGCTTCAAAGATAGACGTCATATTACATGCAGACAATTCAGTGAGCATTACTGACAATGGGCGCGGGGTATGATTTGTATTCTGCTTTCTGTAGCCAAGTGGCAGTTCTCTCTGGTGTAAATATTTTTTTGATAGAGCAACCAGACTGTTGTGCCAACCCCAATTGATTGGGACACAAGGCTCGGTTTGGTTTGGTAACAACCAGACTGTTGTATTTGTGGGGTATGTATTTATATCCTTGACTTGTTGATTAATGTTATCATGCTTCACATGATTGCATTTAGTTTCTGAGTCAACTAGCACAGTCCCTATTTAGCCATAGTGCATGCTGTTGAATGTACTAGTAGTTTGTTTTATTTTATGGGCCACGTGATACAAATTTTAGGCATGTGATTTGATGGTGAGAAATGATGTTCTAAAAACTAATAGATTTTTTGGTTTCACGTGCTTTTATTTCAATTAACAATGTGTATTCTTTCTGAAAAAGGTTTTTGGGATAGTAGATTTGACATTCAACCCCAATTAACTAAGTGCTTGTTATTGCCAGGTGTATTTGACGTAACCGAGTGTCTTAGACCTCCTACACGGGGATTATACTATATGTGTTTAGATTATCTTCATTCTTACTGCAGCTATTTTAGCCGAAAGAAAGCTGGGCGAGAATCTCATTTTTTTGGTAGTACGGAGGTAGTTGTAATTATAGAAGGTACTTTTGTTTGTGTTTTTTTTTCTTTTATCCTGTGAGGACTATGAATAAGCTTCTTGGGGGAACACAAGGTAGGCTTATGATCTTTTTGGATACTAGTGACCCAAGAAGCTTGGACACGGATACTACACGAGCGCACCCATGTTTTCCAAGAAACATTCAAAACGTAGGTTAAAGATAATTTATCGTACTAAAAATTGAGGTGTCGTTTTGACATTCTCCACGACCTTTATCTATTATAGAAGTTTGTTTCATAGACGAGATTTGTAGAATTTTCTCCATCTGCCCACTTTTTTTTGGTCCATTTTCAGTCATGTTCTTAACCGGATCAACAAGTAATTAAGTTTCCATGCCAATCAAAGGATTTTAATAACTTACATAGTTTTCAAACTCATAATAAAGAATAAAAAAGATGGGGTAAGGAAGTATAAATCTAAGATTCTAATGGAAATCGTGGGGAAAGCCCAAAGCTAGTTAGAGGGAGAGGAATTGCTTTCTGCCCTCTCTCTCTCTCTCTAAGGAAATTTGGTTCAAGTCAAATGGCTTGCTACAAACTGGGCTCATGGGCTGCACTGCTTCCCCTGTCTTGTACTCTTCAGCTCGTTCTTAACAGATCTGATCGGTTGTTCATTGGCAATTCTTTGTCCCAAACTTGTAATGTGCTTCATTTATGTCTGTTTAAGTGAATGACACGTTTTTCCATCGGGTGTGAAGCGTGTCCCGATTCTTCGGAATATAAATAATGGGACAATTGTATGTCATGTGGCTGAGTGTTTTAAGAGTGTTGCTGTATGACTCAAACAGACACAAATGGGTCGCCTTCTTCGAACTGTTCCTGCTTCTTAGGAAACTTATGGCTACTGGAAAAGCCTTAGAGTTGTTTCTCCAAAGGACTCCAATGATCCGTTATGAGCTTATCCATCTATATCTGTATGTCTGTTCTTTTGCTTCTGACCCTTCTTGGGGACTATTACTATGTAACCGTATGGTCCATATCCTTCTCCAATCTGTGCATTGGCCTGAAAGAGAATTCGATTATATCCTCGAACTCAAATGGTGACATCCTTGAATCCGAAATAAATTCTATTATCAGCCAACAATTTAATGTTATATGCTTTTCTTGCGTTTTTCAGAACCCAGGGTTGTATTTTCTTTTCTAGAATTCTTAGAAATGGTTTGGTATTGGAAACTGGAATGACAAACGAGTAACCATAAGTAAATAAAGCGTTTCTGCTTTTCGACCAAAAGATGGTAGTGTGATTGTTTGGAATTTAATTTTAACCTACAATGTAGTGTGAAGAGATGTGATCGGCAGCTATGTAAGCCTTGGGTCCTAATCAATTGATTAGGCTACATCCATTTGCCATTTCTCCCGGCTATGTTCTTCCAGGATTTCATGTTAGTAACTGAAGTACTGAACTGACCGTATTTTATGGGCGGTTGTCTTGCAACCTACGCTCTCTCTACACTCCTTGCTCTGGCTTGGGATCGCTTTTATGAAAGATTTGACTCCATGCATAACACAGCATTTTTGTTAATGATGACCTGCTGCCTCACAGTCTCGCACCTTTTTCACTTGCCTGCATGTGCCTCGAATTGGTTCCTTGGGTTGAGGGTCATAAAAGTACGCTTGTGTGCCCGTCCTCTTTTTTGGTCTCTCTTATTGTCTTATGATGAGAGAGGCTGGAAGAGGTGTTGAATTCTCCTCGTATCTTATTCTCTCTATTGCTTCTCTAATTTTTTGTCTTCCAGAAATTCCGAGAACAACAATAGCATGTTATTTTCAAATGACAACAAACATTAGTTGAACTTTTTGGATATGTATTTTGGGTTGTTGATAGTTATGAATTGAGATGAATATTTGGGTTGCAGTACATTAATGTCGTACCTGACTTTCAAAACAAGAGAAACAAAAATCGAAAACAAAAAACTTGTCAATGCTAAAATGCTACTTTTGTAGTATGACCAGAAGGATCGCATTTGGATGTTTTTTTGGCTACATCTTGTTTAAGGCTTCAAGCTGGTTTCTGATGTCTAACTTCAGCTTTTAAGTTACTAACAAGTTACATGCTTTGTGCATTGCAGATTCCAACTGATTTGCATCCAGCGACAAAAAAATCTTCTTTGGAGACTGTCTTGACGGTATTGCCTCTAACGTATATTTATAAATAAGATTAAACTAGGAAATATATACGGTGAACATGGATTGCACTACCAGCCACGTAAACTTCTATTATTGTATAGTTGTATAGGAAGATAAACAAACAGGGGAACAGGTGTAAAAAAAATTAAAATAGAAATTATCAATAATCAATTTAGTACATAATCCATGCTCGGTATGGGCATGTATTTCACTAGTTTTCCTCTAAATGTGCTGATACATATGTAATGGCATAGATATCTGTTATTGGCTAGCTGATGGAGACAATCTTTCTAATTATCAAGCAGCGCTGCAAATATATGACAATCAACTTGTGCAGGTTTTACATGCAGGTGGCAAATTTGGTGGGTCAAGTAGTGGTTACCGTGTCTCAGGAGGGCTACATGGGGTGGGCTTGTCGGTTGTGAATGCTTTATCTGAGGTGCTTTCTTTCATTTTCTTGTGCGTTTATCTCCATTGAATTGTGCTTGTTCGCGTGCATGCGTGCATGTGTGTGATTCGTTTGCTATTCTCTTATGGTTGACATAGAGCAGAGCCTTAAGTTTCTATTTGTACTTGGGCAGGGGATTATGCTTCATGTTCCAATTTTGATGAGTTACTCAATGTTTTGTTTTGTATATTTTTTGGGGGTGGGGTGGGGTGGGGGTATATGGGGGATTCATTAAAAGAAAACATCTTGCAAAGGACAACGAAAGGCATACCTTCAAACAACAGAATTCAGCTCGCCAGGAAGAAAAACTATGGGGAATTTTTCAAAGGCTAAAAATCATGGTGTTTCCTTGACAGACACAAATGTAAAACTTCTGACGAGAACATCAATACAAATCTTATCTAAAACTGGAAAAGGCCTTTGAATGCCTTGAAAAAATCTGCGGCTCATTTCTTGCCATGTGTAAAAACCATATCAGCCCAAGCAAGCTTCCTGACAATGCTACTAAAAGATTTACTGTTGAATTTCCCAAGTAGCCATGATATTTCAGCAAATTAAAGGTGATGGTATATCAATGGCCCAGAAACACTTGTGTAACTTGTTATCTCTCATCTTCTTACTTGGCATTTCAAGGTTACGTCTCTATTTAGCAGGACTGAGCCTTGAACTTGGGTAATGAATTGATTTGCAGGCATTAGAAATTACTGTTTGGCGCGATGGGAAGGAATACCAGCAGAAATATGCTCGTGGCAAGCCTATATCAACTTTAATGTGTCACGAGCTTGCAGATGAATCAAAGGATCATCAAGGGACATTGATTAGGTTTTGGCCTGACAAAGAAGGTTGATCTTCACTTCCCTATGAGTGCCATTCAAAGACTTCTTTCAATCATTTAGGATACCCTATGAGTGCAGGTGCTCATTACTGGTTGTCACATCCTTGTTGCACACATATGGCATACAGATACACGTGAGACATGCCTAAACATGCTTGAGTTTAATTTGATTTGTTTTTTTCCAGCTGGACACATTGGGACACCCTTGTTCTAATTTAGACATTATAAGGGACACAACGGGGCATATTCTAGGGTTTGATAGAACTTATTTGGGAGTCTTGAATTAATTGAAAATGTATGGGTGGATTTTACAAACAAAGTCATATATATAGCAAGGTGATCTTCAAATCCTAGCTCTTTGACCGATGACTGCCTTAGTTCTTCAACTGCCCTAGATCTGGCACTGCCAACAGATCTCCACCTTTGATTAGCTGTGACCATTAACTATTTAAATCATGTATTAGCTCTGTAGAAATAGTTGAGTTTCCATTATTATTATTATTATTATTATTATTGATTGGCAAGTTTCCATTAGTTTTGGTCGTTTTTGGATAGAAGATCCTTATACATATTGAATTAAAAAATATTGTTTTGTCGTATGCGGGCGTCCTATATATTATTTTGAAATTGTCATGTGCCATGCCTGTATCCTTGTCCGTATGTGTATTCATGTCTGTGTTTGTGCTTTTGATAACTGCATTCAAAGTTTTCATATACTTTTTCTGACTGAACTTTTATGCAGTATTCACTACTGGCATTCAGTTTGATTACAACACCATAGCTGGGCGCATAAGGGAGCTTGCATTTCTAAACCCAGAGGTAGATTTATTAGAATCTTCTTGTTGTTCTGTTACATTTCCCAAACTTCTGAATTATATCCTTCCATGTTTCTCGCGCTTTTCATTTTGCTTTATAGATTTGAAATTTGTACTTCCAACCCTCCAGGATTTCTGTGGACCTTGTTTAAACGGTTTTCTTCTTTTGGAGCTTTCTTTAATGTGGAAATATGTCCCAATATGAAATCTGATGAATGCGTGTCGTTCTTAAATTATGTGCTGTATAACTGCTTGCATGCATTATAGGATTATACTATAACTTTTCTGATAAGTGAGAGGATTGTTTAATGCCAGGCTGCCAAATGAGGTAATATCAAATTGATGGTGATTATACAAGATTTTGACGGAATGGTCATACTTGTCCTGTATCATAGTATCTGATTGTGTTTCTGCTTCCCACCTAGCATGTTGTAGGAACTTGGAGATTGATGGCTAGTCATCTTAGAACCAGTTCCTGTGGAAAAAGTTGGTTATTCTTCAAAAGAAAATTTACTTGCAACTTCTTACTGATGAGCAGTAACGTTTCTAATTTCTTTGTTCAGTTACAACCGCTGATTCTGACGTGGCTTTTCCCTGTGAAATGGTTTTACTCCCTCCATTCCAATATTTTTTGTCCAATTTTTGACCTTTGGTAGTCCAAAATATTTTTGTACTTTGAAAAGTTAATGAACCAACTTCTATACAATCTCCTTTTTGCCCCTTCTCTTTTGAATCAGAGTAATTATTTTTAAAAGTTGGAGTGAATTATTTAGAAAGTTGAAGTTATGTAAGTGTAAACTCAAAACTGTGTAATGGTTGTGTTTCCTTAAAATGTTGTATTCCTCAAAATCGATAGACAAATTATGACAAAGAGTAGCATTTAGCATTACGTTTCGACATGAAGTTCATCTTCTTCACGTTCTGTCAAAATCTTTTGACTTTTGTGTTTTTACGATTCACAATCCATCTTGTCTCCACCTTTTCAGCTTACTATTGTCCTCAAGAAAGAGGATGCAGATCCAGAGAAGAGCCAGTACAATGAATACTGCTATGCTGGTGGACTGGTTGAATATGTGAGGTGGCTAAATACTGATAAGGCAAGCTAGTTCCTGCGTTTTAAGTTTCCGCACCCCCGCACTTCTCATTTACCATTCTTACAGCTCACTAGTGTTAATATTACTGGTTAACTTCTCTTATATAAGTATGGAGATCTTCTTTTTCCTCCCTCTACTTTTTCCTTTGTTTGCGCAATCAAGCGTAGCTATTTAGATCTCAAGGCTTGCATCTTTCTGGAAATACAGAGTTTTGAGTATCAACTTGGTTCAATAGGCCCAATGGGAATAATGGAAACATAATATCTAGGAAGAGGTTCCATGTTGTATGCTGATGTCTTCGCGGATGAAACTCTAGGGGAACTTGATTAAATTAGAATTTTGGTGAGAAGCATTGGAGTCAAAAGGGTTTGAAGTTTAAGCAGAAATGAAACAGGATACATAGAACTTAAATGTAGTAACATACATACAACATGAAGATTTTTGTTATCTAGGTTCTGTTATTAACAAGGATGGACTATGGAGAGATTGCAGATAATGCAGCATAAGAATGAAAGTAGATTGGATTAAGTGGAGGTCCTTCTGACATATTATGTAATTGGTGCCTACGTACAAAGTTAAAAGAATTTTTTTCATAGAATGCCTCTGAGTGCGTAAGAGACAAGACATAAATAAGATGAATGTAGCTGAAATGAGAATGTTAAGGTTGAGCTATGAAGTATGAGCATTTCTAAAACCTTGTCATACTTGTACATGTAGCGTACCGGGTACACGAAACTTATACTTAAATATTCTATATGGTTTTGCCGTACCCCAAAAGGACCTTAATATATATCAGGCCGTACTCAACATAGAAATGAAGCTAAGTTGATAAGACTTCTTCTCAATGCTTAGTATGATTGTAGAATAAAGAGTTTGGTCCATAGGTTCTTTAACGTCATTGCATTAAACTATCTGTTTGTTAGGTTGGGCTTTTAACTGTCATTGATATTAGATGCTTAATGCCCATGTCTTTTACCTATTTCTTTCATGCGAACTGTAATCATTACGTGTAATACATTACTCTAAACTATAAAAATTTATTTGTTATAGTTTTACCCTGCACTATTCCTGTACTCTTCAGGTTTAGGCTTCTCCATAACGACGTACCCCTACACGTGCTTCTTAGGGGTTGAGAAATGGTAAGTCTAGGAAAGATAGGATTACAACAGCAACATTCATGTATTGGTAGGGGTATAACAATGCAGACAAATTAAAATACTATAATGATTCCCACACAGATTTTTGTGCACGTCATGCACATACGTTTTTGTGGGGCCCATATCAGGGTCCCACAAAATGATCCAAACCGCTCATCTTTTTTAAAATATTCTTTGGAGGGTTCCCGTAAAAAATCAACTCCAACGGATATTGGTAAGGGCTTTCTCAGAAATCGTAGGGCGAATCATTCTGTTTTGCCCTACGATTTTTTAGAAAGCTCTTACCGATATCCGTTGGAGTTGATTTTTTACAGGAACCCTCCAAAAAATATTTTAAAAAAGGTGAGCGGTTTGGATCATTTTGTGGGACCCCGATATGGGCCCCACAAAAATGTATGTGCATGATATGTGCACAAAAATATGTGCAAGTAGCACTGTTGAAATGCAGAACACTTTATGTTAAATCCTGATCATCCACCTTTTGTGCCCAAAGGTTGATCTCAAATATTGGTCACATCTCACATGATTCACATCACAGGGCTTATACTTAAATGATTTATAGATGTTTGCTTCCTTTGGATATCAGGATATCTAAAGGCTCTTATGATTGTGTAAAGGTTTTTGAACTATTTTTGATAACTGGTGTTTGTGTTTTCTGTGGCCACTATTGGTTTGACATTTGCACTATGATTTTGCTCAATAATGACTGACAGTTCTTTGATCCAGAAACCACTTCATGATATTGTGGGTTTTAGAAAAGAAGCAGATGGAATCACAATTGATGTGGCTCTGCAGTGGTAAACATGTCTTTTCTTTTCTTCCTTTTTTTAATTTTCTGATTTTAGTTTGTGTAATTTTTTTCTTTATACTTCTTTCAAATGCTCTTTCTTGGACTTCAGATCCACAAGAATACTAAAACCACTTCCCATTTAAGTTGCCTGAGTTATTATGTCATTAGATTTCTGTTGATATCGTCCTTGGGTTTGGCTCGTTAAAAGTTGGAGAGCACATATTGTTCGTGCTGGTTAAATGCCAGAACAATTTTGTATCTGTTTACATCTTGATCTATTGAACCAGTGTTACGTTCAAAGCTGAGAGTCCCCTTGTGTTGTCACTTGTCAGTTAATGTAGTTCTCTTCTCAATCTTTGTCATAGGTGTTCTGATGCATATACGGATACCATGCTGGGATATGCTAATAGCATACGCACAGTTGATGGTGGTACTCACATTGATGCTGTAAAGGCGTCCTTAACAAGAACCCTCAACAACCTCGGGAAAAAAATGAAAATTTTCAAGGTGCGTAGGGCTCTGGCCTGTTGTGTTTTTGTTTTTTTGTTTTAGACCAATGTCGTTAAATATTTCCCTTTCAATTTTTGGCTGTTTATATGTGCCACAAATCACCTGGTCGTTGACATTTTCATTGAGTAAAACAGCAAGGAAAGCAGTTTCTTTTTCGTTAAAATCTGTTCATGAGTGGTCGTGGATCCTTACTAGGGGTGAGCAAAATAACCATGAAACCGTGAATCCAGTCCAAACCAATCCAAACCGAATAATTTGGTTTGGTTTTTTAATGATGTGGTTAGGTCTTGGTTTAAAAAAAATAAAAACCGTGTTAAATGGTTTGGTTTATGGATTTACGTTAATGGTTCTGGTTCCAAACCAATCCGAACCGTGTGATAGACACACACACATATAGTATATAATTTGTTTAGATATACTTAATAAACTTAATTTCCTTATCTAATACTCTATTCCACCACCCTATTCTTTTCTTTCACTTTCAATATTAATTTCCTAAACTTCTTATTCCTACAATTTCATTACGCTACATACATGGTTTGGGCTTAGTAAAGTGATTTCCTACTCTTTTATCTCGGTAACTTACTTTCTAATGTATTCTATTCTTATTTAGTTGATTGATGTTAGTGAGTTTTGATGATTTTAATATATTAATTTCAATATAACTTTTAGTTTAAGTTATCTATGCAATTTTAAGTACTTAAAATAGTTTATAGTAATGATATCTCAATTTTAAACGAACCGTGGTTTAAAACCGAAACCAAACCGCCTTTGAATGGTTTGGATTGGTTTGGTTTTATGAATTTTATGGATTGATTTGGTTCTCTAAATTCATAATCCGTAAGTAGTGATTTAGTTATTGGATTACTATAAAACCAGACCAATCCGATCCATGCTCACCCCTAATCCTTACATACTCTGTGCAGATATTATAAAACTGCTGTAGGCATAGTGTATTAGTTTTTCCCCTTTGGAAGTGGTGCTTGGGTCCTTCCTCCTTCTCCTTTTATTTTAGAAACCAAAAAATAGGATGACTTTTTGATTCTTGTTTTTCCATCGCAGGAGAAAGATGTCAGCTTAAGTGGTGAACACGTAAGGGAGGGCTTGACATGTATTATTTCTGTCAAAGTACAAAATCCAGAGTTCGAGGGACAAACAAAGGTACTCCCTGTTTACTTTTTTGGAAAGTAAAATATGATAAGAAAAGGTACTAAGGGAATGTCATCCTTATGAGAAAAGGCCTCCTTTCAAAAGGCCATATACCCTGATAGTTTAAATGCTCTATGATGTGTGAGAATCGGTTAAAAAGAGTACAAAGTAATTGCAGTGTCATTTTCACGTTCACGATAGCTGATGCTTTGGTTCATCAATTAGCAGTTTAAGATAGCCAAACCATCCCTTTTTTTTGCTGATAATGTTGTATTACTTTTTATTCTGTCTGTCCTTGAAAGACAAGGTTGGGAAACCCAGAGGTGAGGAGAGTCGTTGATCAATCTATCCAAGAGTTCCTCACAGAGTACTTGGAGTTGCACCCAGATGTCCTGGATTCAATCCTTTCGAAGTCACTTAACGCGCTAAAGGTACAACAACTCATCAGATTTTTGTGGTTCATTCAGATTCGTAACTTGAATTTTTATTTCCATTAGCCTTTATCTGCATTTTAGTTTGGGAGGGGGAGGGGGAGGGGGAAGTGGGTATAACTTCAGCTATAGAATTGATGCATTTTTCTTGCAATTCATGCCTTGTTAATCACTATTTAGGCAGCTCTAGCGGCAAAGAGGGCAAGGGAACTGGTGAGACAGAAGGGTGTTCTAAAATCCTCATCTCTTCCCGGAAAGCTTGCTGATTGCTCAGCCACAGATCCTGAGGAATCTGGTATGTTCTGTGTTCGTTTATTGAAGTGCGCACAAGCGTTGCATGTATGACATGGTACTTCCCCCTGTCACATCAGTGGATGAAAAGATCATCAAAGTGCAATACAATTCGTCAAATACAAAATCAGGGGTTTGCAATTAAAAAGCTTCAGACCCAAGAAAAAAAGGCCACAACTGAGAGAGCAATGTGTAGTAGATGACTAAGATCCAATTGGAGCAACAATTAGAGGATCAGTCAAACAAACCAAACCATTTGAAGGAGGGGTACAAACGGGGAGTTTGATGTTCCAAACTGGGTGTTCTTAAAAGTAGAAATTAATCTGCGATTAATCGCTGGCGGGGCCTATCCGACTAGATTTGACTAATTGCTATGCGCTGATTAATCGCCGATTACTAATTGCTATGGGCCGATTAATTGCCAATTACTAGGCCTCGAAGCTTGAAGGTGGCCAACCGCCTGACTAGCGCCTAGCGACTTTTGGAACATTGGCCATACTATGAAGTGGAGGATGAAAGGGAGGTCCCGGTATGAGAGCCGTTCGGAAATAAGAACAAACAACTGACATTGGCAAAATAAGAACAAAGAGGCGATTTATTTTTGGTAGAGTTTGGTATGATTTGTTAGGAGGCCGACTGTTGTGTCAATGAGTGCAGTATGTTTCTTATACTTATAAAGGTAGTTGATTGGGTCTTTCTCCCAGTTGCATGCTGATCCTAATCCCCTGATGTAGGACAGATTTAGAACCCTTAGCGTATTGCTGCCTACAATTGGAATTGTGGTGGTTTTGGGTGGGTAAATAAGAATATTACTTGAATAAGCTCGCAAAGTAGAAGAAATGAGAGAATAGAAGAAGTCGAGAGAGAAAGAGAGATAGAGGTGCTTCACCCTTGCAAGCGTTAGGCGATTTCTGCAAGGAAGGACCGCAGCCCAATCCCCAATTACAATGGCATTAGCCTTGTAAATCTCAAATTCATTAATCAACTCTATTCCAAATGAAAGATTACATCTCAATTTATAATCCATGGGAAAGACTCTTCTAATTCCTAGAACTCTAAATGAAATGAACCTAATTAATAAATACATTCAAAAAGATATGTGAATGAACCTAGATATAAATGCATACATTGTACCTACTAACATGTGTTTAATGCATCTAGATGAATATTAATGCAAGAATTAATGATGACCCTTTAACTACCAAACTACTATGGATGACCCTTGATCTACTAATCCTTGTACGAACCATGCAGCTCTTGATTAGAGTCTCTGCTACAGCCAAAATACCCTTGTCTAGCAATTTATTAGTTTTTGTTGTCCTCATCATCCCCTCTGGCATGTTTTCTCTGTTGAGATGTGTATAGGTGGTATACGTATAGTTAGTGATTTTGCTCACCCTCAACACAATTAATATGCAAAAAGTGTCTTTTCATTCTGTTCGACCCATAAGAACATAATGTAGATTGGGAGAGAAAAGGTCAGGATTGTAGGTGTAGGGAGCTTTCAGAGGAGGGAGAGAAGATAATGATAGCAGAAAATTGAGAGTACAGTGTGAAGATCTCCACCATTGAGGTGAATAAAGGTGTGGAGAGAAACAATGTAGAGATGACTGGTTAATAAGATGGAGACCAGAATGGGATTGTTGCTTCAGATCAAAGGAGCGGAACCTACAAGGAGAACAATGAAAGGGATGGTCATCAAGGTGGGGAGGTTGTGATGTGCTGTGTGAGTGGGTTATTAAATTGTTTATTTTATTTAATGATGTCACATAAAATTCAGGCGTGATTATGTGTCAATGACTGAGTCAATGTGTGAGTTAACCAAGTCAATGTAATGGTAAAAAGTAGTCGATCCTTTCATTGTGGTAGTTGCATGATCCAATGCCATCAGATTTGTGTGGTGGACTATTGCAATTATAAAAGGAGGGATCATATAGAGATGGAAGTTAACTACAGGGGTTTTAGTCAAAGTCCTAGCAAATATTGAGCTGATTTTAACTAACCAAAATTGCATTCTCTGTAACACCGACACTCCAAAGCGCACCGTGTCCATGTATTGGACACGGGGACATGGCGAGGACATGCCACGTGGTGTGTCCAATAATTTTTATTATTTTTTGATAGGGGACACGGCTGGGGACACGCTGGGGACAATGCTGAGGGTCAAAATGTAATATATATTTTTAATTTCGAGGGGTTAATATGAAATTATTCAAAAATATTTGGGTTAAACGGTAATTATGCCTTTATTTGGACCATAGTAATCTTATATATTCATATAGGACATGTCTTCATCAACAGTGGAAGAAAAGAAAAAATATATGTATATATGTATATGTGTATATATATACACACACACACACACATATACACTCAGGGCACTTCTAATGCGGGTGCCCGCATTCAAGCAAGTTGCGGACTTTGCCTTTCCCGATCGAATTTCGATGATCCGAGCCGCTCAATGTGTTTAGAACATGATTTTAGGGTACTCGCGAGAAATCAGCAAAAAAAAAGACCGGGAAGGGCTTCATTCGAGTTGTTTTTATTTATTTTTTATTGAACGATTTAAATAAAAACTGCTTAAATCAAGCCCTTCCCGGTCATTTTTTTTTCCGATTTCCCGCGGGTACTCTTAAAATCACGTTCTGAACACATTGAACGGCTCGGATCATCAAAATTCAATCTGGAAAAGGGAGAAATGGTGTGGTCCGCAACTTGCTTGAATGCGGGCGCCCGCATTAGAAGTGCCCTATATATATATATATATATATATATATATATATATATATTTATTTATTTATTTATTTATACACGTGGCGTGTCCCCTGCTGTGTCCGTATCCCCATTTTTTTAGAATTGTCCCGTATCCGTATCTGTGTCCGTACTACATAGATTGCATTTACAAATGTTATGTCTTGAGATAATTCCAACTTTCAAGTGAAGTGCCCTACATATCCATTGGAAAAAGGTGGAAATCATGTATGTGCATGCTGCCATAGAAGGGAAGTTGTTTTAGTCTGGACTTAACATAAAATGTTCCAACGTTCAAGGAATTCAAGTTTTTTGTCCTTCATGGGCAACGATTACCATTAATGAAGACTGATGGAAGGTGGCATTCAAATACCTTTCACAATAAAAGGTTGGGGGTTGGTGGTTTCAAAACCCTAACCGAGAGAAATATATTTGATCCCTCTGAGATATGGAAAACAAGTTGAAGAAGCAAGGAAAGAGGGTGTAGGGACGTCGGGATGATGCTAATAAACAGACGTATGGGATGAGTTATAATAGTATGTTTTGCCAATAATTGTACCCTAACCTCTCTCTCTCTCTCTCTCTCTCTCTCTCTCTCTCTCTCGTGCGCGCGCTCGTGCACGCGCGTCTGCGTGTGTCTGACTTGACAATTTTCTGGCTTACTGAACCTACGAATAATTAGGGAAGTACGATTAATTTTCGCTAAATTGTTGTTAAAGATTGGCTATTTCAACAGCCATGGAACATATGCTTAGGAAACTTAGAAAATGAAGCGAATTCAATGCTTCTTAGAATAATCGAAATCTGAATAGTTATGTTAATGTTGAGTTTTATCCATGTCACTTGTTTTTTATCGATTTATTGGTGATAACCGAACAATTGTCCAGCTGGGCTTGGATGCTGACAGCTGCATCAATTTAATTGGTTCCAACTAACATCTGTAGTTGTTATTCTGTAAAATTGATAAAGCCTAGAAGAAGCAGAAACTTTAGTTGGTTTCTCAAGTATTCCTTATCTCCAAACAAATGAAAGTAGCCGAGGTATAGTAAATTTACTCAACTGCTTGGGTCACGTAATTAAAATTGAGTGCCCAAACACAATCAAAATCTTAGTTGTTCATCACAGGTCATTATAATTTTTAATGAGCATGCTCTGGGATCTTTCCATATTGTGTGATTCCATGAACTAACTTTGTAGTACCTAGCAATTTGACATAGCCCCCACTTGGCTTAGGATCGCCTAATTTTTTGTGCTATTGAAAGGTTTTGTTAGGGTTTGAATTCCATATATATATATATATATTTTTTTTTTGGCAGAGATATTCATTGTCGAAGGAGATTCAGCTGGTGGTAGCACAAAGCAAGGTCGTGACAGGCGGTTCCAGGTGAAATTTTGCAAGTTGTAATTGATGCTTCTTATGGATGAAATGAAAGTATACTATATAGTGGATGAAAAAATGTAACTCCTTTAAAAGGGTAGAAAGGAAAATAAAAGAAACAGTTCAGGAAGATTTGAGTGTAAGATGATGCAGGTACATATTAAGTTCACTAATGCAACAGGGTATGACGTAGTGATAAGTGAACTCGGCTTTCTTTGGGTGCTTGATGGGTGTGCCCACTGTCTTCAAAATTTGCAAGTGATTGAGCTCAGAGTCTCAGCTCATGACAAAATTATGAAGAGTGGCTTCTGTGGATAATAACCTCGAGCTTGAGGCTAATTCCTGTGGTTCATCTAAAGTAAAGGAGTTTGAAGAGGCCTAGGCTCAAATTTTCGAGATTGTGAATGTATAAACTACGAGTCCCAACATGTATGCAAGTGATTGCAGAGTTGTGTCCAGTGATAGAGCCACCACACCTGCATGCAACAGCCAACTTGTCAAATTATAGAATACTGGTGTCCCTGTTTGTGTTTCACACCAAGTTCCATGGCTCTTTGGTGCCTAGAAAGAGGCCAAGAGAGAGTACACTCATTACCCAATAAGCGCAACACTCATTTTGCTCTTTCTCTTGGTAAGGGTCAAACTCTGGCATTCACTGATCAAGATTTACAGGACACGTATATCTTTGTACTTCTAGAACTTCTAATTTTCACGTGTAAAGAGGGTGGATGTAGAGAATATTTTGTTGGCTTCCTACAGGCTGTTCTTCCCCTAAGGGGCAAAATTTTGAATATTGAAAGAAAGGATGAAGCTGCTATGTACAAGAATCAAGAGCTCCAAAATCTTATCCTTGCTCTGGGACTTGGAGTAAAGGTCATCTCATGATATTCTTTTTCTTTCTCTGGTCCTATATGAAAATAATGGACACTCTTTCCTGTCAATACTCACCTGTTTCATTGACTGAAATTTCCTGGTTTCAGGGAGAAGATTTTAAAAAAGATGCTCTCCGCTATCATAAGATAATAATTTTGACTGATGCTGATGTAGATGGGGCCCATATTCGAACATTACTTTTGACTTTTTTTTTCAGATACCAGGTACATAATTGACATAAGCCTCATTCAAAATACTTAAGCATAAAAGAGAAGAACCTATAAAATTGATCTTCAAGCGCTTGAGGAAGACAAATGCATTTTGATTAATTGATTTACTATTCCTTTCAGAGGGCTTTATTTGATGAAGGCTGCATTTATGTTGGTGTTCCACCTTTATACAAGGTATGCCTTCAAATTTCATAGGTCCAAGAATTCAACTGAAATCCGTACCATTAAATGCCGTGAGTTTGTATATGTTTAATTAATCAGGTTGAGAGGGGAAAGCAAGCACATTATTGCTATGACGAGGCAGAACTTAAACAGCTACAGAGCTCTTTCCCTCCAAATGCATCATATAACATTCAGAGGTTTAAAGGTAAGATGAATACTCAGATGTTTTGGGTTCTCCACATCAGGTTTAGAAAAAAATAGGCTAGGATACCATATATGTATTGTGCATGCCTGCGTATTCTGAATGTTGCTAGTTTGTATTTTTATCGTACATTCATAGTACTTACCTTACTCCACTTCTTTTGTTTTGATTAATCAAAAGCAACTGTTTTGTGATGATGGCCTTATGTGCCATGATTCAAGTTTATTCATTTGGTGATGATGTGCAATCATTTATGCCATTTCTCGAAGAGGAAAAAGGAAGCAATTGTCCTAATTTTTAGCTTTGTGGTATTTGTTAGCGACCATGAACCTTTTTGTGTAAATGTTGTTGATGATCTCAAAGGCCCATACAGTTTCAACACTCTCAATGAAGTTTTCCGATCAATTAAAGTTTTAGTTGTCTTTTTCAGTGCTTTTACCATCAGTCTGGATTGTTCATACCAAGATACAGGGGGGAAGCATTAGCAGAAAAGACGTGATATGATTCTCATCTTCCATTTGTTTTTGTGTTGGGTGAATTGACGCATTTCATGTGGGTATCCACATATTTATATCTTCCATTTGATTTGGAGTCCATCCCTTGTGGGAAATGCATGCAAATGCAAGTTGTAGTCATCTTTAGCAATTCGTGCCACTGTTTGGAAATATGTAGGTTTAATAATGTGAGGTTCACTGTGCTTGTCATCCAGGGGACACATTTTTTGAGGCTGTCCACCAATTGTTGCAGCCTCTTAAATTTGAGCATTCAACTCTTACTACGCATGTTCGTTCGTATATAATATAGTCTTCTGCTAATGACCTGATGAAATTATTTTTTCGTTTAACTTGCTGTTGAAGTACACTTATGTTCCCTTTCTTCCATTTTCTCTTCACGTGTAAATCTTAATGGAACACAGGTTTGGGAGAAATGATGCCTTTACAATTATGGGAGACGACATTGGATCCAGAGAGAAGATTGCTAAAGCAGTTAATCGTTGAGGATGCCGCTGAAGCAAATGTAGTTTTCTCCTCTCTGATGGGTGCCCGGGTAAGCAGATCAGGCATACCAGTATTTTCGGGGTTTTTTTTATCGTTTTCCCTTTGCATTTTATGTGTTGCCAGTACAAAGACATTTAAAAGTTCAAAAGCACTCATGTTTTCATATCGTCTTTGTTTTTCCTTTCAGTTTAACGTGTTGCCAGGAACAAAAACATTTAAAAGTTTGAAAACACTCTTCGCTTTCAAACATTCTAAAATATGTTTTTGGTGTTCCCTATAAGTAGTTTTCTTATACAACTGGATTTTTTTTGAAAACTGCTTGCCAGATAATTTTTTTTTCCCAGAAAAATGGAAAAAAAGACCCCCGAAATAACAAAGAGGCCAGCCTCTAAATTGCCACACCAGACGTACGGTGCTGATAATTGCAGTTACTTTTTGTTGGATTCAAGACAACCAAGTATCTCATTCGTACTTCCTGTTTCAGGTGGATGTGCGGAAGCAACTTATACAGGACTCTGCTAACATGATCAACATCGAACAACTGGACATATGACCCATATCATCATCCAATGTACAAGGAGGTATTCTTTGTAGACCAAGACGGCAATTAAGTGTGTTTCTGTTCTCACCATTTTTGATGAAGTTTGTATATCTCCCCCAAAAGGAAGTCAACATTTTTACTACTGAAGCAGATGATTCTTTAGTTTGTCGGTCCATTTCCTTCCAAAGTATGCTTGGATAGATGGGGAGGAGGGTTTCAATACCTCTGGTCATAGTCCTCAAACCATGAGCGGGTACTTGATGTGTATCATGCATGTGATTTCCTGTAAGTACAGAATGCAATCATGTATTAATCTCCATATTCGAAGAGACCAGTCGCAATAGCTTGCCAAGTTGCGATTGAGTTGGAAATCGTTTAGCAACAGCAGCAAGATTAAGTTATGCCTGTATTTTTCTGGGATATGTGACAAGTATAGTTCTTCGTTTTCTACTCTGTCCTTGTCTCCTTTCCTGCTACTTTCTTGTCTTGCCTTTTTTTTTTTTTGATCGGATGCTACTATCTTGTCCAACTCACCATCTTTGGTGTTCAAGTTTGGGTGCGGAGAGATATCGAATGGGGGGTGAGATAGAAACCTGCCAATCTGCAAATGATGTCTGATCTGGTTCCAATCGGTCAATTACAATCGTATCTAAGTATAGTAGCGCGACATACTGGTGTGACATTGCAGGATTGGTGACTGCGAAGTTACTATATTCAATTGTCAACCGTATAGTGCTATTTCAACAAAACGTTAATTGTTGTACTCGTATAACTAGATTTTACTTTCGTATTTTTTAGTGTTAAGAACATCAAAGACAAATACGATTCATCTTAATAGCTTTTTTCCCCTGTATAAACTAAAAAGCATAGGGTAAAAATTAGACACACCTTCTCATCTGTCACTCTTTTATCATTTAATAACACCCTTCATCTTTAGAACTGGCCTTTTGAATTTAACCTAGTTAACATGTCAAACTGCAGCGCACAAAATACTCCAACCAACTTTCCGTTTCTATATCCAAATTTCAGAAAAAATTTCAACGCTGAGTGGGTACCACGTGGTGTCCGCTCGGCGCATCGGAGCCGTCTATTGCGTTTTTGGACGGCTTGAATTTGGAGAGAAATAAAGGAGAGAGTGTTTGGACCAGCACCGAAAAATTTCTCCCAAATTTCATACACGGGGAAATTGATTGGTGTGAAAGAAGGACGAAACTAATACTCCAACCTACTTTCTGTTACCAAGTATTTTAAAATTTGAGAGTTGAGACTAGTAAAGTGGGTATTATTTTGAGTACTTATTTGTAAATTTTTGTTTTACCCAATCAAGCTCGACTCCTTATATATGTAAAAATACTCTAGGTTTATCAAACAGTTTTTCAACTTAAAAAATTCAGTTTCAATTTTAGCTTTTAGTTTTATTTAAATAGCCACTAAGTCTTTCAACTTCTATATGAATGCATATTTTTGTTGAAAGATTAAAGTAGAATCTATAACCAAACCAAAATCATATCTCATGCACCATTGGAACAGTCCATAAATTTAACCACCCCAATCCTGATCTTATGCACCCCTCCTACTAAAAAAATTCAAGTAGACGAGTGCAAGTTTTTCCCCTTTTTTTTTTCCTTTCCATTTCACATGGACAAAGATTTCTTTAAGCAGTTGATTTTGCCACTCTTCTATTTGTTAATGTCATTTCTCTTCTTGTTTTTATTAGGTAAATTTATTAAAACACTCTTGTATTTTATTAGGTGCATTTACTAAAACACCTTTACACTTTATTTGGTATCATAAAGTGCAAGAGTGTTTTAGTAAATTCATCTAATAAAAACAAGAAGGGAAATGATATTAACAAATAGGAGAGTGCCAGAATCCTTTATTTCGTTTTTTGTTTTTAGGGGAGGTTACATATAATCGCGCGTAAAATACTCAAATTAGTAGTACATCAAAAAGGCATATGCTGGTTATATGCCAATCATTGGATAATTGTGAGAGAGAGAGAGAGAGAGATAGAGAGAGAGAGAGAGAGAATATCCTGCGAAGTATTCGAATCAGTTAAGGAATGGACAGGGAACACGAGACCCCTGAAAAGCTAAGCAAATTTAACATAATCTCTAACATCTCCTCTTTGATTTTCCAAAATCCATTTCAATCAAAAGCTAAGCAACTTAAAATGCATTCAACTCTTTTCACAAAGGTAAAGTTCTCTTCAAAGCCTTCAACCTGTCTTTGTTCATCATATTTCTTGAGTAAATTTCATTTTGCTAGTTTTTCAATTGTAATGAATTTCAATTGGAAAAAACATAACCCTGTACTGCTACAATTTTATATCTCCTTGTCTTTTCAGTTATTGCCCAGAAATGAAGAGGTTTTTGCGTTTACTTCTTAAGTTGTTTGACCCATCATATTGTTGATCGTATACAACTAGACTATTTAGATCCCTTCAGTTGAAATATCTTTACAATTTAGGAGCAGAAGTTGAAAATCTTTTTGTGGTGTTTATCTCCTGGGTATGGAAATGCAAGAAAAGTTCTCTTTTGTTGGTGCACAAGCATTGTTTGATGCTAGGTCTAAATGGGTTATGTTGGTTCAATTTGGGTTCAGAGCATCCTCGTTGTCGTACATTTGGTTGGTCGACTTTGTTATTATCAACCTGTTCCTTACTCGGAGATATTGCGTGGTACTTTCGATTGCAAAATAAATTTGATTCATTTCGTGCCCAGTAGCAGTAAGCAACCTTTTAGGTTGAGTTTGGTTCGCCTAGCTTTAGCTAGATTGTCGTTTCCTGTCCAGGCCGGTGGCTTATGTCTGGTTTTCCTGAAGCTGGAATGCCTTTCAGGGTAATGTGAGCCTCATCATGATATATTCATTTATAAGGAAATAATCCACTTCCCTGCCAAAGAAAACCCTAAAAAGTAATGGTGTTTATACTAGGCGCATCCCACGTTTAATATGTTAAATAATAAGACATTGAAATGGAACTTTGATCAAGCTACCCGTCTCGTACAAATATCAACCCCTCACATAGAAATGGATAGCTGAATGGTTTTCATCTAAGCATCAAGTCAGATGAAGTTTGCTCCCATTGTTTAACCTCTTCATTGGCTGTTTTGAAGCATTCCCTGGGCTGAAAACTGTGAGGTTAAGGATTAGAGTACTGGGTTGCACATTCCTATTAATAACTTTTGGGTAAAGTACCTTCATACGACGAAAGCAAAAGTTACGAGTTTTATGACTAAACTGGGTATATCCTATCCAACAAGAGAGAACACAGACAAATAGAAGAGATCAACTCAAGTAAATCTATGTGAGAATCAAAACTATGGGCCAAACAGCTCATCAAGGGAAATCAGTCATATCTGACAAGAGAGATGAAAAATCTTCTGAGTTACCAATATTCTGGGTTTCAAAATCTTGAAGGAGATGTTCCTGGCTATAGAAAACAACCTATTTCAACACTGCAATTTACAATTCTTGAAGAGCTCATTCTAGGTTTAATATTGTTAGCAATTTCAGAAAGAATAGAGTCCGGATCCAGGCACTTTTGTGCGGGACAATTCTCAAGTTCCTCTCATTCAACACAAGGTATAGGGCAACCAAACGCAGGTTAAAGATTCACTCTTCGGACAAGCATGAGATTTATGAGCGAGTATTGAGTAATTACCCCAAAATCCTTTTTGAGGAGGAATTTACGGTAAGATGACATCACAGATCCTGGTATTCGTTTTCTCCAAACAATGATTCCATGGGAATCTTGTAATCCCACCGGGCCCACGACAACCAAAGTTTTGGTTTACCACATTAAGACTTAGTACTCTTACCGCCCGAAGTGGTAATTGTAATTTGGAAACAAATACAGTAATAAGTTTTCCCTAGCCGGCTTTTCTTGAGTTGAAATTGTGAATATTCGGATATCAGTGAAGATTGCAACAGCTACAGCTTTACTAAATTACTCACCAGATTTGATGTTTTGGATTTATTTGGTTTATGACATTCATTTTCTCTAGTCAAATCTGCTCTGACCTTTTGTTCCTTATCCTCGAATTTTTTGTGGAAACCAAAACAACTGTTTCAACTGCTCCACAATCATTTCAATATGAATGAATTACAATTGCAGGTAACACCATTAAACATGGAGAGGAAGGCCAACGGGAAGAAGACTTATACTTGATGCTTTCTTAGAAGGGTCTGCTCGTCATCGTTATCCTGGAAATGAAACGCATAAAGTAATCCTCATCCAAAAATTTTATTCATACCATTGCCATGTCATGGCGGGAGGATACAACAAGCGGTAGATATTTCCTCAGATCCTGATAAAGGTATTCTTTTCACCCAATTCGTTGCTTCATTTCTTATTCAGTTTTGTAGAGTACTGCTAATAGCCCTTGACCAACTATATAAGAGTAGGATTGTGATTAGAGTATGATTTTGTACCCATGTAGAGTCTGTGAAAAGAATCCAGCAAGCTGACCCTCCAGTTTTATTTGTGTTTACTTGAAGTCTAGTGAGATCATGCCATTTTCTGCTTTTGGTCAAGTGTATTGTTGTTTGCAACCTACTTGGTGACGGAAAAAACAAAAACCCGTGTTTAGGCTTCTCTAAATGTTGCTTATTAGCACAATGAGGTGGCACTTTACCACCCAAAAAACTGAAACAATGACTAGCTATTTGAAATATACCTACTTTGTTATAAAATACAGGGACTATCTACCAAGTTATTTACAAAAATGATAACCTGAGATGTTGAGAAGCATTCCAAGAGGGCTTATGCCCTATAAAACATCATATTCTCTTAGGTTCTTCAGAAATGTCTCTCCAACGAGTGATCCAGCCTTCACAAAAATGGCAGGATAACCAACTGGGGCTTCCACCCAAGCTTCAGAACCTTGCTTTGTGTACAGATTTCCTGTCCAAATATGTTTCCAAGAGCAAGTTTCTCCTAAAGGAAAATAGACCTTCACATTCTTTTTGCCTTTGTCAAGAACAGGCACAACTAGTATCTCCTCCCCAACCAAAAATTGCTCATAACTCAAGTTATGCACATATTCATCATGTGGGTAGTGAAGGAATAGGTGGCGACAAACAGGAATGCCTTTCTGTGAAGCTTCCTGCATAAAACGTGCAATCTTAGATTCTTCAGTGACGCTATCCAAACTTCATGGCTAAGAAAATTTATATGTTAATTGCTGCTTACCTTGACTAGTTGGATCCTGTAAAACTTCCAAGCTTTATACACTTTTGCAAACCGTGCAAAATGTGAAAAAGTCTTGTGGTTTGAGTAAAACTGGCTGTTGCAGGATGGCTTGTTACCCTGATTTGCAAAATGTTAACAAACATCAGAGACTTGTAGAATCGAATAGGATAATTTATTCAAGAAAGGCATTTACTACTGAACTCATGGCTAAATATCTATTCGTGAATATCAATGCTGAATTTGATAAAGCAACTCACGGCATAATCACTAATGTTTGAATGTTTCCTCTTGTTCCCAAATGTAAATAATATTAGATAAGACTCATAAAAGTGCAAGATGCTCTCTTCTTACACATGGGGCCTGGAAATTGATATAGACTATGTTTCACTATTTTGATTGGAGATTTAACTAACCTGTATGGTGAAGTTCAAATTACTGTCAATGGTACATTCATCTCTCATTTTAAATCCTCCACATAGTTACTCCGAAAAGAGTGTTAGGCTCATTTTCAATATACAATGCTAAGAACGTGGTACAATGTAGATTTAGATAGTATTAAACAATGGGACTTAAAAGCTCCACATCTTAGACACATGTTGACACTCAATACACCTACTCTTGTTCACGCAACACAGCAATCTTAGGTATTGACCTGCCAGTTGCTTCCATTCTTATAAGGCTAAGATTGTTAGTTGCTACTTACGATATCATGGTTATGATGATGAAGTATGGATTTACATGCTTATACACAGCAGCTTTGTGCATTACCTCATGAGTCCGGAAGACAGTGGTAAATGCACTAAGTTCCATCCATCGCAGCAGCAACTCCTCACTTCTTTCATACTTCAAAAAAGGTAACTTTACTGCACAGTAGCCTCCAATGTCACTGTGGTTGAAAGCATATCCCGAAAGTCCACTGCTCAACAAGCCAACTACGGCACTCTTTATGCCGTCATTAGCTTGCCAACTAACCATTTGGTCCCCTTCCCAGAATAGCATTCCCCACTTGGGGCTATTTCTGAAACCAGCCCTCATGAAGAAAACCAGGGCCTCTTCTGGATCTTCCCTCTCTTTACCCACTCGATTACTTTTCCATTCTTCCACAAAGTCACGATTTATTTTGGCCCATAATTCCGGGTATCTGTTATGGGCTGCGATAGGATCTTCACCTGGAGGGAAAGTGAACATCACTTTGGTCAGTTTGGTAATTTTACATCAGATTAAACTGATGTTAAAAGGGCACAGCATGTTCCCTTTTATTCCTCGTAACATGGATAAATATTGAAGCCTGCAATCATGGCACAGACTCCTGTTTGCACATCCACAAGCAGGTGCGTGCGCAGCGGCTCCGGGGCTTTAGTTCAGCGGTGTCAAAAACATAAAGAATTTTTGTTGTATACAAAGCTCTATATAAAATGAAATTTTTTATTATGATTGAAAATGAATTGTGCTTAATTTATTTTGTTTTGTTGAGTTATAGTATTATTTACATAATCATAAATTTAAGTGAAGTTTTTTTTTTAACTTTGACTACTCATGAACAATTCAGTGCCGACAATATGAAAAAGTATGAAAGAATAATCAAATTATATGTAAAAAATACGAAATTTTAGTGCATTTTTCGAGTCCAGGGGTTCGCTTGAACCCCCTCAAACATAGGTGCCGCCGCCCTTGTGCGTGCACATGAGCACTTGTGCCTTATGTGCGTATGGGTACATGCGGAATGAAGCCATAGTTCAGGAAAATTTTGAATCTTTCGGATTTGGCTCAACACTTAAAGGTGAAGCTTTCTCCTATTAGATCTTGGTTCAAGCATTCCATTTTTTCTTACAAACTAAAGATATGATGACTCAAGTTGTGAGAAACTCGTAGCGTGTCAATAACAATTGTAGCTTTTCTCAGTTATTCAGAAGTGTCCACATTAAGACTTTTCATGATTCCATCCTTCTGTGCTGGGTTTATTCTCAGTGAGAGAAGGTTTTGTTGTTCTACTGCCTCGTGGTGTGCAATTTTAAACACTTTTATTGACAAGTTAATGAAACACATCGCCCAGAAGGTCTGTGCACGCACTTGAAAGAGGAAAACTGAAGGTGACAACTGAGCCAAACCCCCAGCTTCCCATGAGTATAGGCAAGTTCACTGGTTTTCTGATAAGTGAATACTTGTACACTCGAGAAAGGAGTTTCGCATAACAAACCTGAATAGAGAAGGGCATCCACCGGCAGGCCTTCACCAAAGTCAGCCATCCATCCCCTCACACCATCATCCACCATTTCCTGTAAAATTTGCTTGAACCAGCTTGCAGTATGTGGGTGTGTCAAATCCAACATTCCCACATCAAAGGCCGTATTGGGAACCATGTATGGTTTTCCTTTCTTGTCTTTGATTAATATATCCAGCTCCTTTGCCTCCTCAAAGAGATTTCTCCTACTGTTTGGCTTCTCATCCACCTGCCATAACAAGTAGACACAAGAAAATCTCAGTCTACTACCAATCATTTCTGATAATGCTTTGTACACATTGCTGCCAACGAACATTGGCATGTCAACATCCAAAACAAAATCCTCTGTTTTCAGAAAAATGAGGTTTTCAGATATCAGATTTTCTGAAAACATAATAACAGTGGAATTAGGGGGGTTGCAGATAAGTACCTGAGCTAAGCATGGGTTGCAATAAGTCATGACTTTAATGTGCCGGGCACTGAATTCTCTAATTAGTTGCTGCCACCCGAAATACCTTGTTGTATCCACTTCCCAATTCCACCAAAGCTGTGATCCAATCACTGTTTTCCTCTGACCCACCCAATCCTGCATATGACAGTTTCAATGCAGTTAACATTAGGCCTGTTGGGTGGTTGCTTCCTTTCTTTCTTTCTACTTTATCTTACGCCTTTCTTGATTATATTCATGCTATGTTACATGGACTCTTCTAAATGTATAATATACTCAGGTCACCAATTTGGTGAGGGTATGAGAAATGCATCAGACATTGTAGTTGACATTAACCTAAAATTCCACAGAACATATTTAGTCATAATATTTTCCCCTAGAGCTATGCATCAAACCATCATAATATGCATGAAATGCTCTGTAACATCTTAACATCATAACCCTACAATCCACATACATGTAGTATGAATAGTTCACTGTATCCCATGTCCTTGCATGACTAATATTTTCCCCTAAAGCTATGCATCAAACCATCATAATATGCACAAAATGCTCTGTAACATCATAACCCTACAATCCACTTACATGTAGTGTGAACAGTTCGTTGTATCCCATGTCCATGCATGGAATTAGATGAGTCTGACACATACACGAGTCCATATAAGATAGTGTTTGTGGGCAAAGTTTTAGTTTTCAATTGCTACATCGGTTTGAGAAGGCAATACAATTGATGCCTGGAAATATTTTGTAGTCTCTTGAGAGAAGCAAATTTTGAGTTGGATATGGTTGATACAGAAACAGCACAAGGATTTCCTAAACTTTTCCTGATACGGTAAAGAAGATAGATAGAATCAAAGCATAAGGAGATGTAACCCGTGTGTCTTTTATGTAGGCACATGCATTACCTGTAACCAGAATGCTGAAACTGGGACATCATAGGCCTGTAGTTTATCCCAGACACCACGTACGAAATCTGTGCCACCCTGCATTCCAACCACAGCACCAGATATAATCCACTCAGGAAGCTCTGGCGGTCTTCCGATTGCATCAGTGAAGCCTTCAATAAACTCCAGAGGTGAGTTCCCATACAATATCCTTCCTTCAATAGAATCTCCATGCATCTGCATTCTTACCAACATTTAACTTGAGAAATGGCTACTTTGCTATATGAACGAGCCCATATCTTTTTAATCGCGTATTGGTTTGTCTTTTGCTATATTTTTCATGACAATTTTCGAAACATTACGTCTTTAATTTAATCAGCAGATACAACTCCAGATTCTAATTTGATATGTTAGCAAATTTTATGAAGTTTTACCTGTATCTGAACTCTGTCATGTCTTGTTAGATCGAAAACTGAATAGTTGTATCCTTCGAGGTATAAAGATTTCATCTTTGATGTTATATAGAATGGTGACGGAGCGTAGGTAGTACTCCAATCTCCGGCAGACCTGCACCAGAGAATTCATTTTAAGTACTTTACTCCCAGTTTTTAGTGGATTAGGAACTACCGAACTAGTCCCTCCATTGCCATTTGTTTTCCCTGTTTCCCCGCAGTTGTGGCCATTAATCGGGTCAACAAATAATGTGCTTTCATTAGGAAAAAATGTAGAAAATCTTGAAATTTTCAAAACCTTCTAAACCAAAAAATTAACAACCTTTCTGAGATATCCACTATCCAGAATTATGAAATAAACGAAAAATAGGGACGGAAGAGCTTCATTTTGTCTTACCTATAACTAACCAAGTTGGCTGCAAAGGTTATTGGCTGATCTCCTCTTCCAATTCCCTGTTCTTGAACCAAAATGGGTACCCTTTTGCCTTTGAAATCCATATGAGAAAACTGCTCTCCAAAACCATAAAATCTCTCATTCGCTTCACTCGTATACGTAAGACAGACTCGGTTGAAATCTTTGTGTCCATCACCATTCACTAATACATCTTCTTCGTCTGTTGATGCAGCAGTGACAATGGCTCTTCTCTTCGAAAAATACCGGGGCCACCCGATTCGACGCCTGGTTGGGTGGAATTGAGGATTGGGTTTTCCAATCTTCACGTGGAACCCAATCTGATTACTGCTCTTCTGATAAAAGAAAACCCAATACTTGGCAGAAATGGAAGGTTCGTTTTCCACAAAGTCTGAATACATTCCCAAACTTTGAATTTTCTTCTTCCTTGTGTTCACACCGAAAATCCTGCCTGAAATTAGCAATACAGGGAATTGGGTTCCCTTTGGCTCAGTTTTTTGATCTTTTTCGTCATACCCAGATGGAAAATCATGGGATTCCGAATATAGTTTATAGTCAGATCGATTTATCACCTTTATTTCATCAATAATCTGATGATTACATACAAAATGAACATCTCCGTCTCTGATAACAAATGATCCCCTGCTTTCTTCAACCTCTGTTTCAGCCAATGCTGCAGAGACAAAGGCTTGTCCAGGGTTGGTGGACCAGATGGCTCTGGTGGGTTCTGATTGATGAGAGATAGAGAGGGACCCACCATTCTTTGATAGCCATGTTGATTGGAATTCCTTTCCAATGGAGAAGATCTGGTGTGAAGGGACTGTTTGGGGATTGAAAGAAAGAGTCCCTTGAACCAAAGGGAGGGATCTTGGGGTTGAAGGGAAAGGATTGTTGAGATGTTTGTGGTGGTTTTTGGTGATTTTGAGAGTTTCCTCCATGTTAGAGTCTTGACACCTCCTAGATAGCTCGTGAAGGTTCCTTGTACTAATTATTTAGGTTCAGATGTGGAACTTTTATAAGAATTTCAAAGGGCAGTCCTTTTTATTTCATTTGATGTTACCTGTTCTTTTCAATTTGATTAGTGCTACACATACAAATTAGTGTGCAGATATGGCAATATAGATGTGTTCGGAATCGTCCGATGCACATAATTCCGTATCATTTTATGGTGTGTAAGTATATTGGACTATTTCGAATCATACAAATTTATGAAAACAAATACGTACACACAAGCTTTTGATTTTCCTTGTTGGTATCATTTTTAGAATATGTGCCATCCTTTTCTTGTTCAGACGTGGTTATTTAAAAAAAAAACCCTTTCTTGTTGACAAAGATGTTTTCAACACGTTTGATTTTGGAACTTAGGGGGGTTTGAACGGTTGTGCTAAATTGACCAAGTTACCCACACCTATGAAAGGAATTTTTTTCCCCCCTCAGCTGTGCCCTAAATTATAGGTAATTGACTGTTTGCTCCACTCTGGCCTCGTAGCTCGGAAGCTTTTTCAATCCTTTTTTTTTATTTGAGAAAAGGACTGAGGCTTTGTTGTGACTGGGGCACAACAGATTCAAAAGTCACGTATAATCCTGATTCCAAAAAAGTGACCCAAATGGTTTATTTTGGTTGACGAATTGACTTTTTCGCGTGTGCTATAAACGTGAAGAATCATGTCTCTATCAATATCAAATTAGTGTAATTTTTAAGTTGTGATCAACTCGACAAGTTGAATTAATGAACAACTTAGATTGCTTTTTTGGGCTCAAAATATGTCTCCATGAATGACTCTTTCATTGTAGGACCATTTTGGACTTGGTCGTATACGGTAAATTTCCTGTACCTTTAATCTATATTAGAAATCTTTAATGGATTAGCTCTTTAAAACCATTTTTACGTTACTAGCTAGTAATTCGCTAGTTAGGTGAGTTTCTTGATAGTTGGTTGGTGTGCAATCCAACGTGGAAAAGTGTTGAATTTGTGGAGGAAACTGTAGTCTACCACATTATAGGGGTTTAATTGCAAAATTAATTCTTGGCATCCAAGTGGTTGGGTCGGGCTCTTCTTCCAGTCTAATTTCAATTCGTCGAAGTGCTACCACATGGTGCATCGAATCACTCGAACGTCACATTTCTATAGGATTCGCGACTAAGTGTGTGAATCTCATATGAATTTTCTTTATCTCTATCTACTCAGTACTCTAAAAAAAATCATCTTTTAACAAACCGAACAAGAGAGTGATCCAGACCACGTGGTGCTCTCCTTTTCTTTTATTCCGTCGGTACAGCTTACCTGAATCTATCACCTTTCTTAGTTCACATTCCACCAGTACAACTTACCCTGAGTGGTTCAGATAAGAGAGAGAGGGGATGCGGCAAAGTGTCAATTTCCAGGATAATATGTCGGGAAAATTGATTTTCACGCTCTACTTTTTACTAATGGCGCTCAACTTTTAACGTGAAATTACTAGTAATTTTATGAACAAAATAGAGCGTCATCAATAAAAAGTGGGGCGCAAATATTAAAATCCTATGTTGGAGACATTACAATCAATTCACATTATGGTGGCGATGAGAATCTAATCTAAAACCTTCCACCGCCCAAAGAAAAGTTTTCTTTCTCTTTTCCTTTAGTGGTAGTATATATTTTTGCAACTTGCGCATTGTTATCTTATCTTCATCCGAAAGTTCATGCAATCCATTGTATTCACCGGAAACAATTGCGGATACTGTGAAAATCACCACATTTTCTTATTGCACTAGGCACTACTGTGCTCGACCCAACAATGTTGACCTTTTTATTCCTTTTAATAATAAACAAGACAAGGACATCACATATGATAATTAGGGAGTTTGTGGGACCAGAGCGTGAACTCTAACATGAATTAACTTAGCCAATTTGCAATAGAATCCAGCAGTTGAATCTCGGTTGTTCATCTTGATAATCAATGATTTAAATTTGTTAAAATATCTTACCGATAAAATACTATTGACAAATCTGTATGTACCGTTTAAAGCACTTTAGAATGGTTTCAATTACTTTAACTTCAGATAAATCATATTCTTTGCAATATATCTCACTTGAGTGAGGTGCCAAATTCAATATGGTGACTAGCTGTGCTAAACGCAATATTAAGTCATATTCTTTGCAATATATATCACTTGCGTGAGGTGTCAAATTCAATATGGTGACTAGATGCGCCAAATGCAACATTGACTTACTGGAATTGAGCATATACATGTATTAGAGATATCGTATCTGCATAGTTTTTTTTTTTTTTTCAATCGGTAGAAGAGATCATTACATCATGTATGATGTACAAAATACAAATCATGAGACACTATATTCATTGTGTGAGAGTTCATGAGATAACCAAATCCAACAACTGAACCTACAGGCCGGGATAAATAAACCCATCAAATAAACCACAATCACTATAAGTTCAACTCAACTACAAACTCCATTAAGGGAGGAAATAACACCCCTACAAATACAAATGAAAAAACAACCACATGCAAATAGAATGAGATTTGAACTCCTGACATTCGAGTGAGATATAAAAGTCTTGACCAACTGAGCTAGCCCCGGTTGGCTATTTGCATAGTAGTTAACGTGACGTATTAGTTAACTTCCTTTTGTTATATGTGGTGGCCTAAATACATGAAACACTTCGAAATCCATCATAAATTTGAATCTTCCCGGGAAACAAGCTTATATTCTGAATTGCTTTTGAATTCTTCCCAATATAGATATATGAGTTGATTGTGCATGTGGCCATCATTCTAACCAAATTCAAAGGTATACGTTTCTTTGTTACATTATGCATGGCAACTCCCGCACGTGTACTTCTTCTTGGACCTAGAATGCATGGCCTTACGCAAAAACAAATGCAAACTGTTTAATAGTATAGGCAATAATCTGTTCTTGGATATTCCAGGGCACGTCCAGGAGTGTTACTGAGGTTACTAATGAAATTTTTGATGCTATTTGTGCCAAGCTCAGTTCTTGGAACACGGTGACGTACGTTCCATGCCCAAAACAGGGAATTGTGTGAAGATTGGCTTCTTGATTTTCGAATTTTTGGGATAAATAATTGTAGATAGAGAGCTTTAAAATTTTCTTTGGTTTTGGTGTATAGTTGGGCCAGGGGTATGCTCCTGTGAGATTTTGTAGCTTCTTGTGCGATTTTTGGTAAAATAAAATTTACTTACAAAAAAAAAAAAAAAATCTGTTGCTCTTTTTCAAAAGGTCCAAGATAGTGAAATGATATTATAGCCCTGCCAGATGACACCAAACTTATACTGGCTAGTACTCCTGCCAGATGACACTAAACTTATACTGGCTGGCAGCTGGCTCTAACAATTAATTTCCTCCGTCCTCACTTAGTTCATACGTATCAGGCGCGTATCCAATACTCGTGACTAGTTTCGGAGTATCCGTGCTTCATAGCCTATATGAATTTGTCCACAAGAGTTGATAGCAATATGTTTAGAATATGAGATCGATGATCGATCTTATGAGGAAGCAAATTCCTAATCTCATGCATATCTTCACCACTAGGCCAACTCTTTCGGTGATCTTTTACAGTACTGTTCAAAAGTTCTAATTGATACACTCTTCATAATTCCTGTGGGCCAATCCTAATCTCATACAGCTAATTTACCAAAAAAAAAAAAATCTCATATAGCTATCGCAAACACCGCCACCATGTTAACACGTCCATGATGTTTTAGTACCTAAAAATTGATAAGAATTACACTGGTGATGTAGCTGGACGTACGGAAAAACAAGCAAGGTTCAGTGCTTATTTTTTTCCTCTTGAAAATCCCCGATCTTAATTTGGGTAGAAACATTCAAACATGGATGCTTAGACGACACACAGCCCAAAAAAAATAAAATAAAATAAATAAATCTTCCCATGATGTGAGTTCGTGTTCTGAAATATTGCTTATGGATCTTGCCAATTACATTTGACTTCGTACCACGTGTGGATTTATCTTTCTCCTATGCATGTGGCCATCATTGGAGTCAGATTCAGATAATGCATATTTTCTTGATAATTCAAGTGATTGGACCAGCTTACACGCGCGCATCTTGATTGATCCTGAGGGTCCAATCGCAATGTCTAGACGACGCCAACAGCCAAAAAATGTATCTTCCCTCGATTAGGCCTGTCAATGGACCGGATTCGATCCGAAAAATCCGATTCGAATCCGAATTCGATCCGATAATGTCAATCCGATAATCTGAAAATCCTAATCCGGTAATCTAAATACGGATCGGATTGGATTGGATTAAATCCGTTATCAATCTGAATCCGAACTTTATTTATTTTTTAATTTTTTAATTTTTTTTAAAAAAAACAGTAAATTTTTTATTTTGAAAAAAAATGTTTAAGAAGTTGTATTTTTATTTTAAATTTTTTAAATTCTTTTTCGGAAAATATTTTTTTCTGAAAAAAGAAAATTTTTGAAGTAAAAAAGTTTTCGGATCGGATTCGAAATTTTTGGATCCGGATCCGGATTGCCACTATCGGATTCGAGTCTTATCGTATTCGGATCTTATCGGATCCGGATCTTATCGGATCCGGATCGGATTCGAATTTGTCGGATCCGGATCGAATCTGGCCCATTGACAGGCCTACCCTCGATGTGAGTTCGCGTTCTGAATTGTTTATGGATCTTGCCAGTTATATGACTTTCCTACTGCGGATTTTATGATTTTATCTTTTTCTTATGCATGTGGCCACCATTGCAGTCAGATTCAGATAATGCATGTTTTCTTGATATCAAGTGTACGTTTAACATGTTTTCTTAATAACTCAAGTATTCGAGCCAATTTACGCGCACATTGATTAATCCCGAGGGCCCAATCGCATTGCCCGCTTGCGAAGAGTCCAATTAAAGTCGGAGCAAAACTCCTTGTAGACGTGTTAATGTTTATTGGTACATGTTACTTAAACATGGTAAACGATTATTGAATGAAAAGATTATCGATCATCTCGAAAGTAAATCAATTCAAACTTTGAGAATTATGTACTAATTCATCAAGTGTGTCTGAATTTATCATAAGTCGGAATCTTCCCAGAAAATGAGCTTATATTCTGAATTGCTTTCGAATTCTTCCCCATATATATGAGTCCATTATGCACCTGGCCATAATCATTTTCCCAGAAAATGAGCTTATATTCTGAATTGATTTCGAATTCTTCCCGATATATGAGTCCATTATGCATGTGGCCATAATTCAAGCCAAATTCAAAGTTACGTTTCTTTGTAACATGCATGACAACTCACGTACGCGTTATGCAAAAACAAATATGCAACTGTTTATTATATACAGGCTATATATATTGTTGCCCTTTAAAAGGTCCAAAATAAAACCAAACCAAACCAAAACCAAACCGAGCCTTAAGTCTCAATCACTTGGGGTCGGCTACATGAATCATTTTTCTCTATTGAGCTCTGTCAAGAGCCATTTTTTCACACAAACCTACTATACTCATATCGTTGCGTACCACAGCATCTAATATCAATTTAGGTCTACCCCTCCCTGTAGTATTGCTACCCAAAGCTATCATATCTGCTCTCTTAACTACCAGATATGCCACTAAACTTAGGGCCTATTCCACTAAGGAAAATAAATTAACTTATTTTTTAAATTAAAGGTGATCTATTGTGAGAGAATGACATGTCTCGTGAAATGGAAAATAAGTACTTAAAAAATACGAACCTTAGAGAACAAGGCCTTATATTGGGTAGTTGGCTCTGACAACTAAGGCCCCGTTCCGCTTTCTTTCTAAACCTTCTTTTTCAAAAAAAAGGTAATTTCAAATTCAACTATAGCAAAAATAAAAAAATAATATTTCAATTTTTTTTGCACCGTTTAAAAGATCTCAATGAAATCTATCAAACAAAATCCATATTGGTAGAAAAATTATTTGCTTAAACACATAATTTTTGAGCTTGAAATTACATTCCTTTTCTAAAAGTTCATTTTTTAAGAAGTCGGAACGGGGCCTAATTCCCTCCGATCCGTCCTCAGTTAGTTCGACAAAAAAAGTAATAGGTTTTTTAAAATAATATTTTAATTTTCTCATATCGTCCTATTGTTTCAAGAGTTCGGGTCAACTTGTGCATTGGTCGACTAATCACGAGAAACTAATTCCACGCTATACTATATATGAAGAATCCCATTAGAAATTGGAGTAAAGTCCTGTATGGATTGGCCCACAAGAGTAATTGATAGAAATAAATTAGATTATATGTTTCGAATATGAGATCTTAAAGTAAATCCTAAATCTTAAGCTCTTCATCACGAGACCAACTTTTTACAACTTTTAAGTCAATATCAATGACCTTCAGAATTTGACGGGGCTTATTTTTGTGGCATCGGCTTGCATGGTCAAGGCAATCGCACTTTGAAATATTCAAGTTTGGTCACCAATACAGTGTTTGGACTTTCCAAGAAAGGTCAAAGGATTTTGAATTCAACAAAATAATATATCAACAGTTATTGGTCCTTGTAGTTTTAGTTAGATTTCACATTTGTCCATGTTATTTCAAGCTCATGATTGATTTACACCCTACACATTGATCACTTTGATATCCACGTAGTCACCCGTCGTCGTCACCTTCAGTTGTGTTTCGCATCCACAAAGAAGATGTACTCGAAAATAGAGGTAATTAACAAAGTGAAACATGCATGGGGATAAATACAAGGTCTTTAATTAGTGTACGTTGCTAATTGCTTAATTAATTTGACTTAAAGATTGATTGCTTTGTACTGATTCATTTCCTATGTTGTCGTTGTTGTGAAAAAGTCTAAACTATCCTAAAAATAATTCACACGCATTCACGTGTTAATTAACAGAACACGCACAGAAAAAATAAATCAATTTTCTTTTCCACGATGCAAAATTCTCGACAACAAAACTGAGCCTAAATACATGAAAACTTTGAAATCCATCATAAATTTGAGTCTTCCCAGAAAATGAGCTTATATTCTGAATTGCTTTTGATCGAATTCTTACCAATATCATATATTATAGTATATGCATGTGTGTGTGTGAGTTTATTATGCATGTGGCCATCAGTCTAGCCAAAATATTCAAAGCTATGTTTTTCTTTATTACATGCATGGCAACTCACGTGTCTTAGACCTAGAATGCATGGCCTTGTGCAAAAAACAAATGCAACTGTTTATCAATAATCTATTGCTCTTTCAAACGGTCCAAAATAATGAAATAATATTATAGCCCTGCCAGATGCCACCTTGCAGGCTGGCAGCTGCTCCTCACTTAGTTCGAATAAAAAAAAAAAAGATTTTCAGAATAATGATTTAATTTTCTTATATGTTCCTTTTAACGTTTCAGGGGTTCGGGTCGGCGCCTGGTCGACTAATTCCTAAGTGACCAATTCTACCGTCTAGTACTAACGGGGGACTCATTAAAAATTGGGACAAAATCCTGTATGAATTAATGCACAATAGTTGATAATAACTAAAATATTTTAAATATAAAATGTTCTTACGAGATAACCTTTACCACTAGGCCAACTCTTTAGGGTTTTTCTTTTTCTACACTGTTCAAAATTACTATCTGTCAATCTGATGGTGTAAAAAGTTCTACAGTTTATACCCTTTATTATTCCAACTGTGGACACCGGACACGACTACCCAAGAATATCAACAGTTGAAGACAATGCAATTTTAAAATTTTAAGGAATGTAAAAAACATGATATACACGTCCAGGATTGTTCCAGTGGTTTGGGCAGATGTCTAGACTTTAGGAGCAAGGGCAAAGCTATGTTGGGGCCCGGGGGGCCCCGACCCCAACCGTCCGAGCGTCTGAGTTTTAAAATTTTATTTTATATATACCTGATTTTGAATATTATTCGTAATTATTCATATATAGCTACTTATAATTTTAATAATTTTGGTTTGATTCGATAAAAAATGGTTATTTTACATTTTCATTAATTTCTTAATTTATTTCACAAATAAAAAATAAGCACGTGACGGTTGAAATATCTTAAAGAAAAAAATAAAAGGATTGGTATACTTTAACATCCTTAGGCTAGAATCATTTGATTCATTTCATTGTAGAAAATTAGAAATGTAATGCATTAGAAAGCAAAAATCTTATGACATAATAAGTATACTTTTCGATCAAAAGTATATGTCTACTAAACTGGCCCTCCCGGAGTCCTAATCCTGGCTCCGCCACTATTTGGAAATACTCTTTAAGGTTTGGGGTTCGATTTCCTACATAGTGAAGTAAGGTGGGGACCGTGACTGGTATGACCACGTTAGCTCTCCGGAGCTTTGGTGCGCAGTCTGATCTATTTAGTGGCCTGACTGTAGTGCCTTTCCTCCGTTAAAAAAAAACATGATATAGAACTTTCGTTCATGACCTGTTAGTATTTCTCATGACCATGTCAAAGTTGGACCTAGGTTTTGTCAACAAAGTTTGACATACGCTGAAACAGTATTCACTTTTGGCCACCTTTCTCTTTGACCTTCTCGAAATTAGGGGTTAGAAAAATCTTAAAAACCGGAAATAAAAACCTCAACTTGTTGTTTGGCTTGGGGAAAAATTTCAGTGCCGACTGGGTATCACTTGGTGCTCACTCGGCGCATTCGAGCCGTTCATTGCATTTTTGGACGTCTCGGATTTGAAAAGAGAAAAAAGAAAGAGAGAGTGTTTGGGTGAGAGGAGAGAGAATGTTTCAATCTGAATCGTTCAAAAGTATATTAGATAACTTGAATGTACCGAGCAGATACCACATGAGATATACCCACCTAGCACGAAAAATTTCTCGCTAGTTAGCCAAGGAGGCAGACATTTTTGGTCCTAGAGTTGTAGTACTTCAATATTACGCCAAACATTAATTTGGAAGTACTACCAGACCAGTTAAAGAGTACCAAGTCATTGAGACAACATAGTCAAGATGATAGACACAAGGAAATATTTGTGATTTTTTAATTTTATTTTGCTGTTATAAGTGTTTGGTTTGGGCTAGTTTACGTAGAACAAGCTTGGCCCCATTTCAGTCAGGACAAGTGTTTGGTTTGTGCTAGTTTATGCAGAACTTGGCCCCATTTTAATATGATCAAAAACAGACAATCGACGCGGCACGGGTGTAGAAAATTTACGAGAAACTCTCGCTGCATGAATCAAAAGACTACTGCTTTAATGGGGTCGAACAAGAGACATGAAAACCATTTTGAAAAGAACGATCTCGGTTACGGGTGAGTCCAATAATTGAAACCCCCGGAACAACGTGGTTTTGCAACGCAGCTATGCTCACATCAGGCACCCCGGATCCCAATTTACAGCCCATGCAAAGCATTGGATGATATGGTGTTCATGACTTGTTATTCAAGGTCGAAAGCTCGAAAACGTCTGTTAGTAATGAGGGACGCATTATTTGTTTAACTTCGTTAGACAATCTGTTAAAATGTAAAAATATTTTGAACAAATACATGGGCCTTGTCCCAACGCCCATTTCATGGGCCAAGGCCCAAATCAATCTGGGAAACCCGGACAAAAAAACTAGGGAAAATGACGGCTCAGGTTGTGTTTTAATAATTAATACCCGCCAAGAACAAGTTGAGAATATTTGTTAATGCTGAAAATGTCTTTGGCGGGTTTTAATTATCAAAACACGTCTTTGGCCATCATTTTCTCAAAAAGCTACAACTGTGTGCTCGTTATAGATATGACTCTTAGCCCATCTAATTGTACACATTGACTTCCAAAGAAGAGGTTTGGAATTTGAGTTTATGGAGATATGTCGAACACCCTTTGAATGTTAACTTACCAATTGTCCACTAAACTCCTGCTGAAGTTCGCAACGAGCACCTAGTTTTTTTTTTTACAATATTGTACTTTCTCCGTCCATTTATAATTGTACACTATATCTAGTATCTACAATATTTTCCTCTCCTAGCACATCTCCCTCTTACTAAATCTTCCCGCATCCCTTTGAGGTTGCCTTTGGACGAACATTTTCAGTCCTTTAGACCAAGCTAAAAGACTACTCAAAAGGCAAATTATGTAAAGAACCCTGCTATTGGTGCTCCGTATGTCCGTCGGCATTTTTTCGGCATGGGAGTGGTCGTTCCTCTTAAGATTATCGTTATGCAAAATAATAAAAAAGATAGAGTGTTAAAAGAAACTTTTTAGGCTCTGTTTGGAATTTGAGAATAAAAAAGGAAAGGAAAAGAAAATGAGCAGAAAATGGGAGAAAAAATTTATTACTCCCTCCGTCCCTAAATAAGTGTCCGGCGCGCAAAACTAGGCGTTAAAAATGAAGCATTTGTTTCGTTAAAAAAATCAAATTTTTTTTACAAATCAATAGATGGCAATGAGTTCTATTATATTGTGAAAAAAAATTAAAATTTTTAATAAAAAATATGCATGTTTTGTAAAGCCTAGTTTTGCGCGCCGGACACTTATTTAGGGACGGAGGGAGTATTCACTAAACTTGAAATTTATGTTTGTTTCTCTTTTTTTTTTCTTCCACTCAAACAAAAGAAGGGAATTTTTTAGAAATATTTTTTCTTAAGTTTTTTTTTTTTTGAACCGATTTTTTTTCTTAAGTTCCAAACAGAGACTACAAAATACCAAATCTTCTATTAAAATTTATTTTTTCAAAAAATCCAAAAGAATTTGTTCAAAAGACCCCCCAACTTGTCAAAAAAAAAAAGAAAGACAACCTAACTTGTCCCGCTAACGAGTCGAAAGATTGCCGTATCTTTGGAAAGAAGGTAATTTCGTTCGTCTCGCCGATGGGATTCCGCCGTCTACCGTCGCAGTCGGATGATCTCTTCGCCGTCAGTCCTCATGACGTTCTCTGGGTATGTCTCTTGGTATATAATATCGCTTTAATTTCTCTTCTTTGAAAATCTTATGTGCCAAATTCCACTTCTGTTTTCACTCTTTTTTTTTTCCTGAAAATTATCTGGCTCAATTTACGCACACCTCAACTATTTTTGGGCCCAAATCCACCGCCCACTTGTGGGGAGATGGAGAGCTTGAAGATAGAGAAAAGCTCTGTGTGGACTGGTCCCAAAAGTTGAGTTGATAGCACCTAAGTGGTTTCGAACATACAACATAGGAGGGAACAAACTCTAAGTCCCAAGCCTCAACCGCTTAGACCAACCTCTTGGGGTTGGCTTATGTTTTCACTTCCACGATTGTTTGCTTCGTAGTCTTCCTTTTTAAATGCGTAGCATAGTTCTTGAATGGCTTATGTTGTGCACAGTCACATATCCATATATAGGGAGAATCTATGGTATCCCGGTGTGACATTTTGTGGTGAATGTTATGAAGTGCGACACCGTAAAAAAAGGTGATTCTAAAAAAAATGTATGCCTTTTGGAAAAATACAGTATTATAGATGATATGGTGAAAGTCAAGGATATTTTCTTTGCATATTTGGTAGGTAAATTCATGTAATCTGAGTGCATTGTAATGAGATTGTGCTATTAATTCCATATTTTCCTCTTTAAAAGACCATGTACTCATTTACATTACATGGGTTGCGTCCATCTATGTTCTGCTATCCTTCCAGATTATCGTTTCAATCCTTCCTCGAACACTTAGCAACCCGCCCTTGCAAAGGAATGAAAACATCTCTCGCCGTGTCTGGAACGTCACTCCTTTTTCTTTTGATCCTTTTCACTCTAAACTACCATTCACATGCTGATTTAATTGGCAGCACCTGTAAGAAAAACGAGGAGTATATCGATCTTTGCATATCAACTCTAAGATCAGACCCTCGTAGCGCAGCTGCAGATGTCGAAGGGCTTGCGCGCATCATGTTTGATGCAACACTTGCTAAAGCGACTGCTACTCTCAACCAAATAAAGGATTTGTTGAAGAAGACAAGTGACCCGGTTCTAAGAGAATACCTCAACGTTTGTGTCGAGCAGTATGATGATGCTATTGAAGATATCCCTGTAGCCATCCAGAATGTTGGCTCAAATAACTTTGCATCTAGAATAAAAGCCGATGATGTTGTTGATGAGGCTCGAAGTTGTGAGGAGATATTTATTGACCTTCCAAATAGAAAGCGTAAATCACCTATTACAGCGGAGAACGACATGGTCAAAAAATTGGTTATGATTGCTGCTGGAATTGTAGCATCTCTTGGCTGATTTTCTCCTTTTTATCCAATTTCTGTCTTCCCTTTGCGATATTGAGTAAATGAATGATAGATTTACTGTAGTTCTACGACGGATTTACCATAGTTCTGCACGGCCGAGGAAGCATCCGAAGCTTTCTTCTTTCTTATCAGACTTGGCTTCCTTTTCAAAAGACATTTTTGAATGGGTGAAGAACGAGACGAAAAATAGGATCCATCCTCCTCCTGTTGTTACTATAGGCGAGAGGTGCAAATGTCTGTTGGATTCTAGGCACGAAATGCAAGGTGCAAGGGCCAAGGTGATGTGTGAGCCTTATTAAATCAAGGCAGGCACAGGCGAGAAAAAATAACAAAATAGCATACACCAATTTTTCAAATAATACACCAGGACAATGAAGTTTAAAAAGTGTACTATGTAATAATAAGAATCAATACAATCGTCTACCTTATGCCAAATAGTCAACAATTTTTGAAACTAAAATGTCAAAGTCAATGAAAGACAACCATCCAATATTTGAGCATGAGGTTTTGACTTTTGAGACATTGTTTGGTTGGAGTCGTCGATTGAGAGATGGGAGATCGACGTAGTGTACTACTGTACTTGAGGATTGTTTAGCCCTTAGTTTAATACCTTAATAACATTTTTGCCCTCTAAAATTAAATTAGGTGGGAATTTTAAGCCGCAATGACAACGGGGCGGGGCGGGTTTTGCCTCACCCCAACCCCAACCCGAAAATTTAGCCTCGCCCTCGACCCTGCCCCAAACCTGGACCGGGTAATTTATGGGTACCCCCACCCCGCCCCCGCTCAAATTTTTTTTTCATTGAGAAAATATGTTCTAGATTTTAAAATAAGTGAGCACAAACAATAAAAGCTTACGAAATAACTATTATAATTTAAACAAAATCTATTATCTAAAAGCAAAATGGAAGAAATAGTTAATATTTTATATGGGATTTTAGTTGTAAGAGTAAAAATACAAGAATAAAAATAGTTTTTTATGCATAAAATAATTTTGGGATTGGGCAGGTACCCGAACGGGGTAACGACAACGCGAAACCGACCGGGGTTCACCAATTCTCCCCCGACCCGACTCGACCCCCGAAAAATACAGCAAAAATCCGCCCCAATCGGGGCGGGTTGAATTGCCATCCCTACTCACCAGGCACATGCTTTGTGCCTTTTCCAAAGGCAACGCGCCTTTGTCACCTAACCCTTGCCTTTGTCAAGGTGCCAAGAGTGAGCCTTGATGCGCCTTGCACCTAGACGCACCTTTTACAACGATGGTCCATGGTGGTCAAATCGTGAATTCAAATCCCTTTTTTTATCGTGAATCGCAGACTACAATTAAGTACTCCCTTCGTTCCTTAATGTCTTCCTTTTTGGGGGCTCCTACTTTTTAAAAAGTCTCAAATTCTTATTTGATGACATTATTTCCATCATTGCCCTTGTATTGTAGCTACTTTCCAATACTTAATGGTCATTTATGAGGGATACTTTTGAAAAATTAGAAAGTTTAACTTTGACTTTTCAAAAAAGACTAACATTTTGAAACATCCGAAAAATAGAATACGGTCATCAATGTTTATTGATTCCCTCAATAAAAGTTTCTTGTTTAAGGTTATCAATGTTAGCCATAATATTCTCCTTTTAGAAAAATTGCGTTCCAGTGTAAACCAAATTCCTCACCGAAAATTCCTCCCTACTTCTTTCTAGTCCAACGAAAAATCAAGTCATCCGTAGTTAAAAACTGTTGTTTGGCATGACATCCTTCATTTGAAAAAAGGTTTTTAGAAGCATGTATGGATCCTACAGCTATCTCTAAGAACTCAGTGCACCGACCGCCGGTTGGCTTCCAACCGGGTTAGGACCTATCACATGAGATGGATGAACTGGGGCTCACTTTCGAAAAGAGAGTCTCAACATGGCAGTGTCCACGCAGATTCCCTCATACCCCAGCTACCCACACGAACCATTTCCCTCAACCTTCAATGTCTCAAGTTTCTTCCTTTTTCTTATGCCAAAAGATTCACATGGAATTTTCTGTGCTTTTTTGCCCCCTAGTTTTGTATAACTCCCTCTGGTTTTTTTATTACTGGGGATTCCTCCAATGTCCTATGAGCATTGTGGGACAATGTCCAATGTTGCTGAGCTGTGAAAGCATTAAATTTTGCTTATGGGTCTATGAGCGTCGTAGACCTCCCAATTGTCCTATTGTGCTCCCTTCGAGAAGGTCTGTGATTTTTTTTTCACCCTGTTCTCCTATATCCTTACTTATCTATTTTGCTTAGAGCCTACGTAATTCTATAATTTCCACTTTTATCTTCTTCTTTTTTTTTTTTTTTCTCTTTCCTTTGGTTTTGGGCTTGCTTTCCGGATCCTGTTGGTATTTGCATGATTGACTGAAAAAGATTTAAAGTTGTTATCTGTTATTCATTTGTATTGCAATGCGTACCCATTTTTGTTTTATTTTTTCTGAAAGGCATGTATGATGGAAATTTAGCAACCTTGCACAAATCTAAACTTATAGTATCTAAATAGGGTCAACTCGATAACCTTGAGAAAATCCTTTAGCCACTTCTTCTTGTGAAGTCATGAAGCTCTTTGAATAGCTTGAGTAAAGTATCTGCAAAGTAGGAAAACTACTTGTGGACGGGCGTTGATGTATTTTGCCCTTGAGTAATCAGAGAAACAAGTTGATTTTCTTGGAAGAGTGATGATTGAGTGAATATATTGTTCATTCTAACCTAGCATACTTGTTCTAATGTGACTGTAGTACTGGCCCATTGGGAGCTTTATATGGGGCGATCACATTGGCTGCCCCTTGTACCATATGGTCCCACTACTATGAAATTGCTTCCGCTTTACCAGTTGATTGATCTTTATTGCTTGCTCCAAGCCTCCAAGTGACCATTTCAAAGTTTGACTTACGGAGTCAATGGACTCTAGTCCAGTTGGCATCTCCTGGTCCTTCCCATGTAAGAGGCCAAGGATTGAGCCCCGTCGGGAGATTTTGGGATTCAGGGCTATGGATAGCCTCTGAAACCTTGGACTAACCTATTAACGCATCGCTAACCCCCGCTGATTTATACAAATACTGGCAAAAAATATAGAGTTGGACCTACATACGTTTGGTTTTGTTAATCAAGAATTTGACCTAGGTGTCGTTCTTATTTTCTTTGGCCGGAGTAGTCAATTCTCGATGCAGATACGCTGAAATATTCACTTTTGGCCAACTTTCTCTTTGAACTTCTAGAAAGGGGTTATGAGGTTCAAATACCAATTCTACCCTTCATATTATTATCCAACAAAATCTTTGAAAATTGCTATACTTTTTTCTTGTTGTTTGACTAGAGTTAACGAGGCAAACTACAAAGATGGAGGTAGACATTTGGTCCTAGAGTTGTGCTTCAATATATATATTTTTGACCAAGAAAGAAAACATAAGTTATATTGATACAAATTGCACGGTTCATTGGCCGAAAAACAACAAATACAACAAACAAGAACAAAAAACACAGAAAAATAAAAACGAAAAAGAAAGGCCGCTTAGCTCCGATGTTGGACTCAACACTCCGCTCGTGGAGGTGAGTTGTGCTTCAATATTAAGCACCCAACTTTTGGAAATGGTGCCAGTTAAATAGTACGTACTGTTGGAAAATGGAAGCTTGTTTAAGATGGTTTTTGTGATTTTTGAGTCCAAATTAAAGTGGGACTTGAACACTGTTTGAGGTAAGTTTAAGTGGGTTTAGATACTCTTGTGGAAAGGGTTTAAACGATTGAAAGAATGAACATAATTCAAAATGGGCATGGTCGAGAATGTTGAGTATATAAGTCCCAAGTTGTATTTGAGTTTGCGCCCCAAAGGGGTACCCAAGTTTTGTAAGGACAGTGGGCAGAGGACCAAGGGAATTTGGGCTTTAACCCATTTACCACGCTAGCGCGTGCCCCTGTTGTCGCCTGTCTGTGCTTGGGCTTTGGCCCAATAGCCTTATCAGTCAAGAACCTTGAATGATTTGGGCTTGGGCTGCAATTGGGTTTGATATTTGGGTCTGCATGGGGACTTGGATGGGCTTCACATGTTGCATATGATGGAAAACTAGTTGAGAAACTGAAGAGGCTGGATTAATTCCAGCATTTACCTAGGGGTGCACACGGTCTGAATTGATCTTTAACAGTCTTTATTTTTTTGGAATCATAACCTGACCAATAAACCGCATAACCAGGCCAAATAGGATTGTTTGGTCCGGATTGAATCGATTTTGCGGTTAGTGCAGTTTTCTTGAACACCCCTACACTTACTCATCAATTTATAACTGAATTGAAGGTCTTTGTAGTCAAAAGGTCTCCCTCACGCATGTATAAATTGGTTTCCTTGGTTGAATTTTTTTTTTTTGATCATTTAACAAGGCCTGAAGGCTTACAAAAGAGAATCGAACTCTAAAACAGAAAGAAGAGATAACCGGGGACTGGACACCCAATTACAAGGTAAATTCCCTGACTTAGCTAATACAGCAACGGTATGGGCAGCTTTGTTGGCTATGCGACGAGCCCAACTGAATGTGATTCCACTTGCTCTGGCCAACTCCCTTATGTCCAAAACCATTGCAGCAACCTCCCACGGGAGAACAATTTCTGAAGAGCTAAGATGGATGGCTTCCTTACAATCTGACTCCACCACGACCCCTTGCCAGTTTGACTTGGAGACCGCTTCCTTGGTTGATTGTTCACACACCTTCAATACACCTTAACACATCGAAATGCCAGAAATTGCAGTGCAAAGCTTCAAATTCTCCTGTTTCCTGTTTCTAAATTTTGCTTTGTGTGTTTCTCTGTTTAAGAAGTTGGTTTAGTTCGCCGAAGCAGTTCCAGTGGTGGTGACACAAAATGGACAAGTTTTTAAAAAGGATGATGATGATCTTATTACGACTTTCTTAATTTTAAGATATTTCTCCACAACGATTAAAGCAATACACATGTTAGAAGAAGTATTCTTGAATTTTCCAAAGAAATTAAGTCTCATTCAGATGATGAGTTCCAAACCGGTGTTTCACATCAAGTGGAGAAAAATACGGGATTCCTCAATGAAATTTCTGACAGTAAACTTAGTTGCTTCACTGGAGCTATTGACCCTACCCACTGTATTAGCCCCCACCCAGGGTCTCTTTGGCACGGTTTTTTTTTGATTGTCTTCATTTAATCTTTACAAGATTTGAGTCTAATGTTCACATCATATTTTTCATCACGACAAGAGAATTCGAAAAAGTATAAAACTATAGACCATAGTCAAAAAAAAAATTCACATAAGATGTCGAAGAAGGTTTTTTTTTTTTTTTGTTCCATAGAATGTTGAAAAATGTGACCTTTTCGACTTTTTCGTCATTTTATATGAGTTTTTTTCAAGTCTGATCTATCATTTAATAGTTTTTATATTTCTCTCGTCAAGAGGAAGAATATGACGTTAATTTTTGACCCAAATTTTGTAAAAATTAAGACAAAACAAATTTAAAAAAACTGTGACAAAAACCTTCTAAAAAGTTTGTCCTAATTAGAGACCCAAGCGTATTGAACTTTTTCAAAATAATCTTTCTGGAGAAATTTCCCCACGGCCTTCCCAAAAATGTTTTAAAGTGAACTCTATCGGCCTAGTTCCCATGATATGAAGCTATTATTGTGCAATTATGTATGATCCCTTTATATATTAGAATAGATTGTATCAGTTTTTCCCTCTTATCGTCTCCTTTTTTTTTGGGTGGTTATTGTGTTTTTAAAGTATAGGGTATCTTGATACCCTTGGAAATAGCATTTGTAGAAGGTAGAACAGGATGCTTCAACTCTTAATGCTACAGACCGGTCATTTTTGGTCCAGATTTGTTTTGAAAACTAATATGGCCCACCATAAATCTTGGGCCTTCTATCGTTGTAGATGAAGAAAGAGATTAGTATCTTAATAAAGTATGAATATAGGTGTCAAATGGGCTGTGTCAACCGAGCCTTTATTTATGCACCAAGCATGCTTCGTGTCCTACCTAGTCTGTCCCATTTGTTCAACATGTTGTGCCCGTGCTTTTGTTGTGCTTGTGTCGTGCCCATGCTTGTGTCGTGCCCATGCCATGCACGTTTTGTGCACGTGCCGTATCTAGAGTGTGTTAGGTTTTTTTCTTGCCTCTACGGTGGATTCAGGAATCAAAATAATGATTTTATTGCCGACTTTCTTAAACATGCGCAGTTGATATGCTTTCCATCCGTCGGTCTCTTCATAAGTTGGGGTGAGCTCACCTAACTTGTTGTGGCCTTATGAATTACTTGACGTTCGACTTTTGAGGTTTTCTCTCCCTCTCTCAAATATATGCAAAAATAAAGACATGTATGAAAAACTAACTAAAATCTATTTTCAAGGTATTGCATGAGGAAGTTATTGGGCAATTTAGGGTTGTTTCATTTAAGTGGGGTTTTGCCATAGATGTTGGAGTTAGCTGTGTCTACCAAATCATTTCCAAATTTCTTTGCATATGGTGAAAGTCAAGGATATTCTCTTTGCATATTTGGTACGTAAATTCATGTAATCTGAGTGCAGGTAAATTCATGTAATCTGAGTGCATTGTAATGAGATTGTGCTATTAATTCCATATTTTCCTCTTTAGAAGACCATGTACTCATCTACATTACATGGGTTGTGTCCATGTATGTTCTGCTATCCTTCCAGATTATCGTTTCAATCCTTCCTCGAACACTTAGCAACCCTCCCTTGTAAAGGAATGAAAACATCTCTCACCATGTCTGGAACGTCACTTCTTTTTCTTTTGATCCTTTTCACTCTAAACTACCATTCACATGCTGATTTAATCGGCAGCACCTGTGAGAAAGACGAGTATACCAATCTTTGCATATCGACTCTAACATTAGACCCTCGTAGCGTGGCTGCAGATGCGGAAGGGCTTGCGCGCATCATGTTTGATGTTGCACTTGCTAAAGCGACTGCTACTCTCAACCAAATAAAGGATTTGTTGAAGAAGACAAGTGATCTGGTTCTAAGAGAATACCTCAATGTTTGTGTCGAGCAGTATGATGATGCTATTGAAGATATCCCTGTAGCCATCCAGAATGTTGGCTCACATAACTTCGCATTTAGAAAAAAAGCCGATGATGTTGTTGATGAGGCCCGAAGTTGTGAGGAGATATTTACTGACCTTCCAAATAGAAAGCGTAAATCACCTTTTATAGCGGAGAACGACATGGTCCAAAAATTGGTTATGATTGCTACTGGAATTGTAGAATCTCTTGGGTGATTTTTTACTTGTTATCCAATTTCCATCTTCCTTTGCGATATTGAGTAAATAAATGACGGATTTACCATAGTTCTGCACGGCCGAGGAAGCATCCGAAGCTTTCTTCTTTTTTATTAGACTTCGCTTCCTTTTCAAAAGACGTTTTTTGAATGGGTGAAGAACGAGACAAAAAATAGGATCCATCCTCCTCCTCTTGTTAAGTGGCTAGTGTCACAGAAAGAATCTGAAATCCTAGAATTAGCGGTTGAGCAACAATGGTCCTCATTGCTCATCCCCTTTAATTATTTACAATTTATGCTAAACAAACATAATTACAATTTATGTTGAACAAACCTAAATCCGGATGGTATTCGTATGTTGTGGTCCATGGCATAGTTACTATGGGTGAGAGGCGCATTGAGGCGCAAAGGTCTGTTGGGTTCTAGGCACGAGGCGAGGTGTGGGCCTTATTAAATCGAGGCACACTCAGGCAAGAAAAAATAACAAAATTCAATAGCATACACCAATTTTTCAAATAATACACCAGGACAATGAAGTTTAAAAAGTGTACAATGTAAGAATCAATACAATCATCTACCTTATGGCAAATAGTCAACAATTTTTGCATAGAGAAGAACTAAAATGTCAAAGTCAATGAAAGACAAGCTTCCAATATTTGAGCCTGAGGTTTTGAGGCATTGTTTGGTTTGAGTCGTTCGATTGAGAGATGGAGATCGACGTAGTGTACTACTGTACTTGAGGATTGTTTACCCTTAGTTTAATACCTTAATATCATTTTTGCCCTGTAAAATTAAATTAGGTGGGAATTTTAAGCAGCTCACCAGGCGCATGCTTTGTGCCTTTTCCAAAGGTAATGCGCCTTTCTCACCTAGTCCTTGCCTTTGTCAAGGTGCCAAGAGTGAGCCTTGATGCGCCTTGCACACAAAATTCTTTAGCAATAAGAACTTGCTGCATGTGTAGGATACCTTTACCTCATAGCAGGAAGCACAGTTTTTAAATTTCCAATAGCTATCCACCCCACATTCATTCTGCAGACAACATGGATGCTTTCACCCCACAGCCACATTTACATCTTTAGTTTTTACCCCTTAAAATTTTAGCACTCTCCAATCGGAGGAGAAGATAATTGACGCTCTTTGTTTTTTAATGGCTGCTAATAATAAGAACGGACAGCTCTACTGATCTTGCACCGGGCTTCTGTTCCTCGGTGAATGTTTTGGTAGAAGATATGATTTTTTGGAACTGAGGTTTCTTACTTTCTAATGACTTCCGTTCCAGTTTCAAAAGGCTTGAGTAATGCAATATAATGTGAAGGATTGACAATATTCTGCTCTCTTTTTTCGGCAAGAGCTCACTTGGCAAGCAATCAGGCACAAAAGATAGGTTCTCAGTAAGCCATTTATTGACAGTTATGCACAAAAAGAGCAATTTTTTTCCATCTCTAACACGAGTAGGGAGGACTTTATTATACCTGACTTGTTTAATTTTATATTTAATTATCCTAAAAACGTTGGAGTTTTCAGAAGATTCATAGATTAGTTGTGGAAACATGGTTTTCTATTTAGTCTAGCTTCTCGCTCTAACCTTCTCTCATTTTGTAGCTTTTTGTAAATCATTCGGGTTAACTGTTCGTATAGAATAACTATTGCGTGTGTTTCTAGTATGCATGCAAAACTCTAGCCTAACTCATATGCATCTACTCATACATTTGAAAAAATGAGTGAGCGAAGGAACAACCTTTCATGAAAGTGGAGAGAAGTGAAAAGCCTCCTTGGGGCAACAATAGCAAATGATGGTTGAGCCCTTGTAACACCTAGATTGTCAGGAGCTGCTCCAAGATTCATATTGTAACCTCTTGAAATCAAACTGTGCTTAATAATTTCTAACTCTTCTAAGAATGTAATTACCTCTAACATTCAAGAAGTATGCTTACACTAGATGGTAGATGCCTGCATGCTTGCGAATGCCAGTTTTTATAGGGTAAAATGTGTTTTTCAAGGTGGCCTCATGTCCAGTCGTCCATGTATACTGGATTTGCATGCAACACCCATTTATGGTTCCCTAATTAGTTAGGCAAATTTCAAAACAAAATATTAGTGCGGCATGTTGCTATTTTTTGGTAAAGCATATACGTACGCATACCTCTGTGTCTATATACCTGAATGAATGCCTACATTAATGTATACAGGTAGTTCCCACTTGGAGAGATCAGTGTGAAAGCCGTATCCCCTTATCGTCCCCATATTCTGAAATTAATATCAGGTGCCTTGTTTCCTACATTTTTTTTCCAAAATAGTATGTTAGCTTTCTCTATCTGTTTCCTTAATTATTGAATAGGTATTGCCTCGATAGCTTTCTCAGTGGCTCGTTTCTATCTTTCTTTGACTCCCCCTCCCCTCATTCTTTGTGTGTTCACATTATTTCTTTCATGCGAAGTATTTATATGCATCTTTTTCTTTGGCTACGTTTCTGCACCTTTCAAGCCACAATTTCTGCAATTGTCTGGTGCCGGATAACGATTCCGTAACTGGATTGTTGTTTTTGTTAGGCATGTATATTGGTAGTATCACGCGTGTTGAAATCAATATGCATGTGTCATTTTTTCCTATAATATAAGAATGGTGATATGCATCAAAATACCTTCAAACATTTCATTTTCGTGTCCACCTCATCATTCAACCATTGACGAGGAGATACGCTAGCTACTCATGGTGGTTGTGTTCTTCGATCATATGATAATAGGATTTCCATTGTTTATTGCAGAGTTTTTTGGAAGGGCCTGATTCTTCAACAGATCCTAGGCTACAATTTATTATTAGGTTGTCATATTTAAGGTTAAATGAAACGAAATATAGTACTCGTGTGTATGCATCACTAGTTTACTCCAACGCCATCGGTAAATCTTTTGTTCCGAGGAAGATAGTATAAGTGGTGTGGTATGGGAAATTTGCAAATTAGAGCCAACTGCTTTATGGCTAACAATCACAGACACATAGTACGCTTTTCTTCCGTGGCCGATGGCGATATGATTTCATTCCAAACCTGGGTCTGAATTTATGAAGAAGTGGGAATTTGTACTGAGAAGCCGAAGCATGTTTCTCTGAGTAATTGGGAGGCAAGGGTTCGTGATGAGACGCAAATTGAGTATATATGCATGTATTGATGCTTGTGCTTGATATATGAATAGTCTGAGTGTACTCCCAGGGATGTGATGTTATGTGACCGAAGCATGTCAGACCGCTTTTTCACTATCTCTCTTGAAACCAATTGGTGTTAGGGAGAGTTTTAATTAACTTTTATGACATTCGACATAGCACCCGCGAGCAGGGACGGAGGGAAAGGGGGGCAAGTGCCACCACTCGAAACTAAACTAATTTTGTTATATTTTCGTATATTTAGCGTAATTATGAAATTAAGTGTGCTACTACACATACATACTTGCATATATCTCGAAAATATACTTATATTATTAGTTTTATGTTTCAATTTCGTCATATGGGGCATTTATACTTGTTGGTTTCTGAACAATTTGTCTATTTAGATCGTTTCTTTTTTAATTGTACATATTTTTAACTGTTTAAGAGTAATATTTTAAAATAATATCATTAATAAAACTATATCGATCATTCTAAAACTTGTCAATGTTCATGTAAAACACTCTCAAATTTTGTCTGAAATTTTGTACTCATTTTTACATAATTTAAACGAAAGTATGTGTTATATATTTTTGTAGCTTGTAAGGCATGTTTTAATTGTATATGATCTTATTGTGATTAACTAGAAAAATAAATAATCGCCACTATGATTAACAAGGTGCCCCCATTAAATAACATTCCTGAATCCGTCTCTACCTGCAAGTCTATTTTTAGAGCGGTTACAGAGAGTGGGGCATTGTGTAACTAAATCCATTGGGATACTCCGGTCTCCGGGCCCAACGTTAGTGGTAGCTAGCTTTTCACTCTCAGTTTCCCTTAATTATGTATCGGTATTGCCTCTATAGCTTTCTCTAGTGGAGTAGCTCATTTCTATCTTTCTTTCGCCAAGTTTTGTCCTGACGCAGGTTTTTTTTCTCGTCAATTGTTTCCTTCTCAGGTGCTCGATAAGGATTCCAGAGCTAGATTGACAAAAAATGCATTTGTGGGTAGGTATCACAAGTGTTGAAAAAACTGTGGATTGTAGTATCATTATTCCATCGCAGGAAGTGATGCATCAACATTCAACCATGGTTGTTCTGTTCCTCAATGGATCCTAGTCTATAATTTTCATTAGTGCATTGTCATGTCTACCGTAAATGACGCAAAATATAATAGTCGTGTATGCATCATTGTTGGCCCAACAATGTCGACTGTGAGAAGAGACAACTTACCTTCTGTGATTCCCCCCCCCCCCTGTGTATCAGTCACTCCCCGCTCTCTTCAGTGAGTTTCACACTATAAATTATCTTCAGTTTTTTTTGATTGAAATTTATTTTGTTTAGTTTTTTGTCATAATTTTTTGGATTAATTGTTCATCTCGAAGAATAAAAGAGCATAAAAATGTGGGACGAAGTTGAAAAAAGTTAAAATAAGACGATACCGTAAAAAAAATAATATTTCGTTGTTTGATTTTTTTTTTTGTCTTTAGTGAACTTTGATTTGTTTCTCTCATCGAGATGAATGATTAATCTGAAGAATAAAACATGAATTTAATAAAAAAAAATGAGAAAAGACAAACAAAAATGCAAAAAATTATTTGGTTCACATTTTCATGCTTTTTAGATTTTTCTCACCAAAATGAATGATTAATCCCTATAATTACAACGTAAAACTAAATAAAATTAACGAAAAGTAAAAAATGCCAGACCAAAAATTTAGGGGACGGGCTCCTTTGGATCAAACTTGAGCTAATTCTGGGCCGAAACCCAGCCGAGTAGAGACGACGGGCAAGGATGATTTGGGCCATTTGTAGGCTGACCTCAATTGATTTGGGCCATTTGTGATCTCTGGACTTATTATTGAAAAGGGAAAATGAGACGTATTTTGATAATTAATACCCGCTAAGGACAAACTAAAAATATTTGTTAATACTGAAAATGTCCTTGGCGGGTATTAATTATCAAAACACGTCCTTAACCGTCATTTTCCCTATTGAAAATTCTTGAATCTCTTTCCAGCCAAACTAATAGTATACTATATAAAATCTTCTTCATTTATAGTACCAACTAATACTTGCTCGTGTCTACGGCACTATGTACCCCGGTTGGAATTTTTCGTGCCTAATACACTTGCTAGCTAGTGGCTCAAACACTAAACTGATTCATTAGTGTGTAGTATGTGATCCTTTTCTTAGTGGCACGAAAAAAAATTATTTGTGCTTACGGCACTCCCCAACTAAACTTTTAAGCTAGTTACAAAGAACTATCAATTTGCGTATATGGTTTTGGAATTGGAAGATCGGTGGCATTTGTGCAATTACTACAAAGAATGTGGGCCCTTACGTTACATTTGTAAAGTTCCTTTGCGCAATTACTACAAAGAATGTGGTCACTTACATTACATTTGCAAAGTTCTTTGTCAACCCTTGGATCAAATGAATCTCAGCTCTTCTTTTAACTTGTATTTATGTGGTTCCCACACCTTATGTTTTATTAGATTGTTTTATTAGGTAGATGTTCTCTTTTTATATTGAAGTATGAGAATGTTGTTTTGAAGTTATGCTAGAGAGGGGTGACCTCTAGCTCTATATGAAATTCTTGGATCTGCCATGAACCACGACACCTTCTTCTGTTGCTCCTAGTTATTCTAAACGATAGTCGATCTTATTAGTGGTTAATTAGCGAACTGTATTTTTAGCTTTTTGTAAAAAAAAAATTGGGTTTAATCATTCATCTCAATTTGGGTGATCACTGCCTTTCAAAAAAAAAAAAGGGTGATCACCGAAATAGAAAAACATGAATTGAAGTTGAAAAAGATTATGATAAGACAACCATAAAAATATTGAAGACACCTATTCTGAACTTTGCCCGAGTTGAACGCACCTTTAGCTTTTGCTTGTCAAACACTCAACAGCAAAGGGAAGGGGAAAGGGAAGCTAAAGGGATGCGCAGTTTCACACTATTATGTAAATAGGCAGACTATATGTAGCATTAGATGATTCCTTTGGTACAGTACAGATTACAACATTACATCATTATCTTTGTTCTTATACATAGGAAATAGAGCGTGTTCGTGTAAGATGGTCCGATCACCTGAGTTATAATTAAATATAGTACTCCTTGTAAGATGGTCCGATCACCTGAGTTATAATTAAAAATAGTACTCTTGAGTTAACGGCATACGTGGTGGTACTTTTGTGGCCGGATACTGCATCAACTGGCCGCCATACTTTTCAGCTGCGGTTTCGATCTCTAACAGGATTATCAACAACTAAGATGCCATCACACTTATTCGCCGCCTTGTAACAATTAATAGGCTTATCTCTTGCGCGATAATCAACAATCGAGATGCCACCGTATTTTTTCGCAGCCATGTTGCTATCAATAACTTGATCATCTCTTGTGCGATAATCAACAATCAAGATGCCATTGTATTTTTTCGCAGCCATGTTGCTATCAATAACTTGATCATCTCTTGCTTGATGGGGAACTTGAGCTGTATTGGAAGGAGGATTCCGTTGTGGCTTATAATTGGAATCCTCCAGTTTGAAGCCTCCAACCCCAAGCTTAACTTGCTCAACTGGTGCCGCCATTTTCTCTTGACCTCGCCTATAGCAGTACATTTTAGCCTCTGCCTTGTTTTGTGTTATACACCAGAAAGCATGTACGCAATTGCCCTTTTATAGTACCGGTGCTCCTCTGATCCCACCTTATCCTGCTGGAATCACCTCCCCTTTATATATACCTCATCCCTCGATACCCTTCCGACTCTTATTTTGTGAGTCCACCCAGGACCGACAAAAAAAAACATGATTCCAATTGTTCATCTTGAAAAACACGAGAAAAAGAATACGTTTCTAAAATATTAGTTTGATTGGACATTGACAGACGTATGAACGAATAGCAAATATATTTTAAAACTAAAATATTACAATCAACCGTTGTTCATGTAGCTATTGATCGGTTATTATCAAGTAAATCTTTTGCAAATATATGTTTCTCAATGTGTTCTGCGAGTTAAACGATGTCGATCATGTTTGTGGTTTGAGATAAGCCCACAGAATTAGAGGATGTTAGGAATATGGACAAGAGCCGATCCCTATGGTACTAATCTGAGCAAATTGATTGTGATCTACTTTCGGTGGCCTCTCCATATATGGGTTTTGCCAAATAGATATATTCCTGTCTATCTTCGGGGGCAAAAAATCTGCTTCCAATTGTGGATACAATTATTGTGCAAAGAAAAGTGGAATAAGGAATAAAGAGGTGGAAGTATTATTTCGAATGTTCCGAGGAGATACCAAAATTATTAACTCTTTTAAATGATAATAGGAAAAATATTCTTGGTCAAAATATTCTTGAGATTTGGCTAGATGTTGGCCCTACCCATTTAGGCTACTTAATTGGTAAGCATTATCCCAAAACAAATGGGAAAATCAAATAGGCAGCCATAAAAATGTTGCATAGTTATCAAGGTATTAGTGCTTGTCACGCTTCCCAGTTGGAATTGTCCGTGCCTAAGACACTTATTAGCTAGTGGCTTAAACACTAAATCGATTCATTAGTGTGTAGTATTGGATCCTCTTCTTAGCGGCACGAAAAAGAATTATTCGTGCTTACGGCACTCCCTAATTAAACTTTTAAGCCAACTACAAAGAACTATCAATTTGCGTATAAGGTTTTGAAATTGAAAGATCGGTGGCATTTGTGTAATTACTACAAAGAATGTGGACACTTACATTACATTTGCAAAGTTCCTTGGCGTAATTACTACAAAGAATGTGGGCACTTACATTAATTACATTTGCAAAGTTCCTTGTCAATTCTTAGATCAAATAAATCTCAACCATATTTTCAACTTGTATTTGTGTGGTCCCCATGCTCTTGTGTTTTAGTATTAGGTAAATTAATTGCAAGCATGGAGAAATTATCACAGGTCTAGAATACCATATCAGTTGGGCTCACCTGTCCAATTGCTTTTTCCGACTAGTCTTGACGAGAGAAAATTAATAGTGGAGAATATGATAAAAAAAATTTACTCCCTCCCTTCCAAAATGGATAGCCAAAACCACTATTCACGCCACTCAAAATTATATACTCCCTCTGTTCAACCGCAAATCTAAGCTTTTAAAAAAATGTATTTTTTTCGTTAATAGTGTTTTGTTCATGGATGAAGTATTTACGAATGAGAAGAAACCCATGACGGCTGTATTTGAGGATGGTGAAGTGTATGCGTATCTCTTATATAGGTCCAAAGGTGTTTTCGACGGTCATAATTTTAAAAGACCATTGGTTACCGATACAGACGGTGAAATTGAGAGCTGATGAATGCTGCAGCAGCCTCCAAGTCGGTTATCTAGTTGTGTATATATATTAGACGAAGAAACCTATTGGGACCTTGTTCTAGAAAAATTATTTAGAGCGAGTAAAGAAGCCTAATACATCACACATTTGTATGAATCCCACATGAATTGTGGTGTGGGAGTTTAGGCTGGCTTTGAGTTCGCTATGAAAAACTCTTAATTTGATTTGGATTGAGATTGGTTCAGTTTTGGAGGTACTGGGGATCACTATAGAGGTTTAGTGTGCATTCTGGGTCGTCCATCTCTGCAATCGATGGTCCAAATTTTTCTGAATCTAGATCATTGATTGCCGAGATGAGTGGCTTATATTGCGCCCGTCCTAAGGCTGAACCGCGCACTGTTTTGCTGTTTTCATACTACCCCTTTAAGTCCAACGACTCTACTGTCTGCATCCTTTGTCCATTCTCCTCATCAGTCATTTAAGTGCTGCCTTTTCTTCTTCTTCTTCATTTTTACTCCATTCAAGTGCCGTTTGGATGGTTGAGAATCGCTGACAACGTGTTTGGAAGGCTGAGGATCGCAAACGGAGTACCACGTGTGTGGTACCTGTCCCACGCACCGAAAAATTTCTCGAGAAATTATTCACTTGCTTGAATATTCTTTTCGTATAGGAATAGTATGTGTCAAAGGGGCACAAATTTCAGGAATTGGATGCTCTCCAGTTTTGACGAAAAAGTTGACCGATCCAATTTTAGCTTGATTTTGTCGTGTCTTTAGTAAATAGTTACTCTACACCATCGCTCAACATTCACCGTCTAATATTTCACCGTCAATTTCGACAATCAATAATTCAGACTTTGAGAAAACTCTTTTCTAGAAGAGTTTAACTCTTTTTTGGAAATAGTTATTTAAAATTCGGACCGTCCAAAAAGTGCCAAGACACTTTTAAATGGTGAGATTGAGAATGGTGGGAAGAGCGGTGAATATTAAACGGTGGGGATATAGCCGTGAATGTTGAGCAAAAACTTGACCGATCAAATTTCATAATTTATTTGCTTGAATCCTACAGACGTACAGCAGCTACCATGCAAGTTCCCCCGTATGGATCCACTCAAGTTTATAGCTAATGGATGTGATTAATCAAGCTTATAGCCATAATGGAGGTGATTAAAAGAATTAATCCTGCTCACGGATATCACGAATTTCTATTAGGGTCTTTACCAAGGTCTTAAATACCGGCAGCGGATTATGTAACTGTAGCTTGGGAATATTGGATGATACGTAGCGAGAATGGGGAGTCATGACCATGAATTTTTCTGAATTATTTTTGGCGCTAGATCAACTGAAGTGGCCATAGCGGTCATGTAGTGGCCGTGAAGTGGGCGAAAAATTGGGTAACGAGCGATACGTAGTGAGAATAGGCCAATAGGGGTGTGAATTTTTGGTAGCTAGCATGGGTAGCTGTACCAGAGGACCGACAAAACCGCTACGTAGCGGCCGATAGTTAAATCCTTAGTCATTACATTTGTTGCAACAACCAGAAACAATCAATTACAGGAGTATTTAATAAACCCATCAAGACTTGACAAAATCAATGAATTCGATGGTAACGAAATGGATAGCTCCCACGGAGCGAGAATTGGATTTTGGCTTAAGTGATCCGTTGATGAGAAGGACCATAACCCCAAATGAGCAAAAGTAACAAAAATCGAAGTGGAGGAGCTAGCACCAGGCCATCCTCTAGCTTCTACAGATATATCAAGAACAATATTCGAAGCTGCATGTTAAAAGTAAATTTCGAGAGAAAGGTGTAACGAGATTCAATTCTTTGATCATGTGCTTATTTTCGAGAGAAACGTATCTTGGTTTCCCTCAAAGGCTTATTGCTTACATGAATTAATCTTGTTTGCTGGTTTTGGTGAGATAGTAAGCGTTTGATTCTAACACGGAAAAGCATGAAAGACATCCATCTAAAAGAAAGCACATGAAAGAAGAATCTAAGGAGCGTCTCGATACCGATTGGACCCAAGAATGTACGAACACGAAAACCATACAGGCATTGACACAATTAATGAAAAGGTTAATGATTAAATAAGTCCACAAATTAAGCAAAGGAAAGAAACCACCTCTCCCAAGAAAAATAACACGAACTACTACTTCTGATAATTATAAGAGCGTCTCCATCGATCCATGAACTACTTCTGTCGCTTAGAAAATATTGCAAGAGTAAGTAAGTGATGTTTGGAGACTCCCTACGTAATTGATTAACTTAATTACCTTCTCTTCCTTAATTTACTCTTTTCTCAGGTATCCTTTATATATGTAAAAACATCATGTATGTTTTCATTACTATAACGTAATGCTCCCCTGCATGCCTTTACTCATCCATGACTTTTGTAGCGTTTGTGTACGACACAAACCATTGCGATGTGCTAGAGGAAAGTCGAAGCAGTTACGATACTAGTGATGACAAAAAATTTCTAATGAACGTTACGAAAGGGGAGGACATTGTTTTTAAACTGACCGAGGCTAAATCATACTACTTTATAAGTAATAGAGATCGTTGCCTCCAAGGTCTTAAGCTGACGATCAATGTCCAAGGATCGCCAGCTTAAGACCTTGGAGGCAACAATCTCTATAACTTATAAAGTAGTAAGATTTAGACTCGGTCGGTTCAAAAACACCGTCCTCGCCTTCCGTCACGTTCATAAGAAAATTTTCGTCATCACAAGTATCGTAACCGTTTCGACTTACCTCTAGCGCATCGTAATGATTTGTGTGTAAACAAACACTACAAAAGTCACGGGAAGTTAAAAGGCATGCATGGGAGCGTTACGTTATAAAAAACTTATGACGGAAACATACTTTACGTTTTTACATAAAGGATAGCTGATATAACTAAGAGAAAAGTAAATTAAGGAAGAGAAGATAATTAAAGTTAATGAGTTACGTACGCAGGAAGTCTCCAACCATAAACTGTTCTTTAGCGGCCCACTCCGCGTAGTTGACGCTCATGGTCATGGTCCAGCCTTTCAATCCATGGCATCAACGGTGTGATGATTTGCGGCGGTGGCACACCGGGCAAGCATCCCTATAGCCGGGACCGTCAAAGAAGGTGTTCTGATCCGAAACTGGATCCACATCACCATCAGTAAACACTCCCTTCTACTCAGTAAGTATTTTTCTTTTCTCTTCATCTCTTGTACAGTATTTGGACTTGTAGCCTTTGACTTCCTTTCTACCGTCTTATATATAGTAGTAGTAGTTTTGTTGGATCACTATTCACTACCATACTCTCTCCCTCTCTCTCACATGCATGAGTCCATGACCCACACACGGACATATATATTATATACCATCAGGACCACTATATCATACGGAGTATCATACAGCACTCATTCCTCACAACTCCCACTTCTCTCTGAGATATCTCTCTTTGGTACTAGTACTTGGTAGGACCACATGTCACAGTGTATGTATTGATATATACTGATTTCAATCAGGATTCACTTTTCAGAACCAAAATCATACGGAGTATCAGATACACTAATAATTCATATATACTTCTCTCTCTCTCTCTGGACCATGTAAATCTGTTTTTATACTATGCGGATTTCTAGCAGGACCACTAAATCATACGGAGAATCATACACGGATACACTCATGCCTCACATCTCTCTCTCTCTCTTTCTCTCTCTCTCGTTTCAATTTGGACTACTGTGCTCTTCCGTCCTTGCAATTAATGGTCTAAATTTTGCCAAATTTAAACCATTAATTGCCTAGATGGATGGCTAGGATCACACACCATACCTTTGTAGTGCACCCATCCTAAAGGCTAAACCGTGCCGTTTTGCAGTTTTCATACTACTCCTTTAGTCCATTGACTCTACCGTCTATCACTGGATTCTTTGTCCATTCTCCTCATTGGACATGCACTTAAGTGTTTTTTTTTTTAACTCCATTCAAGTGCCGTTTAACTAAGCAAGTGTATTGGAATACAATTCGTTTTTAAACTGAAAATATAGACAAACCAAACATGTGGTTATCTTCTTATGTATTCGAATTTCATCCTTTTATCATTTAGGGTAATGACAATTTTCTTTGGCGATAAAAAAGGGCAGATGAGCCAAATATATGAAGCCCCATTCCGCTAACTAAAATAAGTACTTATTTAAAAAATAATAACTTATCTTTGAATTAAAAGTAATGTATTGTTAAAGAATATACTATCTCGTAAAGTGGAAAAAAAGTACTTAACAAATAAAAATCTTAGCGGAATATGACAGTTTATACAAGCACAAGAATGACCACAAAAAGAAAATAATAATACAAGCATAAGATGAACAAGAGTCGGCATGCATAGATATTACAAACCAAATTAACCTAAACTGTTTTTCCGGTGGATAAAATACTTGCATAAAAAAAATTAGAAATCTAGAAATTAATTATGGACGTGGCTCCCTGGCCTACAACATCCAGGATCAACTATTGTCGACCCCTAACATAACTCGGAGCATAAGAAAGAAAATATAAACCTTCTTCCACCAAAAACAAGGATTGATCGATCCAACCAGCTTAAGAACTGAAGTCAAGATCATGTTTAGGGTGCATGTGTCTGCAGATGAGTACTCAGCCTGTGGCGGCAGCAGAAGAGGAGGAGGTGTATTCACGAACATCGATCGCCAGCTTAGGACCTTGAAGGCAAAAATCTCTACTACTTATAAAGTAGTAAGATTTAGCCTTGTCACGTTCATAAGCAAATTTTTGTCATCGCAATTATTGTAGCCACTTGACTCACCTCCAACACGTCGTAATGATTTCTGTCGTAAACAAAAACTACAAAAGTCGCAGAAAGTTAAGAGCACGGGAGAGCATTGTGTTAGAATGAGAACATAACTAGATGTTTTTTTTTTTTTTAAGGATAACTGATTATATGACTAAGAAGGTAAAGTTAATGAATTACTTAGAGCATCTCCAACCATAAACTGTTCGTCAGCGGCCCACTCCACAGAGTTCAAGTTCATGGTCCAGCCTTTATATCCACCAACGAAGTGATAGTTTATGGTTTCGAGTTGGACAGACTGCGCGGCACACAGGAACAGGGTTAGCATCCCTATGATACAAAGCTTGCAGTAATGTACATCTATATATACTCAATAAGTCACAAAAATTCTGCATTGAATTTTTATTCACAAGATTATAAAGTGATTTTTTGATAGTCGAAATAAAGTCTCTTTTTTTTTAATCACCTAGGGAGATAGGAATTTAACCTAAACAAGAATTAAGAAAGAACCAACCAATATAATTTGGGAAAAAAAAAAACGACCACTACTACGAATCATAATCAAAATACCGTTACTAATAATAACAATCATAATAGAATCGATTAAGAAAGGTTTTTTTCCCATATCAAATCTTCAAAGATGATATTATACAGAAATTGTTCCCTCTGAATGTCTTTGGGAAATTATGAGATCTGACTTTAGGCCGGACACGTACATGAATTTGTGGAAAAGAGTTATCAAAGAGTTGTTCTGCTAAAATATACGGGTACCCTTGAAACTGATGAACTTCATTCTGAACTGGAAGATCTTGAAAAGGCCAGAAGGGTGATGTTCGATTGATAACGAGGATGGAGACCCGGCAAAAACGAACGGTGGGGTATAGGTGATCCTCTGCTCGGGCGAATTCGGTCCCCACCAGAGCACGAAACTCTGGAGGGATCGAATCGGAATCGTGAGGGATCGGGAACCGTATTTTTTTTTGCTCGGCAAATGAAGCACTTTTATATATTACGCCGGGGAATTCATCGTTTTTTGTGGGATCGGGATGACAGAGGTGCCCTATGGCCTCATCTGTTGGAGAGGTGAATGAAAGTGGCAGTCTTGACAATATTTATTGCTGCTGAATTAATCCCCACAAAGGATGAGAAGAAACGACTCATGATGATTTATGGGTATGTTGATGATGATGATCAAAGAAAACACGCACATGTATGTATCTCTCTCCCAACATGCATGGGTAGTATATATATATTTGAGTAACGCGTGCCAGCGAGATTCCATATTCCATCAGGACCTGGTTTTAAAAAGTTAAATTATTAATTGCTCTTATTGGCCTATTGGCTGTTGTTGTTTGGGTTCTTTCGGCTTTGAGCTCTTAAGGGATTTGAACTCTTAAGTTGAGTTGGATTTGGAATTAGATTGGTTGGATTTTAGAGTTTAAAATTGTTTTCTTACAACTGTTGGAAAAATGGAATTTTAACTAAAGAGAATTTAATGGGAACAACACCGCGGGAGGTGGGCCCAAGTGGGTTTTAAATATTCCTTGCTTAGGAGTTTTAAACCAGTGAAAGAATGAACAAACTCCATTGAGAGATGAATGAGAAATTGTCTCTCAAAGTAGGTTTCGGACCAACAACAGTGCACGGTTGGATGGTCAAAACTGAGTTGATTACCCAAAGTTATTATCCATGATTGCGTATTCAATTTCAGAAATAATAACTGTATCAGTTTTATTTCATAATTGAATTGCAGAATCAATTCCCCTATTGATTGAGAGGCTCCTCCATCATTGCAGCATTCATGGCAGAGGCTCCTCCTTCAGTTATAAAAGGAGACCTCTTCCTTTGGTTTCAACACACCAAATTAAACATACCGAAAATCCAAAGCTTTTCAGCTTCTGCAATATCGTTCCTCCTTTGAGAGAGAGTATAAACACAAGTTGGTTCGACGAGCAGCCTACGGTGGTGCTCTGGCGGCTGAGTGGTAACCGAGTCAACCTTGGGAGACGAACACTGACACAACCTCCAGCACCGGTGAGGCGGTGAATTTGTCTTAAGGGCCCCGTTGAACAAAACGGGTCTTGGTTTGAAATTGCTAATTCTCTTTTACAGTTTATGTCTACATTTCATATTCTGTAATTTTGCGATTCATGTTCATGTTGAAATTTCTAGAAATTAGTAAAATCGTGTATTGTTTTTCCGCACTATTTTCTTACAACAACTCCTTCACTCCACGGACTCCACCGTCTATTATACGCATTCTCGGTCCATTTAAATGCTTTTTATTGGCATGGTAATTCCGGACACAATTTGTTAACATGACATGGAATTGGAGGGATGGGGTCGGCAATTTTTTTTACACGAATACGAATATTACACGGCCCAACAGCATGAAGACTAAACGGTACGAACATTGGTTACACTCGCATAACTTAAAAAGAACACATATAACAATGAGCAAGTTAAAAAAAAAAATGCAATTCTGAGAGGAGATTTTGACTCTTTCTCACTACGATGGCGATCGTAAAAGAAAGATTGTCACTTTGGTGGCATCGGAGTATCACAGAATGGAAACACAACAATCAAGCCGTCAAAGCAAACATGGTGGCTCTTCAAGGGGTCGCCGACACATCCCTCGAGATAGAGTCGGCGCGAACGAGCAACTAAATCGAGGAGGAGGAGCTAGTAGTAGGCCATCCTCTAGCTTCTAGAGATATAGGATTCGGAACAATATTAGAATGACAAATGCTACAAAGTATTCCTGGGATATAAGTTTGTGGCACGAAGTTTACGATTCTTTTAATGCTTTAATTACATTTTCTTATATCCATTCTAACATTTAGTAATAATGACATTGAAAATATAAACCACTTCATTAAAAGAAGTCAAACAATATTTTAAATGGCAGAAATGACCATACGACTCTTCCTACTCTTCAATCTTTAAGGTGAGAAAGTCAACTATTAGAGTAAAATCTTAGTCTTCATAAGAATGGCAAAAAAACGTTAAAAAATTGTGCGGTTGGGACCAAAGTACCATATGACTTCATAATTGACCATATGACCATAGACTCTCTGTTTATCTTTCTATTCATGAGTTCCAAACCCAGCATAATACTACTCTTGAATGCGTTTTTTATTTTTGTTATCTCACTCGAGTTTTGTATTGTTGTTATACAACTGTAAATTTTTTTCCTCTCTTCTAGACATTAAAAATTGGAACTCCTAAATTTTTATTTAATTGTTTGTTGTAGTATTATCCAATTGTTAATTTTTCATATTATAAAGATATTCTTCTGTTTGATAGTTTTTTTTTTTTTTCGAGCATTGTTTTGTTTGGAATATGGGTGCCGTCAAGCATTATTTTATTTGGAAAACAAGTTATGGGAACAAAAGAAGAAGGAAATAGGTGCCGTCAAGCATTTGCCTTATGTTGTTCCAACCAAAAAAAAAGGTTATCAGTGCAAATAAAAAATAAAAAAAAACTTGTTTGGAAAAAGGATTTCAGTGCAAAAAATAATA